>NC_029792.2:79939182-79998426 GCF_000816755.2 Arachis ipaensis
ATTATTTAATCACAACTAATCAATTACAACTAATGTATATATACTAGTCAACATAGAAAAAGATAAAAATTATACAAAACTAAAATAAGAATCTAGATTATGTACAAACAAGAAGTAGAAAGTGCAATAAACTAAGCGAAAAGTGGTCAAAATGACAAAATATGAACAAAATATCTTAAAAACATAATAAAAGCTAAACTGAAAGTGTTTGGAATAGAACATTTCACCCAAAATGAGCTGCTTTGGTTGGATGACCGACCTCCTCACACTTAAAATTTAGCATTATTCTCGGTGCTCTTGAAATCAGGTAGAGTGGAAGGAGTCCTCGTTGCTATCACGAGCTGGTGCGTCCCGCTCCTCCTCCTCTTCGCTGTGCTCAGAGGAAGTATCCGAAACCTGTATCACTAAGTCCCAAGATGGAAGCTGTCTTTTGATGTTCTCGTAGCGTCGTTTGGAGTGGCACTCCAAACAAACTACGTCCTTGACCAACCGGTGGATTAGACGGTAGAGTGGTTGTGATGATGATGATGATGATGATGCCGGTGTTGAGGATGCTGAAGATGCTGAAGATCCTGTCTCTGATATACGAAAACTTATCTTTCAACAAATTTAGACCAGCAAGTGCACTGGATTGTCGTCAAGTAAAAACTCACTATAGAGTGAGGTCGAATCTCACAGGGATTGGTTGGTTGAGAAACTTTAACTGGAGAATTGTTCTAGTTGAACTAAATTAGATTTGACTTTAGGAATACAAAATGTAAATTGGCGGGAAACTTAAAGAGTAAGAAATGTAAATAACTAACATGTAAGAGAAAGAAATTTAAATTGCAGGAAATTAAAGTGTAGAAGCTTAAATTGCAAGAAATTAAATAGGAATGGGGATTGTTAAGCATAAATGTAGTAACAGAAAGTAAAGAGAATGGGTAGATCAGAAGATGTTATAATCCTCCGGATCAAATTAATTTTCATCTCTTCCTCAATCAATGCATTCATTGATCTCCTTGGCAATCTTAGGTGATTGGATCCCAATTCCTTGGCAATCCAATCTCTCTAAGCATGAACAATTGTCCAATTCCTTGATTTAAGTGCTCATGGGAAGAGATAAAGTATTGGCGATCGGGCAGAGGTCGGCTAATTAAGAAATCAATATAGAGAATGCGTTGAAAGTATAGTTCTTAACCAGATAAAATCTGCCTTGTCAATTTAGAAAAGTTGTCATGAAATTTAGAAATAAAAATACTGGGAGTATGAGTCCCAGGTCGTCTCCCAACGAGTTGCAGGAAAGGGTACTAATTTAATAATTAGGAATTTTTGAAAGAGTTTGAGTTTGAATAATGAGCAATAATTATAAATGAAAGCAATAAAACTAAGAATTATTATAAATATAAAAAGGCCTTGACTGGGGGAATGATTAATTGGAAGTTCTATCCTTGTTGGGATATCTTAAGTGTATTATCAAAAGGTTGTTGTTTTCACTTAGTTAACCCTTACTAAATAAAGGAAAGTCAAGTGATTGAGCTAATCTTTATTCGCAAATCCTAGTCCTCTCTCTTGGGAAGGTCTATCATTAGTAAATACAAAACTAGCCAAGAATTTCTAATTTAACCAACACTTAAGCCTTCCAACTCAAGTGTCTCCACTTAATCAACCCCCATGTCATGTTTGGAAAATATACTCCATTGACATTAATATAATACTCAGAAAAATATAAGAAGACATAATAAATTAATTAAAATAAAATAGAGATTGAAAATTAATTAAAAGTAAAAGTAATCCTCTTTATCAACAATCCATGAAAATAATCTAATTAGAATTCTAGATAAAATAAATAAGGATATGGAAGAGTAAGGGACAAAGTAAACAAACTAGAATAATGTCTTCAACGGAGGTAATGATTCTTCAGTTTCCAAAAGCATGAACAATGAATGTAAAGTAAACCTAGAGGGAAAGTAATCCTCTCTAAATTCAGATCTAGAAACCTAAAAACTATCCTAATGTGAATATGTGTATTGTCTAAGATGTCTCTTGAGTCTCTGTATGTTCCCTGGCTTTGTTCTGTGTTTCTGGGCCGAAAACTGGGTTAAAACGCGGCCCAAAATCGCCCCCAGCATTTTCTGTTAATTCTGCAGATCGCGCAGGTGCAATTTTCCTTGTCACGCGTAGGCGTCGTCCATGTGTTCGCGTCAGGCACGCGCTCACGTCGCTGCGATTTTCTCTATTCCGCGCATTCGCGTGAAGCACGCGCTCGCGTCAGTGTTCGCTGGTCATCTCCTTAGTTTCTTGTGTTCCTTCCATTTTTGCAAGCTTTCTCTCTATTTTCTAAGCCATTCCTATCCTATGAAGCCTGAAACACTTAACACACAGATCATGGCATCGAATGGTATAAAGGAGAATTAAAATATACTAATTAAAGGTCTTTAGGAAGCAAGTTTTCAATCATAAAATAATATTAGGAAGGAGTTATAAAATCATGCAATTAGTATGAATAAGTGGGTGAAGACTTGATGAAACCATTTAATTAAACACAAAATAAACCATAAAATAGTGGTTTATCAACCTCCCCACACTTAAACCTTAGCATGTCCTCATGCTTAGCTTAAGGAGATAAAATAAATGAGTAGGGAAAAGTAAGACTCATGCAATTATATGATTCTGTCTACTTGGTTAAAATAAATAAGTTCTTCATGACGAAAATAACTCAAACTTCACTAATTCAAACTATACAGTAAAGATAAGTAAACTTGTAAGAAGACAGCTCATGAAAGCAGGGAACATAGAATTAAGCATTGAACCCTCACTAGTGGTGTATATGCACTCTAGTCTCTCTAGTGTATAGGGTAATCACTCTACTCTTCTCTAATCATGCTTTCTAAATCTTGTTCTTCACCTAACCAATCAACAAATATTTAATGTACCAATGCAAACATCATGAGGTCTTTTCAAGGTTGTAACGGGGCCAAGGTAAAGGTGAGGGTATATATATGGCTAAGTGAGCTATAAATTGAATCCTTGATTATCCTAAGCTTTCACCTAACATACATACTCTATTTTCTTCTTAGATCATCCTTAGCTACCCAAAATTTTCCCACTTTTGTTTTACATACTCATGCATCAACTTTTTCTCTTAACTTGTATTACATATGCATTGGCTTTTTATTTGAACTTAACTTAACATTGGGGTAATTTTGTCCCCTTATTTAATTACTTAATTACTTGAATATTTTTTGGATATTTTTTTTTAAATAAAATAAACATAACATTATCAATGCACATGGATTTTCAATTTTTCTAGTTTCACATGAGTAGGTACCCAAATTTCCATTATTTTATCATGACACATTCCCTTATTAACCCATGTTCCCACACTCTTCCCATACTCAATTGACACACAATTTCTATCTTAAGCTAACAAAAGATTCAATTGGGATATTTAATTATTTTTCCGCTTAAGGCTAGTAATGTGGCAAAATATAGAACAAATGGGATTTAAAAGGCTCAAAGTGGCTAACAAAGGTAAATGGAAGGGCAGGCTATTTTGGAATAAGTGAGCTAAAATAATTAATGGCCTCAATCATATGCATGCATATAACACATTAAACATTGGACATATAGGATGGAACAAAATATAGATTACAATCATAGAGAAGTAAACACACAAGAATAATATTTATAGTTAAATAATGTAACCATGTTATTAGGCTCAAATCTCACAGGTTGTGTGTTCTTAGCTTTTTAAACTATGTTCCAAATACAACTTCTAACAATTTTAACACAAATTTTGATTTAAATTAGTGAAATTTTTCAAAAATAGGGTCTTAAAAAGAAACTTATTATTTTCTAACCAAATAGAACATGCATGCAATTTATCCAATCCTAACAAAAGAAAAATTAACTAAATATCCTATTTTATTGGTGTTTAAGGAAGAAAAATTACCTCCGAAAGTCAGGTACTGACTGACCTCCCACACTTAAAGCTTTGCACCGTCCTCGGTGCCATCTGTCAGGAACAAAGGGAGGCTGGTAGCAGCATCTCCACAATCGAGACCGTCATGGCTCCCTGTGCTGGTAAATGAAGTGGAGTCCGGGGTGTCTGGGTCTTCTCTAGGTGGGTGGTTACCAGTAAGTAGCTCCTTGAGGTATGTAAATCTGCGCTTGTTACAGCGCTCTCTTTGCTTTCCTTTCCGGTCAAGCCGGTCTAGCTTCTCAAGTATCTGATGGAGCAGTTGGTTTGTTAAAGGTGCTTGTGATGTGGAAAAAGAAGGGATATCTTCTACTGGTTCTGTGCTCCGGTTGATAGTGGCTGCTCGAGGTCTGATATACTTCCCGTTAGGGACATATTGATCATCTCGTAGAATCATAGCCTTGGTGTCCCCAGCTCTGTAGGAGACTCCAGCTGCTGAGACTAGATCTGAAACCAAGGCGGGGAAAGGTAAGTTACCCGCAATCTGTACGTGTCCCATAGCATGCCGAATGTGTGTTGGTAAATTGAGGTGCTGGTCTGTAAGGATACACCAGAGTAAAACAGCCATGTCTACAGTGAAGGAGGACTCATGAGTGCTCGGAAAGACGTAATGGGACATAATCTGTACCCATACTCGAGCCTCTAAGGTGAGTGCTGAAGCCAATATGCTCTTAGGTAGGGATCGATGGTATCCGTAGATCTATATGCTGCCAGGTTGTGCTATAACTCTGAGAACGACGTCCGAGTCAAATTGGTATGTTTGGTGTTTGAATGAGGCTTCTTGGAATGCGTCCAATCCTTCTGGAGCAGGGGGAAGATCTAAAGCTCGTTGAATGGCCTCTTCAGTTATATGGACTTGCTTCTGATGGACATAGACAGGCTGCATGGTTGGCATGTGAAAATTGGAGTAGAATTCTACTACCCATGATAGATTAACCTGCCGTGGCTGTCTCCGTAGGAATCTCCATTGTCTACGCTCAATGCGGGGCTCAACAAATTTAACAATGTTGGTCGGGAGGATAAGAAGGAACTCATTGTTATAATTCTTCTCTACCAGGATGGGGAACATCTGCCCACAGTAGCGGTTAGTGAACCGCGCAGCGTCCTTTGCTGGAAAAGCTTCTCTTTTTCATCGACCTTGATGATCCTCTTGATTCATTTTGTTGAGGGCTTTACCGCTGTTGAAGATGGCTCTGCTATTAGTGTCCTTTTTGTTCCTTTCCTTGCTGGTGGTTTGGGAGTAGCTTTCTCTTTACCTTTCTTGGTGGCCATCCTGAAAAGGGAAAAAAGAAAGTAATATGTAAAGCTAAGGGTTCGAGCAAGGGAGTGGATAGTATAGGTGATAATCAATGCACGGTAAAGAAGGATGTCGTTAACACATGGTCATGACTACATGTAAGAAGTTTATCACTGGAAATATAGCAAGTGCAGGTGATGACAATTAAATCCAAGATGTTTATTGGCATGCCGGCAAAGGCATGAGTAGCATAGATCAAGCATTAAATGTCCAAGTTAGATTATCAACCCTTTCAAACTAACAACCTGTTTATATTGACAATTATATTTAATCAATAAAATATAAAAAGGATTTTGTGAAAAATACGTATTAGAGTAGAAAAATAAAATAATTAAATATGCACAATGCCATACGGACTTTTTCACAAACACTTAGCATGCATGGTAAATATGTTATTGAAAAGATTAAATTGAACATGCAAGCAACCCTTTAAGAAGTAATATTAATTCTCAAACAATACCACAATAATTCACAAGCAAAATGTAAAAGAAAATAGTCACCCAATTAGATTTCTAACACCAATTAAAGGAATAAAAAGAAAAGAAAAGAAAGAAAAGAAAAATATAGATAAAGAAAGTGAAAAGAAAAAGAAAACATAAATAAAAATAATAAAAGAGAAGTAAAAAGTAAAGAAAGAAAGAAAAGAACCTTGATAATGGATGTGAAAAATAAGGAAGGGGAAAGTAAAAAGTGAGAAAGAATAAAGAAGGAAGAAGGGAGAAGAAAGAAATAAGAAGGGAAAAGAAAAATTAGGATTTGGGGAAGAAAAGATAAGATATCAGGCTGATCTGGATAAGCTGTGCGCCACATGTGACGCGGACGCGTGGGTCACGCGGTCGCATGGTGTGCGATATTTTTCAGGTGACGCGGACGCGTGAGTCACACGATCGCGTGGCCTGATTTGTGCGATTTTGCTGAACTTTCTGTTTTGAATGCATTTTGCCAAAATTTAGGGTGACGCGTTCGCGTGGGTGACGCGATCGCGTGAATGGCCATATGTTAAAAAGACGCGGACGCGTGAGGCACGCATTCACGTGATAGGGCTTGTGCTTCTAGCATCATTCCAACCCAGCTCCATCATAACTCTCTGCCATACACCTCTTTACATCGATTTTACAGGGCCACGCATTCGCGTGGGAGGCTCTTTTTCAGAATGATGCGAACGCGTCATTGACGTAGTCGCGTGGGTATGTTTGTGCCTAAGGCACGCCTCCAGTCACGCTTTCGCGTGACTTTCTGTTCAATTCTCTTTTCTTCAGAACGCACCTATGACGCGGACGCGTCAGCGATGCTTACGCGTCGCGTGCATTTTTTTATGCAGAATGCAAACTATATGCAACTATATGCAGAGATTATGAGAAGAGTCATCATCATAAATAAAAATAGAATAAAGTAAAATAAAACTAAGACTGAAACGGAATGATCATACCATGGTGGGTTGTCTCCCACCTAGCACTTTGCTTTTATGTCCTTAAGTTGGACGCTCTTTAGGCTCATTCTACTTCTGTTGGTGGGTCTTCCAAGAGGAAAACCTTTAATTCTTTGTGATCCTTAATCTTTTCTCCATGATAAAGTTTCAAGCAATGTCCATTGACCTTGAGGAATTTAGAGCTAGAAGGATGACACAGGTGAAAAACTCCGTATGGCTCTGCCTTTTCTATTCTGTAGGGACCTTCCCATCTTGATCTCAGTTTACCTGCCATAAGCCTCAGCCTGGAGTTATATAGAAGAACTAACTCTCCTGGTCTGAATTCTCTCCTTTTTATGTGCTTGTCATGGACAGCCTTCATCTTTTCCTTGTATCGTCTAGAGTTGTCATATGCTTCTAGGTGAAGATTCTCCAATTTTGCTAGTTGCAGCTTCCTTTCAGCACCATCTTCTTCAAAATTCATGTTGCACTCCCTTACAGCCTAGAAAGCCTTGTGTTCCACTTCGACTAGAAGGTGGCAAGCCTTTCTGTATACCAAGCGGAAGGGGCTCATCCCAATGGGTGTCTTGTATGCTGTTCTATATGCCCAGAGTGCATCTTGTAGCCTGGGACTCCAGTCTTTCCTATGAGGCTTTATTATCTTCTCCAAAATGCATTTAATCTCTCTGTTAGATACTTCTGCTTGTCCATTGGTTTGGGGATGATAAGCTGTTGCTACTTTATGAACAATCCCATGCTTTTTCAGTAACCCTGTCAGTCTCCTGTTACAAAAGTGAGTGCCTTGATCACTCATGATTGCTCGTGGTGATCCAAAGCGACAAATAATATGGTTTCTAATAAAGGAAACAACAGTGTTAGTATCATCAGTACGGGTAGGAATTGCTTCCACCCATTTAGAAACATAATCTACAGCTAACAATATATAAAGGTAACCATTAGAGTTTGGAAATGGATCCATGAAGTCAATGCCCCAAACATAAAAAATTTCACAGAAAAGCATAATCTGTTGAGGCATCTCATCCATCTTGGATATATTATCAAACCTTTCGCATGGGGAACAAGATTTACAAAATTCAGCAGCATCTTTAAAAAGAGTAGGCCACCAGAATCCACAGTCTAAGATTTTTCTAGCTGTTCTTTGAGGGCTAAAATGTCCTCCACTCTCAGAAGAATGGCATGCCTCTAAAATGGACTGGAATTCTGATTGTGGTACACATTTTCTAATTACCTGGTCAGCACCACACCTCCACAAATATGGATCATCCCATATAAAATATTTAGACTCGCTTTTCAGCTTGTCCATTTGATGCTTAGTAAAATTGGGAGGGAAAGTACGGCTAACTAGATAATTAGCTACAGGTGCATACCAAGGAACTACTTCAGATACTGCTTGCAAACTATCAAATGGAAAAGTATCATTGATAGGGGTGGAGTCATTCTTAATGTGCTCAAGGCGACTCAAGTGGTCTGCCACTAAATTCTAGTTACCACTCCTATCCTTGATTTCTAAATCAAATTCTTGCAGCAACAGTATCTAATGTATTAGCCTTGGTTTGGACTCTTTTTTAGCTAGTAAATATTTTAGAGCTGCATGGTCTGAGTATACTACCACCTTAGTACCAAGTAAATAGGCTCGGAATTTATCCAGAGCAAAAACAATAGCAAGGAGTTCTTTTTCAGTAGTAGTGTAATTAGACTGAGTAGCATCTAAAGTCTTAGATGCATAAGCAATTACAAAAGGGTCTTTACCTTCGCATTGAGCCAGCGCTGCTCCTACTGCATGGTTGGAGGCATCACACATAATTTCAAATGGCTGGCTCCAGTCTGGTCCTCTCACAATTGGGGCTTGGGTCAGGGCGATTTTCAGCTTATCAAACGCTTTCATGCAATCTTCACTGAATTCGAACTCAATATCCTTCTGTAGCAATCTGGATAAAGGAAATGCTACCTTACTGAAGTCCTTAATGAATCTCCTATAAAAACCTACGTGGCCAAGGAACGAATGGACTTCCCTCACAGAGGAGGGGTAAGGTAAACTAGAAATGACATCTACCTTTGCTGGATCTACAGAAATACCAATATTAGACACAACATGTCCTAGTACAATTCCTTGTTTTACCATAAAGTGACATTTTTCAAAATTTAATACAAGGTTTGTACTTACACACCTGTCTAATACTCTAGACAAACTATCCAAGCAAAGGCTAAATGAATCACCATATACGCTAAAATCATCCATAAAAATTTCCATACAGTTTTCAATAAGATCTGAAAAGATACTCATCATGCATCTTTGGAAAATAGCCGGTGCATTACACAAATCAAAAGGCACCCTTTTGTAAGCATACGTTCCAAAGGGACATGTAAAAGTAGTCTTCTCCTGATCCTCAGGAGCTATATAAATCTGAAGGTAGCCTGTATAACCATCTAAAAAGCAATAATGGAATTTACCTGACAGGCGATCAAGCATCTGATTAATGAATGGTAAGGGGTAATGATCCTTGCGGGTAGCTTGGTTGATATGCCTATAGTCAATGCAAACTCTCCACGAATTCTGCACTCTAGTTGTCAGGAGTTCTCCATGCTCATTCTTTACTGTTGTGACTCCAGACTTCTTGGGCACCACTTGTACTAGACTAACCCATTCACTGTCTGAGATATGGTAAAGGATATCTGCTTCAAGTAGCCTGGTCACTTCTTTCTTGACAACTTCTAAGATGGTGGGATTCAATCTTCTTTGGGGTTGACGAACAGGCTTTGCTTCCTCTTCTAAGAATATTCTGTGCTCACAAAATTGAGGGCTGATAACTATTATATCCGCCAAGCTCCATCCAATTGCTTTCTTATGTTTTCTCAGCACACTGAGCAGTTGCTCTTCTTGTTGAGAAGTGAGTTCCCTTGCAATGATAACTGGGAACTTCTGATTATCCTCAAGGTAAGCATACTTGAGGTATGGAGGGAGGGGCTTTAATTCTGATTTAGGCTCTTGGCTAGGCTATGGATCATTCGGGATTAGTGATAATGGTAAAGGATCTTCATTATGTTCAGAGGGTGTCCCCATACTTGGACCTTGCTCCATGTGCTCCTCTTCTATTTCTTCTTGTTGAACTTCAGCTACAGTTTCATCAATGATGTCGCACTGAAAGATAGAATGATCTTCTGGAGGGTGCTTCATAGCTTCATTTAAACTGAAATTCACTGTTCTGCCATCTATCTCAAAAGAGTAAGTTCCTGAGAATGCATCCAGCTTGAACTTTGAAATCTTCAGGAATGGTCTTCCAAGCAGGATTGATGATGGTCTTCCTGAGTTATTAGGGGGCATTTCCAAGATATAGAAGTCAATAGGAAATGTGAGCCCCTTAATGCTCACTAATACATATTCAGCAATTCCAACTACTGTAATAATGCTTTTGTCTGCTAACACAAAACGAGCTACCGACCTTTTTAAGGGAGGGAGCCTCAAAGTATCATATATAGACAATGGCATTATACTAACACATGCTCCTAAGTCACACATGTAATCAGAAAACATTACACCTCCAATGGTACAGTTAACCATGCATGGACCTGGATCACTACATTTTTCAAGTATACCTCCCATTAAGGCAGATATAGAACTACCTAAAGAAATAGTTTCTAACTCATTAATTTTATCTTTATGAATGCATAAATCTTTTAGAAACTTTGCGTATTTAGGTACCTGCTGAATGACATCAAAAAGGGGAACAGTTACCTCAACCTTTTTGAATATTTCTACCATTTTGGGATCAAGTTCCATCTGCTTTCTGGATTTCTTTGCAAGGTGTGGAAATGGGATGGGGTGGCGTCCTGTACATCTTTAGCTTCCTTGGGTTCTCTGTTCCTTGGATGAACTGCTTCTTCTTCAACTATGTCTTTTACCTTATCTTCTTCTTCAGCATCTTCCATTTCAGCATCTTTTACTTCTATCACATCCTCAGCTGGGGCGTGTACTATTGGGCTTGGCTCCTCCTAATTCCTCTCTGGCAGTGTGGCTCTGGACCTCAAAGTGATGGCATTGATGCCACCTTTGGGATTAGGTAAGGGTTGAGAAGGAATTCCACTGGAGCTTAAAGGTTGGTTAGTGGAATTAGGTAATGAATCTATCCTAGAGGCGAGAGCTTATAAAGTGGCATTCAGACCATTTAAAGTAGAGTTTAGCTGTGTCTGCATGTCTTGTTGTCCTTGTGCAAGAGAACGAAGCATCTCGTCATTTGATGAGGAATTTGGATAGGTGATCTAAGAAACTTGTTGTTGGTTATGCTGGGATCCTTGAGATTGTTTTAGGTGAGGTGCTCTGTAAGGCTGGTTCTGATTCTGCTGTCTGTTGTTGTTATTCTACGTCTGGTTTCCATTGTGATCTCTGCCTCCTCTGTTATAGTTGTCTCTCCAGCCATGGTTGGAATTATCTCTCCAACCTTGGTTGGAGTTGTCCTGCCATCCTTGGTTATAGTTTCCACCTTGGTTGTAATTGCCGCCTTGTTGATTATATCCTTGATTCGGGCGGTCATAGAAGTTATGAGTAGCTGTCACAGTGTTGTCTTCTTGTTGAAGCTGCGAACATTCATCAGTGTAATGACTATAATCAGCACATATTTCACATACTCTTTGTGGGACTAACTGTTGGCTCTGTTGTGGTGGGTGAGGCTGAGCTTGTTGTTGTTAGTTCAACTGCATTTGCTTCAGTAGGTTGGTCATTTCACATATGCTCTGTGTAAGAGCAGTAGTTTCAATGCTAGAGAAAACCTCTGCAACAGCTTTTGAGTGGCCATGCCTGTGCCTGTGATTCCTAGTAGACTCAGCTAAGTCGCTGATCAGTTGCCATGCTTCATCTGCGGTCTTGTACTTTTTTATAGAACCATTACTAGCACCATCTAGTGTAGTTTTATCCTGAGGCTTCATGCCTTGTGTGAAGTAGCTGATCAACACTAGTCTGTCAATCATGTGATGGGGGCATGTGTCTAGAAGGTTCTTAAAATGCTCCCAGTACTCATAAAGAGTCTCTGAATTCTCCTTGAACAATACAGTATATCTCTTTCCTCAGTCTATCTGTGACTTCAGGTAGAAAGTATTTTTCCAAAAATTCTCTTCTGAGCATATCCCAGTTGGTAATAGTCGCTTCAGGTTGGGAGTAGTACCACTCCCTCACCTTTTTCTCAAGAGAAAATGGGAAGGCAGTTAACAAATTAGAAGTTTCATCTGCACTATTACCCCTAACAGTAGAACAGGCTGTCTGGAAATCCCTTAGGTGCTTAATAGGCTCTTGAGCAGGTAAGCCATGAAACTTGGGCATCAAGTTGATTAGTGCAGTTTTTAGTTCGAAATCTGCAGCCAGAGTTGGATGATGCACTTGATACGGCTGCAGTGTAAAATCTGGGGCTCCAGCCTCCTGGAGAGTAATCCTCCTAGGTGCTGCCATTCTATCTGCACGAGAATTAACTGAATTAGTAGTAAAGGAGCTTGTTTCCTCTCAGATGGCGGTTCAGATTCGCCCTCAGATGAGACTGGTGAATCGATAACAATCACTTCACCACCCTCAGAGGCTATCTTGCGTCGAGTTTGCCTAATACGTGAAAGAGTTCTTTCAATTTCAGGATCAAATGCAGCTAAGCTCAAATCAGGCAGTGGTTGTGATGATGATGATGATGATGATGATGATGATGTTGGTGTTAAGGATGCTGAAGATGCTGAAGATCCTATCTCTGATACACGGAAACTTGTCTTTCAACAAATTTCCACCGGCAAGTGCACCGGATTGTCGTCAAGTAAAAACTCACTATAGAGTGTGGTCAAATCTCACAGGGATTGGTTGGTTGAGCAACTTTAACTGGATTATTGTTCTAGTTGAACTAAATCAGATTTGACTTTAGGATTACAAAAATGTAAATTGGCGGGAAACTTAAAGAGTAAGAAATGTAAATAACTAAAATGTAAGAGAAAGAAATTTAAATTGCAGGGAATTAAAGTGCAGAAGCTTAAATTGCAAGAAATTAAATGGGAATGGGGATTGTTAAGCATAAATGTAGTAATAGAAAGTAAAGAGAATGGGTAGATCAGAAGTGGGAGAGCTCATTGGGATCAGGAGATGTTATAATCCTCCAGATCAAATTCATTTTCATCTCTTCCTCAATCAATGCATTCATTGATCTCCTTGGCAATCTTAGGTGATTGGATCCCAATTCCTTGGCAATCCAATCTCTCTAAGCATGAACAATTGTCCAATTCCTTGATTTAAGTGCTCATGGGAAGAGATGAAGTATTGACGATCGGGCAGAGGTCGGCTAATTAAGAAATCAATATAGAGAATGCATTGAAAGTATAGTTCTTAACTAGCTAAGATACGCCTTGTCAATTTAGAAAAGTTGTCACAAAATTTAGAAATAAAAATACTGGGAGTATGAGTCCCAAGTCGTGTCCCAACGAGTTGCAGGAAAGGGTACTAATTTATTAATTAGAAATTTTCGAAAGAGTTTGAGTTTGAATAATGAGCAATAATTATAAATGAAAGCAATAAAACTAAGAATTATTATTAATATAAAAAGGCCTTGACTGGGGGAATGATTAATTGGAAGTTCTATCCTTGTTGGGATCTCTTAAGTGTATTATCAAAAGGTTGTTGTTTTCACTTAGTTAACCTTTACTAAATAAAGAAAAGTCAAGTGATTGAGCTAATCTTTATTCGCAAATCCTAGTCCTCTCCCTTGGGAAGGTCTAGCGTTAGTAAATACAAAACTAGCTAATAATTTCCAATTTAACCAACACTTAAGCATTCCAACTCAAGTGTCTCCTCTTAATCAACCCCCATGTCAAGTTTGGGAAATCTACTCCATTGACATTAATATAATACTCAGAAAAATATAAGAAGACATAATAAATTAATTAAAATAAAATAGAGATTGAAAATTAATTAAAAGTAAAAATAATCCTCTTTATCAACAATCCATGAAAATAATCCAATTAGAATTCTAGATAAAATAAATAAGTATATGGAAGAGTAAGGGACAAAGTAAACAAACTAGAATAATGTCTTCAACGGAGGTAATGATTCTTCAGTTCCTAAAAGCATGAACAATGAATGTAAAGTGAACCTGGAGGGAAAGTAATCCTCTCTAAATTCAGATCTAGAAACCTAAAAACTATCCTAAGGTGAATATGTATGTTGTCTAAGATTTCTCTTGAGTCTCTGTATGTTCCCTGGCTTTGTTCTGTGTTTCTAGGCCAAAAACTGGGTTAAAACGCGGCCCGAAATCGCCCCAGTATTTTCTGTTAATTCTGCAGATCGCGCAGGTCACGCGTACGCGTCGTCCACGCGTTCGCGTCATTCAGCGATTTTTCTTGTCACGTGTACGCATCGTCCACGTGTTTTCGTCATTTGTGTAGACTCCAATCCACGCGTTCGTGTCAGGCACGCGCTCGAGTCGCTGCGATTTTCTCCAATCCGCGTGTTCACGTGAGGCACGCGCTCGCGTCAGTGTTCGTTGGTCATCTCCTTAATTTCTTGTGTTCCTTCCATTTTTGCAAGCTTCCTCTCTATTTTCTAAGCCATTCCTACCCTATGAAGCCTGAAACACTTAACACACGGATCACGGCATCGAATGGTATAAAGGAGAATTAAAATATACTAATTAAAGGTCTTTAGGAAGAAAGTTTTCAATCATAAAATAATATTAGGAAGGAGTTATAAAATCATGCAATTAGTATGAATAAGTGGGTAAAGACTTGATGAAACCATTGAATTAAACACAAAATGAACCATAAAATAGTGGTTTATCAAGTATGGTCACTGATTATACCACACATATTCATAGATCACAATGTTGGTAGGATTACATGTCACGATATTCATCAAAACCCAACCTAATCCAATGTGAGAAAGGTTTCAAGCCTGATTCTATGATTTTTCTTCTAAGCCTATCACAGAACCTAATTACATTCAATTTCTTTTCCAAGACAATTGAATGATTGAATGAAGAACGAAACCTTTCTAGGCAGATCAAGAGAAAAGATAGAAGAAGAAAAATAAAAACTATTATTGATCCATTGAATTACAACAGAGCTCCCTAACCCAATGAAAGGGGTTTAGTTTTTCATAGCTCTGGGAATGAAAATTGAAAATGAAAAGTACGTTGCTAGTAAACTGAAATTTGCAGAGAAAGTAAAATTATGCAGAAAATACTCAGATCTCAATCTGTCTTAACTAACTTAAACTCTAAGCTATTTATTCACTTTCTTCAATTGGTCTTCAAGTATCTGGATTGGGTTTTTGGCCATTATTTAAGTGGATTAAATTAGCTCCCCATGCTTGTTGAGAAGAAAGGTGCTCAATTGCAGAGTTGTGATATTAATGTTGGAGTCAACATTTTCTAGCTAACGTTGGGTCAAACCTTCTTCAAAGAAAATGGGTTCTGGGTGTTACAAGTAACGTTTGACTCAACGTTGGGGCACCAACGTTCGCTTGGTCACGCGTACGCGTGGGCCACTGATGATAATATTTTTGTGTGGTATAGAATTCACAAATGAAATCTCGTTGCAAGTATAGTTTCTAAACCAAACAATAATCCTTTCATACAAAAGATTGTTTGTCACAAGTACAAACCCCTAAATTTATAAACCGAAGTATTCAAACCTCGGGTCGTTCTCCCTAGAAACTACGATAAAGTGTCTTGATATTGGTTATGAGGTATGTTTGGGGTTTTTGGGATAAGAGGCATGAAATGTAAAT
This sequence comes from Arachis ipaensis, assembly GCF_000816755.2. NCBI lineage: Eukaryota > Viridiplantae > Streptophyta > Magnoliopsida > Fabales > Fabaceae > Arachis > Arachis ipaensis. Next base: position 79,954,610 of record NC_029792.2, read on the forward strand.
GGCAATGAAAATAAACTAACAACTATAAAAGCTCTTGACAAGGAATGAGATTAGAAGTCCTATACTAGTTATCCTCCTTAATTGTGACCACAATTGTCCATTGCTACCACTTAGTTAACCTCTAACCATGGAGGAAAGTCAAGTGGATGAATTAACTTGATTGCACAAGTCCTAGCCAACTCCCAAGGGAAAGACTAGCTTTAGTGGTATCCAAATCAATTAGCAACTTCTAATTATCAATCAACAAAGGAATTAGATAACTCAAGCGTCACTAATTATTCCACCTAGGCCAAGAGGAATAAAATCTATACTAAAATCCAACCAAGCATTTTATCAAACACTTGGAAGGTACAAAAGAGAAGCATAGTAAATTGGCAACAACAATGAAATCTAACAACATGTATTGCAAGGAATTAATAACAACAATCAAAGGAAACACAATTACCATGAATTACCTCAAATTGAATTGAAATAAAATAGAATGAACAAAAGTATATCCACAACAAAGCATAGGAACAAGGTAGAAGAAATTATAACAAACAATAGAAGAATGATGAATGTAACAACAAAGAATTCAAGGGTAGAAGAAGATGAAAGCATGAATTAAAACCTAGATCTAAGATTATTGACCTAAACTTAATCATACTCCTAATCCTAGAGAGAAGTGAGAGCTTCTCTCTCTAAAAACTAACTAGAACTAAACCTCAAGTGTGTTTGTGTGTTCTATGATGTGTGAATGATGCCTTCCCCTTCATTCCTTGGTCTATTTAGCCTTTCTCCGCCATAAACTCAGCTCCAAATGGGGCCAGAAACCCTCCAAAATCGCCAGACACGTGTTTGACTAAAGAAATCACGTGCGGCCTTCGGCGCGTACGCGCACAGCGCGCGTGCGTGCCCCTGTAGCTTTTCGCAATCCGCGCGGAAGCGCACCGTGCGTGCGCGCGTCCATAGGCTTTCTCCAAATCTTTGGCTTTTCATGATTTCTCCACTTTGTATGCTTTCCTTTCACTCCTTTGATCCTTTCCTATCCCTTTTCAATCTGAAATCACTAGCAAACACATCAAGGCATCTAGTGGGATCAAATAAAGATTAAAACTATCAAATTAAAGGTCTATGATGACTGCGTATCATGTACCCTTTTTCTTATCTAAAAGGACCATAAAAAGAGCATAATCTCATTTATCAATGCAATTTCATGAACCAAATGATATATATTATGGAACATTGCTTTGAAATGGGTTGTGTTAAATTTCAGGTGAAAAAGAGCAACAAAAGGGGAAGGAAAATAACAAATAAAAATGGGCGTGTGACGCTGTGCGTGCCACTTGAAGCTCTGGGCATGGCACGCCAAGCTTTTGAACCAACTTTCAACAATGGGCATGCCACTTGAAGCTCTGGGCGTGGCATGCCAGGCCAACATTCCAACAAAGAAGGTTGAAGAATTTTACATGGGCGTGCCATGCCCATAGTGGGGCTCAAAATCACTCCTCTGGAACTTAAGCCTGGCGTGCCATGCCCATAGCACCAAGTGGCACGCCCTCTTTGAGATCTTGGCTTCACAAACTTGGATGCCACGCCCGGAGCTCCAAGTGGCACGCCCATGTAAAATTCTTCAACCTTCTTTGTTGGAATGTTGGCCTGGCGTGCCACGCCCAGAGCTTCAAATGGCACGCCCATTGTTGAAAGTTGGTTCAAAAGCTTGGCATGCCATGCCCAAAGCTTCAAGTGGCACACCCAGCTTCACACGCCCATTTTTATTTGTTGTTTTCCTTCCCCTTTTGTTGCTCTTTTTCACCTGAAATTCAACACAACCCATTTCAAAGCAATATTCCATAATATATATCATTTGGTTCATGAAATTTCATTGATAAATGAGATTATGCTCTTTTTTATGGTCCTTTTAGATAAGAAAAAGGGTACATGATGCGCAGTCATCACAACACCAAACTTAAACTTTGCTTGTCCTCAAGCAAACAAAGAATCATGCAATAAAGTTTGACAAACCAAGGTGAGAAGAGTAGCAATTTTTATTCTCATGGTTGGCTAGTTTCTTATGCATGCTACAATCACAAAAGACATTCAAATGATTGATGCTTCTATCTAGCTCATTTTATGAAATCTTTTTCTTTATGTTCCTTCCTTGAAATAAGCTTTTCATTCTTTTCTTAGCTTAACTTTTTGGGTGCTTTGCACCATGTGTTGAAAGTTACGACTCTAAATGCTTTGTTTTCAAGTATTACCACTTGATACATAAGCACCATAAGAATTTAATTAGAGGACTCTTTAAGCTTATTTGTTTCTTTTCTTTACTCTCTAATCATTGATGCTCAGAGCCTTGAGCTTTGAGGGAGTGCTTTTGCACTTGAGCCTAGCCTTGACTCTAAGTGTTTTGTTTTCAAACTTTTTGCTTGATACATAAACACCACAAGTACTTAACAAATAAATTGTCATTGGTACTCAAAGCCTTCAACTTTCTCATTCTTTCCCTTTTCTTTTTCTTGACTTATTTGCGTTTGCTTCTTCAAGGTTTTCATGATTTCAAAAATTTCATAAAATGTCCTAGATGAAAACTTCAATCAAACAAATTCAAATGCAATTGAAGAACAATAATCATGCTAGCCTTCCAATACTTATATGCCCATGCTAAGTTCTTCTTTAATGACCTTGTTTGTTTATGATCATGAAACTAAATTACTTTTGAACTCACAAAGCTCAAGATGGTAGTCATAATATCACAGCAACATGTTCCAATTCAACAATCAAGCTATGCTTATTCACAACACACATGTATACAAAGAAAATAGAAGACAAGCATGCAATTTAAATGTACTGAAAACAAATAAGAGGAAAAGAAACTTTACCACCTTGTAGTTCATCTTCATTGTTGTTGTCACTTTCCTCCTATTCTTCCCCTTCCCACACCAAACTTAGAATGATTGCTTGTCCTCAAGCAACAAATAAAACAGTGGTGATGGAGTTTATGATAGTTCATGAATGTCTTAAACAATAGAGTGTTAGTAATACATGTGGTTTAGGCAAGCAAAAATTAAGGATACAATAAAGGCACAAGAAGTAAAAACAGAGACAATGTGATTGCATTAATAAGTGGTGTATGCATGGTACTTTGAATGAAAAATAAGTGGCAATACCAAACTTAGTATGACACCCTCATTTTAGAATGTTGCAAGTACCCAGTGAAGATTCAAACTCAAATTGTTACATGGCAACACCAAACTTAGAATACAATCATATGTCAAATTATTGAAAATAAACAAAGCAAAGAATGAAAATGTTACCTATGGTTGGGTTGCCTCCCAACAAGTGCTCTTTTAGTGTCATTAGTTTGACATGTTGTTCTCAATTTTCTTCCTCTTCTTCTAGTTTGTTAAGAGGAATGACCTCACGGGGAGAGAAGAGCAAGTTGATGTCCCCTGTGTAGGCCTCTTCCCAACAAGCTCTCTTTTGTTGTTAGCTTGAGTAAACTTGCTTGTTGGGGTAGGAGTGGGATGGCTTTTGGTTGACCTCTTCTTCATGGATATTATCCTTCTTTTCTTGGTCACCATCCTCTCTTTGGTGCTTTTGTTGATTGTCTTCACTTCTTTGTTTTCAAAACTTAGGTGTTGTGAGATGGTTGGAGTATCCTCTTTATCAAGAACTTCTTGGAATGGTGGCTCACTTGGTACAAGGATCTCTTTCTCTTGCTCTACCAATTCCTCATTTTCACCCTTATTAAGCACTTCTCCACTCCTTAGACTGATGGCATGATATTCTTTCCCTGGCCAAGGGAAGACATTGGTTGGTTCAGCAACAAAATATTGTGCTAATTGTCTCATTTGCTCTTCTTGATTTCTCCTTGAGATTTCCATATCTTCAATTACCTCTTTTACATTTTGCCTTAAAAACTCACTGAGTTGGGCAATGAAGAGATATCTCTTGGAGAGTTCTTCTATTGCAAATTCTAGAAGATTTTGTGGAGGTGCATAGGTTGGACAATTATTGGATGATAGTCCTTGATGAATGGGGTATGCAACATTAAAATCCCAGCCAAAATTTTGGTAGTTATCATAACAATATGAACTATTTTGTGGCTTTGGGAGGTATTCCATTTTATTTGATTGCTCATACTCTATCATTCCTTGGTGATATTTCCAGCCACCATTAGAAAAATGACTAGAATCATTTTGTGGTGGTGGGCAATATCCCATATGACATGATTGATTAAAAGATGAGGTAGACTCCATTCTTACTTTTAAAATGCTCTGTCTCAAACAATAATCACCAAAAGAAATTGGAATCCCCATTGTCACAGATGAGGGATTCTTAGTAAGGCAATAACACAAACACCATAGTAGCAAGAGAAAATAAAAAGAAATTAAATGACAAAAAAAAGTGTCTAATCTAGGTAATCAACCAACCGATAGTTTGTTAATCACAATTAATCCCCGGCAACGGCGCCATAAAACTTGATGAATCTGAATTCACACCCCATTCAAAAATGGATGGTGAATCTGTTATTTTGGCAAGCGCACCAAAGTATCGTCAAGTAATAACCCACAATGGAGTGGGATCGTATCCATAGAGATTAACGAACTAAGGCAAATAATAGTTAATTGATTATCCTAGTTAGACTATTCATTAAGGAGAGATAATCAACAAGAAATGTAAATGACATGAAAGTAAAGGAAAGCAATCAAGTGCAAGAAAGTAAAGTACAAGAAAGTAAAGTGCTAGAAATGTAAAGTGCAGAAAATGTAAATAACCATAAAGTAAATAAAAGAAAGAAAGATAAAATAAGTATTGGGATCAAGAGATATTGCATTCTCCGGATTAATTGATTTCATCTCATCTTCAATCATGCAACTCATTGACCTCTTGGCAATCATGATTGATTGAGTCCCAATCCCTTGGTGACTCAATCTCTCAGATCTTGATCAATAGCCAATTCCTTGGTCTAATTGCTCATGAAGAGAGATATGCTTGGTCCCTGATTATACCACACACCATTATAGGTCCAAGTAGAGGGAGGATTATATCTTACCATATCCAAACACCAAAACCCAAATCCTATTCAAGTGTGAGAAAGAATCTCAAGCATGGTTTTATGTTTCCTCTTCCAAGGTTCCCATAAAACCTAATTATATTCAATCTTTTTTCCAAGATAATTGAATGCTATCATGAAGAACAAAATTTTTTCTAGTAAATCAAAGAGAGATAAAGAGAAGAAGAAGAATAAAAACAATCAATCCATTAAAAAATAATAGAGCTCTCTTTCCCAATGGAAAGAGTTAGTAATTCATAACTAAATTATTTATAAAGTAAGAAAGAAAAGAGAAGAAATTGATGGTGAATAGAGAGGGTCCGAAGATTTCCCCTAATCCAGCCATGAGTAATTCTATGAAACTAATGCCTTTATATAGGCTCTCCTAAATTACAAACTTAAATGAAATTAAAAGCAAATTACAATGAAATGAAAACAAAGTATTCTATATGCTTCTTGTTGCCTTGATTGATTGATAATTGTGTCTTGAATGAGAGTTGGAGTGGGCTTGATTGAAGGTTGGGGGCTGCAGGGAGAAGTTGGCGTGTGGTTCCAAGTGCCACTCCCACTTGATTTTGCCCTTTGGAGTATGACCCACTTTGCAATGCTGAATTGATGGATTTGTTTCGGCCTCAAATTGAATGTCCACCTTAAAGTATTAAATATTGTTGGAAATCTCTAGATGTTAGCTTTCCAACGCTATTTGAATCAACTCATTTGGACCTCTGTAGCTCAAGTTATGCCCATTTGAAGGTGAATAGGTCAGTCTGTCAGGTAGCCCGGCGTGCCACGCCCACTCTTTGGCGTGCCACGCCCATATATTATGAAACTGGCCTACCACGCCCACTCTTTGATGTGCCACGCCTTCAATGATACTCGCTGGCCATTAGAACTAGTGTGCCACACCTTGAATTTCAAGTGGCACGCCCATTATGAAAATAAAGCTGGCGTGCCATGCCTTTGATGTCAAGTGGCACGCCCAGATTTTGCAACGCTAAAATAATGCCATTTTTCACCTCCAGTTTTAACGTCCACCCTAAAGTGTTATATATCGTTGGAAAGTTCTTGATGTAAGCATTCCAATGCCACCAAGATCACATCATTTGGACCTCTACAACCCAAGTTATGTTCCTTTGAAGATGAAGAAGTCAGGTTGGTAACTCTGCAGTGATGTGTTTTTCTCCCTGTATTTTCAGGGTCAATATCTTTCTCAATTCCAGTGTCCATTATAAAGTGTTATATATGGTTGGAAATATCTAGATGTCTACTTTCTAATGGCACTGGAATCATCTCATTTGGAGTTGTGTAGCTCAAGATATATTTATTTGAATGAGAAGAGGTCAGGCTGGCATATGCCCCGGCGTGCCACGCCCACTTCTTGGCGTGCCACACCCATAGTAGGGCTCAAAATCACTCCTCTGGAACTTAAGCCTCGCGTGCCACGCCCATAACACCAAGTGGCACGCCCTCTTTGAGATCTTGGCTTCACAAACTTTCTTTCTAGCACTTTACTTTCTTGTACTTTGAGATCTTTTACTATGTACTTTACTGTGAATAACACTTCATGTAATTGCCGCTTAAAGACTTCATGAATACTTTTATGAACTTCTCAATCATGTCTGAAAAAATGGAGAGCATGCACCTTTGGAATGTTGCAGGTGCATTGCACAATCCAAAGGGCATTCTCCTATAAGCAAAGACACCATATGGACAAGTAAATGAAGTTTTTTCCTGATCTTTGGGGTCTACAAAAATTTGATTGTAGCCCGAATACCCATCCAGGAAGTAATAATACTCATGTCCTACCAATCTTTCAAGCATCTGGTGGATTCTTTTGGCAAGCACAGCAAAATTATCGTCAAGTAATAACCCACAGTAGAGTGGGATCGTATCCACAGAGATTGGCAAATTCGAGCAGTTTTAATTAATTGATAAATTAGTCAAGCGGATCAATAAGATTGTGAAGTGCAGAATTGTAAATGACATAAATGTAAATGACTAGAATAAAAAAAGGGCAATAAAATGTAGAAATAGAAATGGCAGAATGTAAATTGCAGAATCATAAATGACTTGAATGTAAATGGGAATGGGAAATTGCTGAATGTAAAATTAAGCTATAAAGAAATGGATAGATAAGAATGGGGAAATTCATTGAGATTTGGAGATGTTGTCTCTTTGGATCAAATCTAGCTTATATCTTCTTCAATCATGCTACTCATTGACCTCTTGGCAATCATGATTGATTGATCCCCAATCCCTTGGTGACTCAATCTCTCAGATCTTGATCAATAGCCAATTCCTTGGTCTAATTGCTCATGAAGAGAGATATGTTTGGTCCCTGATTATACCACACACCATCATAGGTCTAAGTAGAGGGAGGATTATATGTCACATATCCAAACACCAAAACTCAGAGTCTACTCAAGTGTGAGAAGGGATTTCAAGCATGGTTTCATATTTCCTTTCCCAAGGTTCCCATGAAACCCAATTGCATTCAATCTCTTTCCCAAGATAATTGAACACTAAGCATTAAGAACAAAATTCCTTCTAGCAAATCAAAAAGAAGATGAAGAGAAGAAGAATTTCACTATTATCAATCCATTAAGTACAACAGAGCTCCCTCTCTCAATGAGAGGGAAGTTAGCTACTCATAGCTCAAAAAGTACTCAAAAGTGACGTGTAAAAGTGGATCTAAAACTGACTACTTAACCCCCTTCTTCAGTACTCCTTGGGGGTATTTATACTACTCCTAGTAAAATAAAAAAAATTACAAAAGTGAAAAAGGAAAATTACATTTTGGAGGAAAAAGAAGCTCAATAAGTGTGATCTCCCAGCTGGCGTGTGATTGGCGCTCTAGTGGCGTGTCACGTGCCCTTTGCTTTTAGCTTGGCGTGCCACGCCCAGCCCTTCAAGTGGCACGCTCGTCTCTTTAACAACCTTGGTGTGCCACGCCTTCGAGCTCAAGTGGCACGCCCTAGCCTTTTTCCTTTTCCCTTGTCCTCTGGAAACTTGAACTAGCATGGCACGCCCAGGGTCTGGCGTGCCACGCCCTTGCTCTATGCTTAGCTAATCTTCTCTGGAAAGTTGAACTAGTGTGGCACGCCCAGGGTCTGGTGTGCCACGCCCCTTTATGAGTGAGTGGTTCCTCTGTTTGGCGTGCCACGCCACGAACTCAAGTGGCACACCTCAATGCTTCTTTGTTCTCTGAATGGCACTGGAGTGCCACGCCTGGGATTCAAGTGGCACGCCTAAGTAAAGAATAGTGAGTGGCGTGCCACGCCTTCGATACCAAGTGGCACGCCCCATGTAATTGGCCTCCTTCATCCTCTCTGAAAACTTATACCAGCGTGCCACGCCTAAAGGTTGGCGTGCCACGCCCATGATCTTGTCTTGGTTCCAGTAGTTGGCGTGCCACGCCTCAGCCTTCAAGTGGCACGCCATAGTGACATGCTTGGGTTGGTGTGCCACGCTTTCGACACCAAGTGGCACACCCAGTCCTTGCTTTTGTTATCTTTGTGCATTGGCGTGCCCCGCCTGGTTTCTCAAGTGGCACGCCTTAGTGAGGTTGAGAGGTTGGCGTGCCACGCCTTCGACTTCAAATGGCACGACCAATCTTCAATTGCCTTCAGGCCCTTCTCTGGATAATTGTACCAGCGTGCCACACCATGCTATTCAAGTGGCACGCCCCTGGATTTGTGAACTCTTCAAGCTTGGTGTGCCACACCTGGGTTCTCAAGTGGCACGCCCAAGTGACTTCTTGGAGCTGGCGTGCCACGCCTTCGATACCAAGTGGCACGCCATAGTGGAGGTTCTTCTTGGAATGTCAAGTTGGCGTGCCATGCCCCTTTGCTCAGGTGGCACGCCCATAGTAGTTGATGGGTTAGGCGTGCCACGCCCCTTTCATTTCCTCCATTGTTGCTTCCTAGAACTTTGTACTAGCGTGCCACGCCCACATGCATGCTTGGATCTCCCCTCTAGAATTTAGTAGTGGCGTGCCACGCCAGTGCATTTTTGTGGCGTTTGCTCCCAAGTGTCACGCCAGTTTCACACGCCCAGCTTCTTGTTTGTCTTCTACCCATTTTTTATGCCTTTTTCACCTGAAATTCAGCATAACTCATCTCAAAGTAGTGTACCATAATATTCATCAAATAATGCATAAATTGTACTGATCAAATGAGATTTATGCTCTTTTATGGTATTCTTTATGCAAGAAAGAAGGGTAGATGATGCAAGTCATCACAACACCAAACTTAAGCTTTGCTTGTCCCAAGCAAATCAATGTGAGTAAGCCTTTATAACTTGAGGCCTTGGCTTTGAATGATTGCAATACAGCTAAGAGTAAAACTAAGTGTTCAACACATGTATGAATGTTTTAATGTCATGAAAAGTTCTTGGATCCTTGAGGGTTCATTCAGGTATAGGCTTTAGGGGTCCTTTCTATTGATTGTCACCTTGAAGTATTAAGGGTTGTTTTGCTTTTTTGACCACGACTCTAAGTGTTTTGTCTCAAGACAACCCTTTAATTATGCTTTCAATTAGCACTCCCAAACCAGTTGGTTTTAGGGTACTAGGTGTTGAGACACCCCTAAGAATTTACTTGCCCAGGTCTCTTCTTGACACATCTTCACCACAAGCATCTACTAAGATCTTTAATTCTTTTTGAGCTTTTTAATGTTTCTTTTTCCATCCCAGTAGTTGATGCTCAGAGCCTTAGGCCTTTATTCCTTACTACCTCTTGGTTCTATGGATATTCTAGGAACACCCCTTGACCTTCCCTTGTTACACCTTCTAGGACAAGTTGCTCTCCATGACTCATTTTCTTTTTAGTTCATCCAAGATTCCACACTTAGTTTCTTATTTCTTAGTTTGTTTGATGATCTCTCTTGGCCTTGGTCCCTCTCATTATTTTTGCACAACTCACAGTAACTCTTATGGAGACAAGCTCTACTTTTATTTATGTTGAAATGAAGACTTGAAATACATGGCATTTTCTTTCTTGTAAAAAAAAAACTCATCAATACTTCAAACAGGAATTAAAACTAAGCAATAATCATAAACTATCCTAGCATGATTATTTATTCAAAAAGTAAATCAAACAAAAGCTTAAAACATGATTTCAGAAATTAGAAAGTGTCAACCATGGGACTCAACAACCTTGAGCAGTTTCATCTTTAGTTCATTGGCCCTTTTCCTTTGTCCTTCTTCTTGGAAGGAGAGGAGCCACCTTCATCTGGCTTGGAGGATCCTTCTTGTGCTTTGGCATCCTTGGGCTTCCAAAATCCTAGCCTCCTCATGTAATTCCTTTCATCTTCCTTATGTCTGGCTAGAATTTCCTCTTGTCTTACACTTAGCTCTTCCATTCCTTGCATGAAGGTTTGGTATCCTGGGTTTAGAGCGGCCATGGTGTTGCACAAGTTATTCAGCTTCGCTTGTGTATTGATGTCATACTGCCTCCTGGATTTGGTTCTAGCATCATAGAGATTTATGAATTCAACCAAGTTCCTCTGTTACCACTTGCCTTGCTCTACTATTTTGTCCAGTGCACTTCGCACTTCTCCCTAGTCAAATTGTTCTTGCTACTCCTTGAGGTTCTCAAAACCCTCATGGAGTTGTTGAATGTTCTGGTTGACTTGGCTCAATTGTTGTTGTTGAGTCTCCTTGAGTTGATTGACATCTTCCCTCAAGTGGTGTAAGTCTCCCTTCATTTGGTGTACATATCCTTGCAATTGTTCCCAGTTGAATCCTTCTGGGAATTGCTGATATTGGTATTGTGGTGGTGGTTGAAGTGATAAGAAGTGGGGTTGCTCTTCTGCCTCTTCCTCTTCTTGTTGTTGTTGTGGTCCATGAGCATGAGCTCTTTGTTCTCTGGCCCTGTTGAGTGGGTGAATAGCCACCACTTTGGCCATCTTTTTGGCAGTTATGAATTTATCTTGCTTCACAAGTACCTCATCAATGATCTTTTCAACTCTAGTCTCATCACATAGCCTCTGTATAATGCTAGAAAAGGCCAACCTTGTGTTGTCACTGGTGCTTTTCAGCACTTTGTTGATGTTGTTGGCGATCATCTCCCCCACGTTGATGTTCTCTCCTTTCATGATGCTGTAGATGAGCACAGCTCTCTCTTTGGACACCTCTGAAGTGTTAGATGTGGGGATTAGGGACCTCCTCACAAATTCTAACCACCCTCTTTCTTGGGGGTTCAAATCTCTTCTCCTCAATTGGTTGGTGGTGCACGAATTTGTTACATGTCAATGTCAATATTACTATTTTTCACAAATTTGCACAACTAACTAGCAAGTGCACTGGGTCATCCAAGTAATACCTTACGTGAGTAAGGGTCGAATCCCACGGAGATTGTTGGCTTGAAGCAATCTATGGTTACCTTGTAACTCTTAGTCAGGAAAACAATTCACTTATCAAATTGAATTGCGAGGAATAAAAGAGCACGAAATAAATACTTATTATGCAGTAATGGAGAATATGTTCGAATTTTGGAGATGCTTTGTCTTTTGAATCTCTGCTTTCTCCCTGTCTTCTTCTTCACGCACGCACGTCCCTCCTATGGCAAGCTGTGTGTTGGTGGATCACCGTTGTCAATGGCTACCATCCTTCATCTCAGTGAAAATGGTCTAGGTGCGCTGTCACTGCACGGCTAATCATCTGTAGGTTCTCGATCATACCGGAATAGGATTTACTATCCTTTTGCGTCTGTCACTACGCCCAGCACTCTCGAGTTTGAAGCTCATCACAGTCATCCAATCCCAGAATCCTACTCGGAATACCACAGACAAGGTTTAGACTTTCCGGATTCTCAAGGATGCTGCCAATGGATTCTAGCTTATACCACAGAGATTCTGATTAAGGAATCTAAGAGATACTCATCCAATCTAATGTAGAACGGAAGTGGTTGTCAGGCACACGTTCATAGGTTGAGAATGGTGATGAGTGTCACGGATCATCACATTCATCATAATGAAGCACAAATGAACATCTTATATAGGAACAAGCGTGTTTGAATAGAAAATAGAAGTAATTGCATTAATTCATCGAAACACAGCAGAGCTCCTCACCCCTAACAATGGAGTTTAGAGACTCATGCCGTCAAAGAGTACAAAGTTCAGATCTAAAAATGTCATGAGATACAAAATAAATCTCTAAAAGTTGTTTAAATACTAAACTAGTAACCTAGGTTTATAGAAAATGAGTAAACTATGATAGATAGTGGAGAAATCCACTTCTGGGGCCCACTTGGTGTGTGCTGGGACTGAGACTAAAGCTTCTCACGTGCATGGGCTGTTTTGGGCGTTCAACGCCAGGTTGCAACCTATTTCTGGCGTTGAAGTCCAACTTGTAAACTGTTTCTGGCGCTCAACGCCAGACTGCAACATGGAACTGGCGTTGAACGCCAGTTTACATTGTCTATCCTTGAGCAAAGTATAAACTATTATATATTTCTGGAAAGCCCTGGATGTCTACTTTTCAATGCAATTAGAAGCGCACCAATTGGACTCCTGTAGCTCCAGAAAATCCATTCCGAGTGCAGAGAGGTCAGAATCCAACAACATCAGCAATCCTTTTTCAGCCCGAATCAGATTTTTTCTCAGCTCCCTCAATTTCAGCCAGAAAATACCTGAAATTACAGAAAAGCACACAAACTCATAGTAAAGTCTAGAAATATGAATTTTTCCTAGAAACTAATGAAAATATACTAAAAACTTAACTAAAACATCATAAAAACTACATGAAATTAACTCCAAAAAGCGTATAAAATATCCGCTCATCACAACACCAAACTTAAACTGTTGCTTGTCCCCAAGCAACTAGACAAATAAAATAGAATACAAATAAGTCACGAAGCAATAATATCTCAGAGTTTTTGAGTGAAGCTCAGATTCTAATTAAATGAGCGTGACTAGTAGCTTTTTGCTTCTGAATAGTTTTGGCATCTCACTTTATCCATTGAAGCTCAGAATGATTGGCATCTATAGGAACTTAGAATTCAGATAGTGTTATTGATTCTCCTAGTTCAGTATGTTAATTCTTGAACACAGCTACTTTTATGAGTCTTGGCTGTGGCCCTAAGCACTTTGTTTTCCAGTATTACCACCGGATACATAAATGCCACAGACACATCTTATTCTAAATAAAATCTTCTATTTTATTCATGTTTAATGATGATGAGAAAAATAAATTATAGCTTAATTGGAGATAAAATAACTACTAATTACTACTATAACTTCTAAGGTAAAACTTAAATAAGAACAATTATCACAGAGTTAAGGTTAAGATTAGAGCTCAACAACCTTGAGTTTGGGATGTGGATGTTCTTCTAGTCTGTGGAGTGCTTGGTCCTTCAAAAGATAACTTCTGACGCTTCAGTTCCTTTAAGTCACACCCTTGCTCTTCTTGTTTGTTCTCATCATTCTCCTATTGAAGGAGTCTGGGTCATCTTTCAGCTGAGGTAGCTTAAAGATCTCCCTGATTTTGTCAGGGTAGATGTGAACAATTTTTCCTCTGACCATAGTCCGATAGTCATAGAGGGCAGTTCCAGATATTCTCTGCCTGTCTGTTTGCCACAGATTAGCGTAGAACTCCTGAACCATATTCCTTCCCACTTTTGTTTCAGGATTAGCTAGGACTTCCCAGTTCCTGTTTTGAATCTGCTCTTGGATCTCCGGATATTCATCTTCCTTCAGATCAAACTTGACTTCTGGAATCACTGATCTTAGACCCATTATTTTGTAGTAATGGTCTGAATATTCTTTGGTTAAGAACTTCCCTTGATTCCAAAATGGTTTTGGAATACTCTCTTTCTTGCCTCTTGGAGTGGTTTATTTTCCTTTAGGAGCCATGATCTTAGTGGGTATAATTTAGTGATCACGGATAAACACACCAAACTTAGAGGTTTGCTTGTCCTCAAGCAAAAGAAAAGAAAGGAGAGGGATAGAAGGAGAGCTAGTGTAGAATGGTGGATGAGAGGAGGGAGGCCGAATGTGGATTTAAAAGGGAGGGGGTGGGTTTTTCAAAAATATTAAAAAGATAAGATAGAAGATATGATTTAAAAAAGTATGATATGAAAAGATGTGAATTAAGATTGAAAAGATAAGAAAGATATTTGAAAAAGATAAATTTGGATTTTGAAAAAGATAATGTGGAGATTTGAAAAAGATTTTAGAAGGAAAAGAGATAGATTTGTTTTGGAAAATTTGAAAAAGAGTTGGATTGGATTGAAAAAAAGAATTTGTGTTTATGGATTAAGATACATTTGATATTTTTAAAGTAGGGTTTTTAGAAAATAGGGTTCTTAGAAATCAGGGTTTGTAACATGTTTATGCAGGAAATCATGAATTGAAACATGAAAATTAAAATTAAAATGAAAAATATGAAGTAAAAACGAATTTACCTCCTCCCCACCATCCTGGCGTTAAACGCCCAAATGCTGCATGTTTTGGGCGTTTAACGCCCAATTGCTGCTTCTCCTAGGCGTTCAACGCCCAGCTGTTGCTTCTTTCTGGCGTTGAACGCCAGGAACTCCTTTGTCACTGGGCATTTTTCTGAACGCCCAGGACGCTGTAAATCTGACGTTAAACGCCCAGAAGGAGCTTCTTTCTGGCGTTTAACGCCCAGATAGCTATCCTTACTGGCGTTCAACGCCCAGTGGATGCTTCTTTTGGGCATTGAACGCCCAATTGTGCCTCTTACTGGCGTTTTCTTGCCAGTGAGCTTTTTCTCTCTGTTTTGCGTGCTGAATCCTTCTGTAACCCTGTGAACTTATGCAATGGACTATTTACCTTATTAACAATGAACTTTATATAAACAAATAAAATCAAGAATAGGGAAAATTCCAGAAAAAGTGATGCCAATGGCTGGGTTGCCTCCCAGCAAGTGCTTCTTTATTGTCTTTAGCTGGACCTTGCTGAGCTTTTTAATCTAGCCTCAGCCTTGAGCACTCTTGCTCAACATTGCCTTCAAGATAGTGCTTGATTCTCTGTCCATTAACAATGAACTTCTTATCAGAATCAATGTCTTAAAGCTCCACATAACCATATGGTGATACACTTGTAATCATATATGGTCCCCTCCACCGGAATTTCAGTTTCCCGGGGAATAGCCTGAGCCTAGAGTTAAACAACAGAACCTTTTGTCCTGGTTCAAAGATTCTAGATGACAGCTTTCTGTCATGCCACCTTTTAGATTTCTCTTTATAAAGCTTGGCATTTTCGAAAGCAGTGAATCTGAATTCCTCTAGCTCATTCAGCTGGAGCAATCTTTTTTCTCCAGCTAGTTTGGCATCAAAGTTCAGGAATCTGGTTGCCCAGTAGGCCTTATGTTCCAGTTCCACGGGCAGATGACAGGCCTTACCATATACAAGCTGGTATGGAGAGGTTCCTATAGGAGTTTTGAATGCTGTTCTGTAAGCCCACAGAGCATCATCCAAGCCTCTTGCCCAGTCCTTTCTACGGGTACTTACAGTCCGTTCCAGGATTCTTTTTAGTTCTCTATTAGAAATTTCAGCTTGCCCATTTGTCTGTGGATGATATGGAGTGGCCACCTTCTGGCTAATCCCATACCGGACCATGGCAGAGTAAAGCTGTTTGTTGCAGAAGTGAGTGCCCCCATCACTGATTAGTACTCTAGGGATACCAAACCTACTGAAGATATTTTTCTGGAGGAACTTCAGCACTGTCTTAGTATCATTAGTGGGTGTGGCAATGGCCTCTACCCATTTTGATACATAATCAACTGCCACCAGAATATAAGTGTTTGAGTATGATGGTCCTTAGGTATGAACCTTGCAGCTTTATAGTTTGCAATGTCTGCAAACCATGGTGTTTCCTGAATGGCAAACAAATGCTCATCCAGAAAGGTTTCAGAGATTTCAAGAGAGGGGAAGGACGTCCCTTCTACTGGCTCTATCTGGGACAGATGATCAGCCACTTGGTTCTCTGTTCCTTTTCTGTCTCTTATTTCTATATCAAACTCTTGCAGAAGCAACACCCATCTTATGAGCCTGGGTTTTGAATCCTGCTTTGTGAGTAGATATTTAAGAGCACATTGGTCAGTGTACACAATCACTTTTGATCCTACTATGTATGATCTAAACTTGTCAATGGCATAGACCACTGCAAGTAATTCCTTTTCTGTGGTTGTGTAAACTTTTTGGGCGTCATTTAAAACACGGCTAGCATAATAAATGACATGCAGAAGCTTGTCATGCCTCTGCCCCAGTACTGCACCAATGGCGTGATCACTGGCATCACACATTAATTCGAATGGTAATGTCCAGTCTGGTGTAGAGATAACTGGTGCTGTGACCAGCTTAGCTTTCAGAGTTTTAAACGCCTGCAGGCACTCTGTGTCAAACACGAATGGCGTGTCAGCAGCTAGCAGGTTACTTAGAGGTTTTGCAATTTTTGAAAAATCCTTTATAAACCTCCTATAGAATCCTGCATGCCCCTGAAAGCTTCTGATTGCCTTAACATTGGCAGGTGGTGGTAATTTTTCAATTACTTCTATTTTAGCTTGATCCACCTCTATTCCCTTGTTTGAAATTTTATGCCCAAGGATAATCCCTTTAGTCACCATAAAGTGACATTTTTCCCAGTTTAAAACCAGGTTGGTCTCTTGGCATCTTTTCAAAACCAGTGTCAGGTGATCAAGACAGGAGCTGAATGAGTCTCCATATACTGAGAAGTCATCCATGAAGACTTTCAGAAATTTTTCCACCATATCAGAGAAATTAGAGAGCATGCATCTCTGAAAGGTTACAAGTGCATTACACAGCCCAAATGGCATCCTTCTGTAAGCAAATACTCCAGATGGACATGTGAATGTTGTTTTCTCTTGATCCTGGGGATCTACTGCAATTTGGTTGTAGCCTGAATAGCCGTCCAAAAAGCAGTAATAATCATGACCTGCTAGTCTCTCTAGCATCTGGTCTATGAATGGTAAAGGAAAATGATCCTTCCTGGTGGCTATATTGAGCCTTCTGTAGTCAATACACATGCGCCACCCTGTAACTGTTCTTGTAGGAACCAGTTCATTTTTTTCATTATGAAGCACTGTCATGCCTCCCTTTTTGGGGACAACTTGAACAGGGCTCACCCAAGGGCTATCAGAAATAGGATAAATAATCCCAGCCTCTAGTAATTTGGTGACCTCTTTCTGCACCACTTCCTTCATTGCAGGATTTAGCCGCCTCTGTGGTTGAACCACTGGCTTAGCATTGTCCTCCAATAAGATCTTGTGCATGCATCTAGCTGGGCTTATGCCCTTAAAGTCACTTATGGACCACCCAAGAGCTGTCTTGTGTGTCCTTAGCACTTGAATTAGTGCTTCCTCTTCCTGTGGATTTAAAGCAGAACTTATGATCACTGGAAAAGTATCACCTTCTCCCAGAAACGCATATTTCAGGGATGGTGGTAATGGTTTGAGCTCGGGTTTATGAGGTTTTTTCTCTTCCTGAGGAAATTTCAGAGAATCTTTCAATTCCTCTGAATCCTCTAGATTAGGCGGAACATCTTTAAAGATGTTTTCCAGCTCTAATTCGAGACTCTCAGCCATGTTGATCTCCTCCACCAAAGAGTCAATAAGATCAACTTTCATACAGTCTTTTGGTGTGTCTGGATGCTGCATGGCATTGACAGCATTCAACTTAAACTCATACTCATTGACTCTCAGGGTGACTTCCCCCTTTTGAACATCAATGAGAGTTCGTCCAGTTGCTAGGAAAGGTCTTCCTAGAATGAGAGTAGCACTCTTGTGCTCCTCTATCTCCAGCACTACGAAGTTAGTGGGAAAGGCGAATGGCCCAACCCTGACAATCATGTCCTTAATCACGCCTGATGGGTATTTAATGGAGCCATTAGCAAGTTGGAAACATATCCGGGTTGGTTTAACTTCTTCAGTTAAACCAAGCTTTCTGATAGTGGATGCATGTATTAGGTTGATGCTTGCCCTAAGATCACATAAGGCTATCTTGGTACAATTACCCTCTGATATGCATGGTATCAGAAAGCTTCAGGGATCTTTAAGCTTTTCAGGGAAGCTTTTCAGAATGACTGCACTGCATTCTTCAGTGAGGAGAACTTTTTCAGTTTCTCTCCAATCCTTCTTATGACTTAAGATCTCTTTCATGAACTTGGCATTAGAAGGTATTTGCTCAAGTGCTTCTGCAAACGGAATCTTTATTTCAAGAGTCCTGAGATAATCTGCAAAGTGAGCAAATTGCTTATCCTACTCCTCTTGGCGGAGTTTTTGAGGATAAGGTATCTTGGCTTTATATTCCTTAACTTTGGTTGCTGCAGGTTTATTTCCTACAGAAGTAGTTGAAGAAGCCCTTTTAGAGGGGTTGTCATCAGCACTTGTGTGTGTCTGATCCCTCACTGGCAATTGAGTGCCAGGGTTGGAAGCTGGAGTGACGTTAGACGCCAACTCCTCATCTGTTTCTGGCGTCTGAACGCCAGAACTGTGCTTCCTTTGGGCGTTCAACGCCAGTTCCTTGCTTGTTTCTGGCGTTGAACGCCAGTCCTGAGCATGGTTTGGGCGTTCAGCGCCAGCCTTCCACCCAATTTCTGGCGTTTTAGCGCCAGAATTATTTTTTCCCGGGCTCTTACTATCCTCAGATGGAATTTGGGTAGTTTGCTCATTTCTTGGCTTCCTGCTGCCTTGAGGTGGGGTATTTAATGTTTTCCTACTTCTTAATTGAACTGCTTGGCATTCTTCTGTTATTTGTTTTAACAGCTGCTGCTTTGTTTGCTTTAATTGTTCTTCCATATTTATATTAGCCATCCTTGTCTTTTGTAGTCTCTCCTTGAATTCGGCTAACTGTTTTGTTAGAAAATCCAATTGCTGATTGAATTCAACAGCTTGTTCTACAGGACTGAGAAGACCGGAATACTGGCAACTTTGCTGAACCATGATAATGAGCTGAGGATTCAACTCAAAGCTACTGACTCCAATGGAGGGTATACTGATACTACTCCCATATGAAGCAGTGGTAGGGTTAGCATATGACCCCAGAGTCCTTCTAGACTGTTCATTTCCACTTAGATCCATGATGGAGAAAGGGAGATGATGTAAAATAGAGAAAAAATATTTTTATTTATTTATTTATTTATTTATTTCGAAAATAACATAAATTAAAATAAAATAAATAAAAATGGGTGAAGATTTTCAAAAAATAGAGAAAGAGAAAGAAAAAAATGGTTAGGAAGTTTTGAAAAAGATATGATTGAAAGGATTTGATTGGAAAAGATATGATTTAAAAAAGATATGATTTTTAAATCTGATGACTAATTTAATGCTAATTTTTCGAAAATTATGAGTATAATAAAGAAAAGATATTTTTTTGATTTTTGAATTTTATGATGAAAGAGAAAAACACACAAAAGACACACAACTTAAAATTTTTAGATCTAATGCTCCTTGTTTTCGAAAATTTTGGAGGGAAAACACCAAGGAATACCAAACTTAAAAATTTTATGATCAAAACACAAGGAAGACTCAAGAACACTTTGAAGAATCACAAGAACAACAAGAACATGAAGGTAGAACACCAAACTTAAAATTTTTAGAAAACCAAAACAAAATTTTCGAAAACCAAAGAAAAATCAACAAGAAAATACCAAACTTAAAGTTTGGCACAAGATTGAATAGAAAAATTATTTTTGAAAAAGAAGATTTTGAAAAGAATATACCCAATTACCAAGAACACAGACTAACGCTCTAGCCAACTGAGTTATGAATGTAACACTTGTTTTGAAGAAGTATTTTTAAATAACTAAGAATGAAATACTTTTTTTTTAAAAACTAATGTTTTGAAAAGGCACAAGAAAAACAAGAAAAGAAACAGAACAAGAAAAACTAAAGATCAAACAAGAAAAATAAACAAGAACAACTTGAAGATGAAGAAAGAATAAAGAACACAAATTTCGAAAATTAAAAGACAAGGACAACCATGCAATTGACACCAAACTTAGAACATGACACTAAACTCACGAAATAAATTATTAAAGAAAAATAATATTTTTGAAAAAAAAATATTTTTTTTGAAAAGAATATAAAAGACTCTGACCCAAAAGACAAAATTTTCCTAATCTAAGCAACAAGATTCACCGTCAGTTGTTCAAACTCGAACAATCCCCGACAACGGCGCCAAAAACTTGGTGCACGAATTTGTTACATGTCAATGTCAATATTACTATTTTTCACAAATTCGCACAACTAACTAGCAAGTGCACTGGGTCGTCCAAGTAATACCTTACGTGAGTAAGGGTCGAATCCCACGGAGATTGTTGGCTTGAAACAATCTAGGGTTACCTTGTAACTCTTAGTCAAGAAAACAATTCACTTATCAAATTGAATTGCGAGGAATAAAAGAGCATGAAATAAATACTTGTTATGCAGTAATGGAGAATATGTTGGAGTTTTGGAGATGCTTTGTTTTTTGAATCTCTGCTTTCTCCCTGTCTTCTTCTTCACTCACGCACGTCCCTACTATGGCAAGCTGTGTGTTTGTGGATCACCGTTGTCAATGGCTACCATCCTTCCTCTCAGTGAAAATGGTCCAGGTGCGCTGTCACCGCACGGCTAATCATCTGTAGGTTCTCGATCATACCGGAATAGGATTTACTATCCTGTTGCGTCTGTCACTACGCCCAGCACTCACGAGTTTGAAGCTCGTCACAGTCATCCAATCCAAGAATCTTACTCGGAATACCACAGACAAGGTTTAGACTTTCCGGATTCTCAAGGATGCTGCCAATGGATTCTAGCTTATACCACGGAGATTCTGATTAAGGAATCTAAGAGATACTCATTCAATCTAATGTAGAACGGAAGTGGTTGTCAGGCACACATTCATAGGTTGAGAATGGTGATGAGTGTCACGGATCATCACATTCATCATAATGAAGCACGAATGAACAT
The DNA here is from genome assembly GCF_000816755.2 of Arachis ipaensis. Taxonomy (NCBI): domain Eukaryota; kingdom Viridiplantae; phylum Streptophyta; class Magnoliopsida; order Fabales; family Fabaceae; genus Arachis; species Arachis ipaensis. The sequence continues at coordinate 79,975,578 of NC_029792.2, forward strand.
CTTAGATAGGAACAAGCGTGTTTGAATAGAAAACAGAAGTAATTGCATTAATTCATCGAAACACAGCAGAGCTCCTCACCCCCAACAATGGAGTTTAGAGACTCATGCCATCAAAGAGTACAAAGTTCAGATCTAAAAATGTCATGAGATACAAAATAAATCTCTAAAAGTTGTTTAAATACTAAACTAGTAACCTAGGTTTACAGAAAATGAGTAAACTATGATAGATAGTGCAGAAATCCACTTCTGGGGCCCACTTGGTGTGTGCTGGGGCTAAGAGTAAAGCTTCTCACGTGCCTGGGCTGTTTTGGGTGTTCAACGCCAGGTTGCAACCTATTTCCAGCGTTGAACTCCAACTTGTAACCTGTTTCTGGCGCTGGACGCCAGACTGCAACATGGAACTGGCGTTGAATGCCAGTTTATGTCATCTATCCTTGAGCAAAGTATGAACTATTATATATTGCTGGAAAGCCCTGGATGTCTACTTTCCAACGCAATTAGAAGCGCGCCAATTGAACTCCTCTAGCTCCAGAAAATCTATTCCGAGTGCAGAGAGGTCAGAATCCAACAGCATCAGCAATCCTTTTTCAGCCCGAATCAGATTTTTGCTAAGCTCCCTCAATTTCAGCCAGAAAATACCTGAAATTACAGAAAAGCACACAAGCTCATAGTAAAGTCCAGAAATATGAATATTTCCTAGAAACTAATGAAAATATACTAAAAACTTAACTAAAACATCATAAAAACTACATGAAATTAACCCCAAAAAGCGTATAAAATATCCGCTCATCAGTTGGGTATCCCATCCTTATCATTTATCCAATGCACATTCAGCATACAAATTTCATTCAGGATCTCATCAAACCCAGGGTCTTGCTGCTTCATTCTTTCTTCATAGCTCCGAGTGGAGCTTGTCCTCCTCACCATTAGCATTCTTTCTATGCTAGAGGGGCTGTAGTCAATGGACTTCCCCCTTACATAGCTAATGTAGCCATATTGTTGCCCTGGTTGAGGTACTGCATTAGCATAGAATTTCCTCACCAAGCTCTCTACCACTTTCCTTGGTGGGTTGCATAGAAGTGACCAACCCCTATTGTTGATCTCAATATTGATTTCAATATGCTCATTCCTCCCTAGTTGAAACCCAACTTCTGGAATGATCTCCCTCTCACTCACCCAACCATAGAATTGATTTTGGTTGAATACGGAGAGGAACTTATAGTCATTGAAAGAGCTTGAGGATCCAGAGGTTGGTTCTTTGGTTTTTCTTTTCTTTGAGGCTGAGCTATTTGGTGGTGCCATTAGGTTGAGAGAGTGTGTTTGAGATTGTGAAATGTGGGTTGCAAGAAAAAAATATAGGTTGCAAGAAAGAGTAAGCAAAACAAGGTTTTGGCAACACCAAACTTAGGACTTGATTGTCCCAATCAAGAAAAAGAAGAAAGAAAGTTGGCGAAGAGAGATAGTAGAAAGAGAAAAGAAGATGAGGGGTGTATGCTCTTCATGTGTGATTGGGGATTGCTGAAGTGGGAGAGGAGATGGGGAGGTGAGGCTTTTATAATGGGTGAATGGTGTGGTCGAAAGGTGGAAAATAAAAAAGGTTAAATGTTTTCCCACTTGGGGAGTGGCGCCTAGCATGGGAAGAGGCACCAACTCTTTTCTCACAGAGTCTTCTGCATGTGTTGAGTTCCAAAGTGCAAGTACACTTTGACTTCCTTGCTTTGTGAGTTGTTTACCATGTGGGCCGCATCTTCTCTCCTAAAATTGAAACTGAACGCATTAGTAATGACAAAAGAACTCCTTCTCATTCCTTCTCATCAAGAGTGATTTGAATTGCAACTGATCGGTGTCCCTTGGGACACCAAACTTAATCCTTTGGCATGTTAATAAATTGTTTCCATCATTGTGTATTTAATGTGTTCATAGGAGTGGAGTAACATAAATCCTTTCATTTTCTTTTGATTCCAATTCCTCTAAACTCATTAAGCCACATTGATGTTCTTACCCAAAATATTAAGTGCTTTAAAATTGGGTGACTTGGGCTGCTATGTGATCCTTGGTGGTGGCCACACCAAACTTAGCAATTTAGCTAGTTTTCAACCCATTCACTCCTCATTAGTTATGCCTTCATCAAGTTGCAATTCCAGAATAGAAAGAAATAAAAGAGTGTAACGAAAATCTAACTGCCAAAGCTAATATAAAACTTTCTAATCTACAATTGTAAACTAATCCTAATTTGGTAATGTAACACAAATGTGAGACTGAAAATTAAACTATCTAAAGCAATAGATTTTAAACTACTTCTAAGAAAGGCAATTAAATAAAAAAGGATAAAGTTTTGGGGTGCCTCCCAACTAGCACTTCTTTATTGTCATTAGCTTGACATTCCTTCATCTTTAGCTGAACTTATAGCTCACTCTCTGCTCCTCTAAGGGGCCTCCCAAGTAGTGTTTGAGTCTATGGCCATTGACAGTAAAAGTTCTCTGAGTCTTGTCCTCCATGAGCTCCACATGACCATAGGGAAACACCTTGAGTATGGTGAAAGGTCCTGACCATCGAGACTTAAGTTTCCCAGGGAAGAACTTGAGTCTTGAGTTGTAGAGTAACACCTTCTGTCCTTCAGTGAAATCCCTTCTTGCTATCTTTTGGTCATGCCACCTTTTTGTGTTCTCTTTGTAGATTTTTGCATTCTCATATTCTTGATTTCTAGACTCCTCCAGCTCATTGAGTTGCATTAATCTCTTTTCTCCAATAGCTTGCTCATCATAGTTTAACATTTTTAGAGCCCAAAATGCTCTATGATCAAGTTCAACTGGTAACTGACAAGCCTTGTCATATACCAGTTGGTATGGAGACATCCTAATGGGAGTCTTCTAGGCTGTTCTGTAGGCCCATAGTGCATCATCCAGCTTCTTAGACCAATCCTTTCTTAAGCTTCCAACAATTTTTTCTGCCTTGAGTCCTATTTCTTTTTTTCTTTGATATTTTCACTCTTCTAACTGTTTGATTAATTGCACCACTCACACTAACAACCACTCTAACAAGAGTAATTTCTTCATTCATTTTCTTTCTTACTTTTTACCTTGTTGGTTGCATGACAGGTAGAAGAAGCGGGGCTTCAACTTCCTTTGATTCTGAACCTGAGAGGACCTTCCTTAGATTAAGGAGGGAAGCAAGAGGGAAGGAAGTCATTGGTGCTGAGGAAGAGGAAGAGTATTTTGAAACAGATATGGAGGAGAATATGGAGAACCACCATGAAGAAAAAGCTCACAACCATGCTAGAGAAGGCCCAGTGAATTATGTTGGGCAAGAAAGGAGAGTCTTAGGCTCCTACATCAACCCAAACCCAGGAAATTGTGGCAGCAGCATCCTAAAGCCAATAATTCACGCCAATAATTTTGAGCTGAAGCATCAGCTCATCACACTTGTTCAGAATAATTGCTCATATGGAGGAAGTGCCTAAGAAGACCCTAATCAACATCTCAGCACATTCTTGAGGATATGTGATACTGTAAAGTCCAACGGGGTACACCCCGACATCTACAAACTACTCTTGTTCCCTTTCTCACTTAGAGATAAGGCAGCAAAGTGGTTGGAATCATTCCCCAAGGAGTGGCTAACTACATGGGAGGAGGTCGTGAACAGATTCTTTGTAAGATTTTACCCTCCACAAAGAATCAACAGGCTGAAAGCTGAGGTGCAAACCTTCAGACAACAAGATGGAGAAACACTCTATGAGGCATGGGAGAGATTCAAAGATCTGACAAGAAAATGCCCACCAGAAATGTTCAATGAGTGGGTACAACTACATATCTTTTATGAGGGGCTGTCCTATGAAGCAAAGAAGGCAATGGATCATTCTTTAGGAGGCTCACTCAACAAAAAGAAAACCATTGAAGAGGCCATAGATGTCATTGAGACTGTAGTGAAAAATGAGTATTTCTATGCTTCAGAAAGGACTCAGAAGAAGGGAGTGCTAGAACTCAACTCTGTAGATGCTTTGTTAGCTCAGAACAAGGCAATTGCACCTCAAATAGCAGCTCTAACTAAGAGGATGGAGGCCAATCAAGCCTCAGTCATTCAAGACCAAACTCCTCAACAAGAAGGGAATGCACCAGAATCTGAAGGTGACTGGGAACAAGCTAATTATGTGAGCAATTCATCCAGACCACCATATGACCCACACTCTAAGACTTACAACCCAGGTTGGAGGAACCACCCAAACTTTGGGTGGGGAAATCAACAAAATTACAACCAAGACCACAACAAACCTTATTCATCAAATCAGCATTCCAGCCACAACCCCAACCATCAAGCATGGAACCATAGACCCTATCATAACTCACAAAACACATCATCATACCAGAGCAACCAACCCATAGACAACAACCTCAATCAAGATGCACCATCCTCAACTATGCAACCATGTGAAATCAAGAGCAACTTTGAGAGGATGGAGGCTGCAATAGCACAACTGTCATCACAGATTACAGGGGCAGTCTCCACCCTCATGGACAGACAAGCACAAACTGAAAGAAGGATAGACGCTAATAAAGAAGAATACAGGTCAAATATGAAAAATCAAGGCGCAACAATCTCAAAGTTGGAAGCACAAGTGGGGATTTTATCCAAGCAAATCCCACTTCCCACACACACATTTTCCAGTGACACCATGGCTAACCCAAGAGGGGAATGCAAAGCCATTACTCTAAGAGGTGGAAAGGTTATAGAGGAAGGAACCCCAAGCAAAGACAATCATAAAGAAGTTGCAGAAAAGCATGGGAACAAGGATGAAGGAGAGATCCCTGCTCCACCTCCACCAAAATCAGTCTTGAAGCCTTATGTACCAAAAGCACCATACCCACAAAGACTGGAAAAAGATGGGAAGGATGGCCAGTTCTCTAAGTTCCTAGAGATCTTCAAGAAGCTCCAAATCAACATACCATTTGCTGAGGCATTAGAACAAATGCCACTCTATGCCAAATTTTTGAAGGAGCTTATATCCAAAAAGAGGAAATGGGAAGCAAAGGAGACCATAGTATTAATTGAGGAGTGTAGCGCCATCATACAGAAGAAGCTGCCTCAAAAGCAGAAAGACCCAGGGAGTTTTCAAATCCCCTGCATCATAGGGGATATCACTATTAAGAAAGCTTTGTGTGACGTGGGAGCTAGCATAAATCTTATGTCCCTAACTATGATGAGAAGAATGAGGATTGAGGAAGCCAAGCCAACAAGAATGGCACTCCAATTGGCTGACAGAACATTTAAGTTTCCACATGGGGTGGTGGAAGACTTGCTAGTGAAAGTAGGAAAATTCATTTTCCCTGCTGATTTCGTTGTGCTGGATATGGAAGAAGAAGCCAACACGTCAATTATCCTAGGAAGACCATTTCTAGCTACTGTTGGAGCCATCATTGATGTGCAAAAAGGGAAACTAGTCTTGAGGTTGCATGAAGAGAAAATGGTCTTCAACATCTTTAAAGCAATGAGTTACCCCAAGGAATCCATAAGAAAATGCATGCTGGTAGACACCATGGAATAGATAGTTCAAAAAATCTTGGAAGAAGAACAATGTGGAGGAACTATTGAGCTGGAACAAGCACCATATGGAGCATCACCACATGCAACCATGAGAAACTTAATCATGCCAACCACTATTGACAACAAAGATGCAGAGTCACCAAAACTAGAGCTGAAAACCTTACCACCCAGCTTGAAATATGCATATCTGGGTGCTAATAACACTCACCCAGTGATCATAAATTCAAGTTGGAGTAAGGAACAAGAAGAAGAGCTTATCCAAGTGCTGAGACAATACAAGGATGCCATAGGCTGGACGCTTGCAGATTTAAAAGGGATCAGTCCTTCAATGTGTATGCATAAAATCTTACTTGAAAAAGATGCCAAACCTTCAAGACAACAATAAAGGAGGATGAACCCAACTATGAATGAAGTGGTTCAGAAAGAAGTGTTGAAATTGTGGCAAGCAGGGGTGATCTACCCCATCTCATACAGCCCTTGGGTAAGCCCGGTGCAAGTAGTCCCTAAGAAGAGAGGGATCACTGTTGTGACAAATGAAAAGGATGAATTGATACCCACAAGAACAGTGATCGGATGGCGTATGTGCATTGACTACCGGAAACTTAATGAAGCCACCCGGAAGGACCACTTTTCCCTACTTTTCATGGACCAGATGCTTGAAAGATTGGCAGGACATGAGTATTATTGCTTCTTGGATGGGTATTTGGGCTACAATCAAATTGTTGTAGACCCCAAGGATCAGGAAAAAACTTCATTTACTTGTCCATATGGTGTCTTTGCTTATAGGAGAATGCCCTTTAGATTGTGTAATGCACCCGCAACATTCCAAAGGTGCATGCTCTCCATTTTTTCAGACATGATTGAGAAGTTCATAGAAGTATTCATGGATGACTTCTATGTATTTGGGAACTCATATTCTGATTGCCTATACCATCTTGCTCTTGTGCTAAAAAGGTGTTAAGAAACCAACCTGGTTTTAAACTGGGAGAAGTGCCATTTTATGGTGATTGAAAGGGTGGTTCTTGGTCATAAAATTTCAAAAGATGGCATAGAAGTGGACAAGGCAAAAGTGGAAGTAATTGAAAAATTACCTCCACCTTGCAATGTCAAAGCAATCAGAAGTTTTTTGGGACACGCTGGGTTCTATAGGAGGTTTATCAAAGACTTTTCAAAGATTGCAAAATCCCTTAGCAACCTACTTGTCTCAAATACTCCCTTTGTTTTTGATAGAGAGTGCATGGTAGCCTTTGATGAACTTAAAAAGAAACTTTTCTCTGCACCTATTATAGCACCACCAAGCTGGGATCTTCCCTTTGAACTAATGTGTGATGCATCTGATTTTGCTGTTGGTACTGTTCTAGGATAGAAGAAAGATAAGCTAGTACATGTTATTTACTATGCTAGCAAGGTCCTTAATGAGAATCAAAGGAACTATACTACCACAGAGAAAGAACTTTTAGCCATAGTTTTTACTTTTGATAAGTTTAGATCATATCTTATTTTCTCAAAAGTAATTGTGTTCACTGATCATGCAGCACTCAAGTACTTGCTTACCAAACAAGAATCTAAGCCCAGACTAATAAGGTAGATTCTGCTGCTCCAAGAATTTGATATTGAGGTTAAAGATAGGAGTGGAGCAGAGAACACGGTAGCTGACCACCTCTCAAGGATTCCACAAGAAGAAGAAATGCAGCAAGTAGCAGTAAATGAAAGCTTCCCTGATAAACAATTGATGATGATTCGAGTAGCCCCTTGATTTGCAGACATAGCTAACTTTAAGGCTATTGGGGAACTACCAACTAACATCAATAAGCACATGAGGAGGAAGCTAATCAAGGATGCCAAACACTATATTTGGGATGACCCCTATTTATTCAAAAATTGTGCTGATAGAATCCTAAGAAGGTGTATATCCCATGAAGAAAGGCAGGAAGTGTTATGGCAGTGCCATGGATCCGCATATAGAGATCACTTCAGTGGAGAAATAATAGCAGTAAAAGTGCTTCAATCTGGATTTTACTGGCCAACAATGTTTAAGGATGCCAAGGAAATGGTGTCAAGGTGTGATGAATGCCAAAGAGCTGGTAATCTAACCAAGAGAAATGAGATGCCACAGCAATTCATACTAGAGTTGGAGCGATTTGATGAATGGGGGATTGATTTCATGGGACCCTTCCCAACCTCCTACTCAAATAGCTACATATTGATGGTTGTTGATTATGTCTCAAGATGGGTAGAAGCCATAGCCACTGCAATAAATGACAACAAAGTTGTGATAAGCTTCTTGGGAAGGAACATCTTCAGCAGATTTGGAGTTCCCAGAACTCTCATTAGTGATAGAGGGACACACTTCTGCAACAAATAACTCGAGACACTCCTTCTCAGATATGGAGTAAAGCACAAAGTGGCAACTCCATACCACCCACAGACCAACGGGCAAACTGAAATCTCCAACAGAGAGCTGAAAAAAATCCTTGAAAAAACTGTTGGAAGCTCAAAAAAGGATTAGTCTAAGAAGCTGGATGATGCACTTTGGGCCTACAGAATAGCCTATAAGACTCCCATTGGGATGTCTCCATACCAACTGGTATATGGCAAGGCTTGTCACTTACCAGTTGAACTTGAGCATAGAGTATTTTGGGCTCTAAAAATGTTAAACTATGATGAGCAAGCTGCTGGAGGAAAGAGATTAATGCAACTCAATGAGTTGGAGGAGTTTAGAAATCAAGCATATGAGAATGCAAAAATCTACAAAGAGAACCCAAAAAAGTGGCATGACCAAAGGATAGCAAGAAGGGAGTTCACTGAAGGACAGAAGGTGTTACTCTACAACTCAAGACTCAAGTTCTCCCCTGGGAAACTTTAGTCTCGATGGTCAGGACCTTTCACCATACTCAAGGTATTTCCCTATGGTCATGTGGAGCTCATGGAGGACAAGACTCAGAGAACTTTTACTGTCAATGGCCATAGACTCAAACACTACTTGGGAGGCCCCTTAGAGGAGCAGAGAGTGAGCTATAACTCAGCTAAAGATGAAGGAATGTTAAGCTAATGACAATAAAGAAGCGCTAGTTGGGAGGCACTGATGAGCGGATAATTTATACGCTTTTTGGCATTGTTTTTACATAGTTTTTAGTATAATTTAGTTAGTTTTTAATATATTTTTATTAGTTTTTAAATAAAAATTACATTTCTGGACATTACTATGAGTTTGTGTGTTTTTCTGTTATTTTAGATAATTTCTGGCTGAAATTGAGGGACTTGAGCAAAAATCTTATTCTGAGGCTGAAGAAGGACTGCAGATGTTGTTGGATTATGACCTCCCTGCACTCAAAGTGGATTTTCTGGAGCTACAGAAACTTAAATAGCGCGCTCTCAATTGCGTTGGAAAGTAGAAATCCAGGGCTTTCCATAAATATATAATAGTTCATACTTTGCCCAAGTTTAGATGACGCAAACTGGCATTCAACGCCAGCTTTCTGCCCTATTCTGGCGTTAAACGCCAGAAACAAGTTGCAAAGCAGAGTTAAACGCCAGAAACAAGTTACAAACTGGCGTTCAACTCCAAGGAAGACCTCTACACATGAAAGCTCAATGCTTAGCCTAAGCACACACCAAGTGGGCCAGGAAGTGGATTTCTGCATCATTTACTTATCTCTGTAAACCCTAGTAACTAGTTTAGTATAAATAGGACTTTTTACTATTGTATTTACAATGATCGGGGGATTATCTTTTAATCCTTTGATCACGTTTAGGGGGCTGGCCATTCGGCCATGCCTGGACCCTGTTCTTATGTATTTTCAACGGTAGAGTTTCTACACACCATAGATTAAGGTGTGGAGCTCTGCTGTTCCTCATGAATTAATGCAAAGTACTTTTGATTTTCTATTCAACTCAAGCCTATTTCTTCTCTAAGATATTCATTCGCACACAAGAACATGATGAATGTGATGATTATGTGATGCTCATCACCATTCTCACTTATGAACGCGTGCCTGACAAACACTTCCGTTCTAGATGAAAGCAAGCTTGAATGCATATCTCTTAGTCTCCTGATCTACGATCAGAGTCTTCGTGGTATAGGCTAGAATTATTGGCGGCCATTCTTGAGATCCGAAAAGCTAAACCTTGTCTGTGGTATTTCGAGTAGGATCTGGGAGGGGATGGCTGTGACGAGCTTCAAACTCGTGAGTTCTAGGCATAGTGACAGACGCAAAAGGATTACTGAATCCTATTCTTGCATGATCGAGAACCGACAGATGATTAGCTGTGCGGTGACAGTACATTTGGACCATTTTCACTGAGAGGACGGGATGTAGCCATTGACAATGGTGATGCCCAACATACAACATGCCATGGAAAGGAGTACGAATGATTGGGTGAAAGCAGTAGGAAAGCAGAGGTTCAGAAGGAACAAAAGCAACTCCATACGCTTTTCTGAAATTCTCACCAATGAATTACATAAGTATTTCTATCCTATTTTATATTTTACTTATATTTTAATTATCAAATCTCCATAACCATTTGAATCCGCCTGACTGAGATTTACAAGGTGACCATAGCTTGCTTCAAGCCGACAATCTCCGTGGGATCGACCCTTACTCACGTAAGGTTTATTACTTGGACGACCCAGTGCACTTGCTGGTTAGTTGTGTGAAGTTGTGACAAAGAACTAAGATTATGATCATGCGTATAAACTTTTTGGCGCCGTTATCAAGGAATGAACAATCACGATTTCGTGCACCAAGTTTTTGGCGCCATTGCCGGGGATTATTCGAGTTTGGACAACTGACGGTTCATCTTGTTGCTCAGATTAGGTAATTTTATTTTAATTTTAAGTTTTTGTTTTTATTTTTTTTATGTTCGAAAAAATTTTCAAAAAAAAAAATTTTAATTTATTCTATGTTCTTCAGAATTTTTAAAAATGAATTCTAGAGTTTCATCATGATCTGTTGAAGCCTGGCTGGCTGTAAAGCCATGTCTAAATTCTTTTGGACTGAGGCTTCCTCTTCACATGCTTGAACTATGTATGCTGAAGCTTGGCTGGCCATTGGCCATGTCTAGTGTTTTGGAACGGAGCTTTCACTAAAAGCTTGGCTGGCTAGTAAGCCATGTCTAATTCCTGGACTAGAGCTTTAGACTAACATTGCATGATTCCTAGAATTCTCATTAAAAATTTTGAAATCCTTATTTTTCTTTTTTTTAAATAATTTTTGAAAAATAAAAAAAATTTACAAAATCATAAAAACCAAAAATAATTTGATGTTTCTTGTTTGAGTCTTGTGTCAATTTGTAAGTTTAGTGTCAATTGCATCTTTTTAATTTTCATTAAAATTTTCGAAAACTCATGCATGGTGTTCTTCATAATCTTCAAGTTGTTCTTGATGATTTGCTTTGTTTGATCTTTGCATTTTTATGTTTTGTGTCTTTTCTTGTTTTTCATATGAATTTTCAATTTGTTAGTGTCTAAAGTTTGAAAATTTCTAAGTTTGGTGTCTTGCATTTTTTCTTTTCTTAAAAATTTTCAAAAATAAGTTCTTGGTGTTCATCTTGACATTCAAAGTGTTCTTGGTGTTCATCTTGACATTCAAAGTGTTCTTGGTGTTCATCTTGACATTCAAAGTGTTCTTGCACGCATCATGTGTTTTGATCTTGAATTCTCATGTTTTGAGTCTTTTCATTCTTTTTCTCTTTCATCATTAAAAATTCAAAAATAAAAAAAATATCTTTTCCTTTTTCTTCTCATAAATTTCGAAATTTTGGTTTGATTTAGTCAAAAAGTTTTAAAATTTAGTTGTTTCTTGCTAATCAAGTCAAAATTTCAATTTAAAAATTATACCCTTTTCAAATCTTTTTCAAAAATCAAATCTTTTTCAATTTTTTTATATATTTTCAAAAATTTTTAAAATTAATTTTCAAAATCTTTTTCTTATTTTTACTTCAGATTTTCGAATTTATTACTAACATTTAATATTTTGATTCAAAAATTTCAAGTTGTTACTTGCCTATTAAGAAAGGTTCAATCTTTAAAATTTTAAAATCATATCTTTTTGTTTCTTGTTAGTCAAGTAATCAACTTTAATTTTCAAAATCAAATCTTTTTAAATTTCCTTTTCAAATCTTTTTCAAAATATCTTTCAATCATATCTTTTTCAATTTTAATTTCAAAATCCTTTTCTAACTTCTTATCTTTTCAAAATTGATTTTCAAATCTTTTTCAATTAACTACTTGACTTTCTGTTTGATTTTAAAAGTTTTCTGTTTCAATCTTATCTTTTTCAAAACCACCTAACTACCTTTCTCTCTCCAATTTTAAAAAATTACTAACCTCTTTTTCAAAATTACTTTTCATTAACTAATTGTTTTAAATTTCATTTTAATTTTATTTTCCTTCTTAATTTCGAATTTTAACTAATATTTAAAATAAAAACAAAAATATTTTCCTTTTATTTTAATTTAAAATTCGAACCCTCTCTCCCTCTCTGTGTTCGAATTCTTCATCTTCTCTTTTCTTCATTCTATTCTTTTCTTCTTCTACTCACATAAAGGAATCTCTATACTGTGACATAGAGGATTCCTCTTCTTTTCTGTTCTCTTCTTTTTCACATGAGCAGGAACAAGGATAAGAACATTCTTGTTGAAGCTGATCTGGAACCTGAAAGGACTCTGAAGAGGAAGCTAAGAGAAGCCAAAACACAACACTCTGAAGAGGACTTTACTGAAATTTTCGAAAAAGAAGTAGAGATGGCCGAAACCAATAACAATGGTGGAGGTGCAAGGAAGATGCTTGGTGACTTTACTGCACCAAATTCCAACTTCCATGGAAGAAGCATCTCAATCCTTGCCATTGGAGCAAACAATTTTGAGCTAAAGCCTCAATTAGTTTCTCTGATGCAACAGAATTGCAAGTTTCATGGACTTCCATCAGAAAATCCTTTTCAATTCTTAACTAAATTCTTGTAGATCTGTAATACTGTTAAGACCAATGGGGTTAATCCCGAGGTCTACAGGCTTATGCCTTTTTTTTTGCTGTAAGAGATAGAGCTAGAATATTGTAGGACTCTCAACCTAAAGATAGCCTGAACTCTTGGGATAAGCTGGTCACGGCTTTCTTAGCCAAGTTCTTTCCTCCTCAAAAGCTTAGCAAGCTTAGAGTGGATGTTCAAACCTTCAGAGAGAAAGAAGGTGAATCCCTTTATAAAGCTTGGGAGAGATACAAGCAACTGACCAAAAAGTGTCCTTCTGACATGCTTTCAGAATGGACCATCCTGGATATATTCTATGATGGTCTGTCTGAATTATCTAAGATGTCATTGGACCATTCTGCAGGTGGATCCATTCACCTAAAGAAAATGCCTGCAGAAGCTCAGGAACTCATTGACATAGTTACAAATAACCAGTTCATGTACACTTCTGAAAGAAATCCTGTGAGTAATGGGACGCCTTAGAGGAAGGGAGTTCTTGAAATTGATACTCTGAATGCCATATTGGCTCAGAATAAAATATTGACTCAGCAAGTCAATATGATTTCTCAGAGTCTGAATAGATTGCAAGATGCATCCAATAGTACTAAAGAAGCATCTTCTGAAGAAGAAGCTTATGATCTTGAGAACCCTGCAATAGCAGAGGTGAATTACATGGGAGAATCCTATGGAAACACCTATAATCCCTCATGGAGAAATCATCAAAATTTCTCATGGAAGGATCAACAAAAGCCTCAACAAGGCTTTAATAATGGTGGAAGAAACAGGTTTAGCAATAGCAAGCCTTTTCCACCATCTTCTCAGCAACAGACAGAGAATTCTAAGCAAAATCCATCTAGCTTAGCAAATATAGTCTCTGATCTATCTAAGGCCACTCTAAGTTTCATGAATGAAACAAGGTCCTCCATTAGAAATTTGGAGGCAAAAGAGTCATTGAAACTCCTCCTAGTACTCTCCCGAGCAATACAAAAGAGAATCCAAAAAGAGAGTGCAAGGCCATAACCTTACTTGGTGTGGCCGAACCCAGAGAGGAGAAGGAGGACGTGAATCCTAGTGAGGAAGACCTCCTGGGACGTTCACTGACCAATAAGGAGTTTTCCTTTGAGAAACCAAAGAAATCTGAGGCTCATCTAGAGACCATAGAGATTCCATTAAACCTCCTTTTACCACTCATGAGCTCTGATGACTATTCATCTTCTGAAGAAGATGAAGACATTTGTCAAGGGCAAGTTGCCCAGTATTTAGGAGCAATCATGAAGCTGAATGCCAAGCTATTTGGTAATGAGACTTGGGAGGACGAGCCTCCATTGCTCATTAATGAACTGAATATCTGGGTTCAGCACACTTTACCTCAAAAGAAATAGGATCCTGGTAAATTCCTAATTACCTGTAACATTGGCACCATGACCTTTGAGAAGGCTCTGTGTGACCTGGGATCAGGCATAAACTTAATGCCACTCTCTGTAATGGAGAAACTGGGAATCTTTGAGGTACAAGCTGCAAGAATCTCATTAGAGATGGCAGACAAATCAATGAAAAAAGCTTATGGACTAGTAGAGGACGTGCTAGTAAAGGTTGAAGGCCTTTACATCCTTGCTGATTTCATAATCCTAGACACTGGGAAGGATGAGGATGAATCCATCATCCTTGGAAGACCCTTCCTAGCCACAGCAAAAGCTGTGATTGATGTGGACAGAGGAGAGTTGGTCCTTCAACTGAATGAGGACTACCTTGTATTTAAGACTCAAGGTTCTCCTTCTGTAACCATGGAGAGGAAGCATGAAAAGCTTCTCTCACTTCAGAGTCAACCAAAGCTCCCACAGTCAAACTCTAAGTTTGGTGTTGGGAGGCCACAGCCAAACTCTAAGTTTGGTGTTGGGAAGCCACAACCAAACTCTAAGTTTGGTGTTAAGAGGCCCCAACCTTGCTCTGATTATCTGTGAAGCTCCATGAGAGCTCACTGTCAAGCTAATGACATTAAAGAAGCGCTTGTTGGGAGGCAACCCAATGTTATTTAATTATATCTATTGTTATTTTATGTTTTCTTTAGGTTGATGATCATGTGAAGTCACAAAAACTACTGAAAAATCAAAAACAGAATGAAAAACAGCATAAAAAAATAGCTCACCCTGGAGGAAGAGCTTACTGGCGTTTAAACGCCAGTAAGAAGCATCAAACTAGCGTTTAACGCCAGAAAGAAGCATCAAGCTGGCGTTAAACGCCAGAAACAAACACCAGACTGGCGTTTATCGCCAGAACAGAGCATGGAATTGGCGTTTAACGCCAGAAACAAACAGCAGTCTGGCAATAAACGCCAGGATTGCACACTAATGGCGTTTTACACGCCTAAATGGAGCAGGAATTTGTGTATTTTTCTGTGATTTCAGGTAATTTCTGGCTGAAATTGAGGGACCTGAGCAAAAATCTAATTCTGAGGTGAAAAAGGACTGCAATTGGATTCTGACCTCTCTGAACTCAAAGTGGATTTTCTGGAGCTACAGAAACCCAAATGGCGTGCTCTCAATTGCGTTGGAAAGTAGACATCCATGGCTTTTCAGAAATATATAATAGTCTATACTTTGCCCAAGTTTAGAAGATGCAAACTGGCGTTCAACGCCAACTTTCTGCCCTATTCTGGCGTTAAACGCCAGAAACAAGTTGCAAAGCAGAGTTAAACGCCAGAAACAAGTTACAAACTGGCGTTCAACTCTAAGGAAGACCTCTACATATGAAAGCTCAATGCTCAGCCCAAGCACACACCAAGTGGGCCAGGAAGTGGATTTCTGCATCATTTACTTATCTCTGTAAACCCTAGTAACTAGTTTAATATAAATAGGACTTTTTACTATTGTATTTACAGCGATCGGTGGATTATCTTTTGATCCTTTGATCACGTTTAGGGGGCTGGCCATTCAGCCATGCTTGGACCCTATTCTTATGTATTTTCAACGGTAGAGTTTCTACACACCATAGATTAAGGTGTGGAGCTCTGCTGTTCCTCATGAATTAATGCAAAGTACTATTGTTTTTCTATTCAACTCAAGCCTATTTCTTCTCTAAGATATTCATTCACACACAAGAACATGATAAATGTGATGATTATGTGACGCTCATCACCATTCTCACTTATGAACGCGTGCCTGACAAACACTTCCATTCTACATGAAAGCAAGCTTGAATGCATATCTCTTAGTCTCCTGATCTACGATTAGAGTCTTCGTGGTACATGCTAGAATTATTGGCGGCCATTCTTGAGATCTGGAAATTCTAAACCTTGTCTGTGGTATTCCGAGTAGGATCTGGGAGGGGATGGCTATGACGAGCTTCAAACTCGCGAGTGCTTGGCGTAGTGACAGACGCAAAAGGATTACTGAATCCTATTCTAGCATGATCGAGAACCGACAGATGATTAGCTGTGCGGTGACAGGGCATTTGGACCATTTTCACTGAGAGGACGGAATGTAGCCATTGACAACGGTGATGCCCAACATACAGCTTGCCATGGAAAGGAGTACGAATGATTGGATGAAAGCAGTAGGAAAGCAGAGGTTCAGAAGGAACAAAAGCTACTCCATATGCTTATCTGAAATTCTCACCAATGAATTACATAAGTATTTCTATCCTATTTTATATTTTACTTATATTTGAATTATCGAATCTCCATAACCATTTGAATCCGCTTGACTGAGATTTACAAGGTGACCATAACTTGCTTCAAGACGACCCAGTGCACTTGTTGGTTAGTTGTGCGAAGTTGTGACAAAGAACTAAGATTATGAACGTGCGTATAAAGTTTTTGCCACCATTACCAAGGAATGAACAATCACGATTTCGTGCACCAGGCACCCCAACACTTTATCCTTTTTTATTTAATTGCCTTTCTTAGAAGTAGTTTAAAATCTATTGCTTTGGATAGTTTAATTTTCAATATCACATTTGTGTTACATTGCCAAATTAGGATTAGTTTACAATTGTAGATTATAAAGTTTGATATTAGCTTTGGTAGCTAGATTTTCTTTACACTCTTTTATTTCTTTCTATTCTAGAATTGCAACTTGATGAAGGCACAACTAGTGAGGAGTGAATGGGCTGAGAACTAGCTAAATTGCTAAGTTTGGTGTGGCCTCTCACCCGCTTAATCTAGGCTTACAAATACTTAATAGCTTGATTTTGAAGAGTAAGCCCAGAGATTAAGTTTGGTGTGGCCACCACCAAGGATCACATAGCAGCCCAAGTCACCCAATTTGAAAGCACTTAATATTTTGGGTAAGAACATCAATGTGGCTTAATGAGTTCAGAGGAATTGGAATCAAAAGAAAATGAAAGGATTTATGTTACTCCACTCTTATGAACACATTAAATACACAATGATGGAACCAATTTATTAAGATGCCAAAGGATTAAGTTTGGTGGTCCAAGGGACACCCATCAGTTGCAATTCAAATCACTCTTGATGAGAAGGAATGAGAAGGGGTTCTTTCGTCATTACTAATGGGTTCAGTTTCAATTTTAGGAGAGAAGATGGCCCACATGGTAAACAACTCACAAAGCAAGGAAATCAAAGTGTACTTGCACTTTGAAACTCAACACATGCAGAAGACTCTGTGAAAAAAAAGTTGGCACCTCTTCCCACGCTAGGCGCCACTCCCCAAGTGGGAAAACATTTAACCCTTTTTATTTCCCACCTTTCGACCACACCATTCACCCATTATAAAAGCCTCACCTCCCTATTCCTCTCCCACTTCAGCAATCCACACGAAGAGCATACACCCCTCATCTTCTTTTCTCTTTCTACTATCTCTCTTCCCCAACTTTCTTTCTTCTTTTTCTTGATTGGGACAATCAAGTCCTAAGTTTGGTGTTGGAGCAAAACCTTGTTTTGCTTACTCTTTCTTGCAACCCACATTTTTTTCTTGCAACCCACATTTCACAACCTCAAACACACTCTCTCAACCTAATGGCACAACCAAAAAGCTCAGCCTCAAAGAAACGAAAAACCAAAGAACCAACCTCTGGATCCTCAAGCTTTTTCAATGACTACAAGTTCCTCTTTGCATTCAACCAAAATTAATTCTATGGTTGGGTGAGTGAGAGGGAGATCATTCCAGAAGTTGGGTTTCAACTAGGGAGGAATGAGCATATTGAAATTAATATTGAGATCAACAATAGGGGTTGGTCACTTCTATGCAACCCACCAAGGAAAGTGGTAGAGAGCTTGGTGAGGGAATTCTATACTAATACAGTACCTCAACCAGGGCAACAATATGGCTACATTAGCTATGTAAGGGGGAAATCCATTGACTACAGCCCCTCTAGCATAGAAAGAATGCTAATGGTGAAGAGGATAAGCTTCACTCGGAGCTATGAAGAAAGAATGAAGCAGCAAGACTCTGGGTTTGATGAGATCCTGAATGAAATTTGTGTGCTGAATGTGTGTTGGATAAATGATAAGGATGGGATACCCAACCAATTGAGGAGAAGAGATTTGAACCCCCAAGCTAGAGGGTGGTTAGAATTTGTGAGGAGGTCCCTAATCCCCACATCCAACACTTCAGAGGTGACCAAAGAGAGAGCTGTGCTCATCTACAGCATCATGAAAGGAGAGAACATCAACGTGGGGGAGATGATCGCCAACAATATCAACAAAGTGCTGAAAAGCACCAGTGACAACACAAGATTGGCCTTCCCCAGCATTATACAGAGGCTATGTGATGCGGATGGAGTTGAAAAGATCATTGATGAGGTGCTTGTGAAGCAAGATAAATTTATAACTGCCAAAAAGATGGCCAAAGTGGTGGCTGTTCACCCACTCAACAGGGCCAGAGAACGAAGAGCTCATGCTCATGGACCACAACAACAACAAGAAGAGGAAGAGGCAGAAGAGCAACCCCACTTCTTGGCACTTCAACTACCACCACATACCAATATCAGCAATTCCCAGAAGGATTCAACTGGAAACAATTGAAAGGAGATGTACACCAAATGAAGGGAGACTTACACCACTTGAGGGAAGATGTCAATCAACTCAAGGAGACTCAACAACAACAATGGAGCCAAGTCAACCAAAACATTCAACAACTCCAAGGCGGTTTTGAGAACCTCAAGGAGCAGTAAGAACGATCTAACTGGGGAGAGATGCAAGGCAGCTTAGGAACGATTCTGAGGGACAATTACAACAAATAGAAAGTCTTGCTGAATTCAAACACCTTTATGAAGCAAGGACTGTAGCCAGAGGGAAATATGATTGCTATACACAAACAAATTTGAGCTACCTGTGCAATGCAGTAGCTAACATAAACCCTAATTACCCCACCTATATGCAGAAATTGGAGGAACTCAGCTCAAGACAAAAAGAAATAGCATACCAACACAGGGAAAATGTGAAATCCTACATGAGGAGGCTAGGATTTTGGAAGCCCAAGGATGCCAAAGCACAAGAAGGATCCTCCAAGCCAGATGAAGGTGGCTCCTCTCCTTCCAAGAAGAAGGACAAAGGGAAAGGGCCAATGAACTAAAGATGAAGCTGCTCAAGGTTGTTGAGTCCCATGGTTGACACTTTCTAATTTTTGAAATCCTGTTTTAAGCTTTTGTTTGATTTACTTTTTGAATAAATAATCATGCTAGGATAGTTTATGATTATTGCTTAGTTTTAATTCCTGTTTGAAGTCTTTATGAGTTTTTTTTACAAGAAAGAAAATGCCATGTATTTCAAGTCTTCATTTCAACATAAATAAAAGTAGAGCTTGTCTCCATAAGAGTTACTGTGGTCTGCAAAAACAATGAGAGGGACCAAGGCCAAGAGAGATCATCAAACAAACTAAGAAATAAGAAACTAAGTGTGGAACCTTGGATGAACTAAAAAGAAAATGAGTCATGGAGAGCAACTAGTCCTAGAAGGTGTAACAAGGGAAGGTCACGGGGTGTTCCTAGAATATCCATAGAACCAAGAGGTAGTAAGCAATAAAGGCCCAAGGCTCTGAGCATCAACTACTGGGATGGAAAAAGAAACATTAAAAAGCCCAGAAAGAATTAAAGATCTTAGTTGATGCTTGTGGTGAAGATGTGTTAAGAAGAGACCTGGTGATAAACGCATATTTTATGATATATTTTGTGCCCAATTTAAGTGATTTATTCAATCCTTCACTCACTTATTCATATAAATTGCATGATTTTACTTTTCCTTCCTTATTATGTGATGTATGTGAAAACATGTTTCTTATGCTTTAAAAATAATTATTTTAATTACCCCTTTTATTACCATTCGATGCCGTGATTCATGTGTTGAGTAATTTCAGATCTTCTAAGGCAGGAATGACTTAAAGGTTGAAAAGAAAACATACAAAAATGGAAGGAAAGCATAAAACAGAGTTTTTGAAGAAACTGGCAGCGACGCGATCACATGGACGACGCGGTCGCATGCCAGCGCGAAATGGCAGTGATGCGACCGCGTAATTGATGCGATCGCGCGCCTTAAGCGAAACGCATATGACGCGGACGCATGACTGAAGCGACCGTGTGATAAGGAAAACTCCAGATGGCATGACCGCGTGACCCACACGGACGCGTGACAGAGGCCACGCACCAGAAATTACAGAAAACGCTCCTAGCGATTTCTGAAGCCCTTTTTGGCCAAATCCAAGTCCAGAAGGCACAGATCAGAGGTTATGAAGTGGGGAAATGCATCCATTCAAAAGGGAGTCTCCAATTTTAGTTACTTTTCATGATTTAGATGTAGTTTTGAGGGAGAGGTTCTCTCCTCTCTCTTTTAGGATTTAGAATTAGGATTTCTTTTGCTTTCAGGATTATATCTTTTTATCAGGTTCAATATTCCTTTTCATTTATTTTCTCAATTTAATTTATGAATTCTTCTATGTTACAGATTATTCTTTGAATTAATGTTATTTGAGGTATTTCAGTTTATGATTGCTTTCTTTTATTTATGTTACTGTTGCTTCCAATTTGAAGATATTTTTTATTCGAATAGATTTACTTTTTCCCTTTCGGTCATGGTTAAGAAATCAGTAACTCAGGGGTTATCAAACTCAACATGATTGATAATTGTTATTTTTGCTAATTGAATTGAACTTCAATAATCCCAATCTTTTCTTAGGAAGTAACTAGGATTTAAAGATTAAACTAATTAGTCGCTTGACCTTCCTTTGCTTTAAGTAAAGGTTAACTAAGTGGAATTAAGATTCAATTTTCATCATCATTGATAAGGATAACTAGGATAGGACTTTCAATTTCTCATACCTTGCCAAAAGTTTATTTTACAGTTATTTATTTATTTTACTTGCCATTTAAATTACTTGTTCCTCATCTTCAAAACCCCAATTTACAATCTTCATAACCAATAATAAGAACATACTTCCCTGCAGTTCCTTGAGAAGACGACCCGAGGTTTAAATACTTCGGTTATGAATTTTTAAGGGGTTTGTTACTTGTGACAACCAAAAGGTTTGTACGAAGGGATTTCTGTCGGTTTAGAAACTATATCTACAACGCGACTGTTTTTATAAAATTCTTTACCAGCAAAAATCCTAACGTCAAAATGGCGCTGTTGCCGGGGAATTGCAAACGTGTGCCTTATTATTGGTTATTGTAAATATTTGCTTTTTGCTTGTTTATTTGTTTTTATTTTCGTTTTTATTTTTGCTTTTTTATAAATTAAGAGGTTATTGGTTTTTATTTAGTTATTAAAAAATTTTTTCAAAAATTTGTTCTTCGTGTTCATCTTGACCTTCAACTTGTTCTTAGTTGTTTTCTTTGCTTTGATCTAAAAATTTTAAGTTTGGTGTCATTTTATTGTTTTTCTCTTTCCTCATTTAATTCAAAAATATCTTTTCTCTTTATTTTTATTGAATTTTCGAAATTTCCATTAAAAAAAATTTAGATTTCTATTTTAAAATTTTTTATCTTATCTTATCTTAGTTTTAAATTTCAAAATTCAAATCTTTTTCAAAAATCATATCTTTTTCAAAATCTTATCTTATCTTATTTTAAAATCAAATTTCAAATTTCAATATTTAAATTCCAAAATTCAAAATCCAAATTTAAAATTTTAAAAATCAAACCTTTTCAAAATTTAAATCTTTTTCAAATTTTTATCTTATATTGTTGACTTTTTCAAAATTTAAATTTCAAAATTCAAATTTCAAATTTCAAATTTCAAAATTCAAAATTTAATTTTCGAATTCAAAATTTAAATAACCTTTTAATTTAAAATTGTTTTTATTTTTGTTTCTAATTTATATTTGTTACTATGAACTCTCACCCCTTTGGCTATGAGTCTGGTTACAATTATGTTGCAGGAAGAGGAAATTACAATGAGAACAGGCATCAAGGTTGGAACAATCAAAGATGGGAGGAGCCACAAGGATTTGATCAACCCTCATGGCAACAACCACCTCCAATGGACTATCAACAACCACCACCATATGCCTATAAACTCTCTCCTCAACATGACTTTGGACCACTATACTCACAAGCCCCTTTTCACCATTCACCACCATATGATCCTCATTTACCCCAGTTTCAATCCAATTACTCCCAAACACCACCACTTCCCCATGTACCACGTCCAAATCCATCACCCCGAGAATTAGAGGTTCGCCTCAAGGAAACAGTAAATCAACTTCAAACAACCCTTCATCAACTGGAGCAAGCAATAAGTCAATTATCTTCTAGACGTTCGAACATTCAAGGAACTCCCACAGCCCCATGTGGACAATCTAATGAAGAGCGTAGTATGAAGGAGATACTAGAAACTCTAGTGGATAGAATAGGGCATGACTTCGTACTGGAACAAGTAGAGGAAACTATCATTGTAAAAGAAGAAGAGTTGGTTGAAGACTTAGGAGAAGCTGAACTTCCATGGGAATCTAGAATTGTGGAAAATTCTGTCAAGGACGTTACAATTGATGCTAAGGAGGATAGTGCACAACTCCCAAAGCAAGTCTTTTATGAAGAACTAGACAGAATAATCCAAGAAGCAAGTTTCCTTGATGATGATAATCTCAAGTCAAGTTCTCCTAGTAATGAACTTGCATCCACAAGTGAATTCTCTGAGATCGAAGAATCTTCCCTAAATGAATACGAAGATGATGCAGAGGTAGATTTCTCTCAACCTCCCGTTTATGACTTAAGTGACGAGGAAGACATAGAAGGCTTTGATCAGGACATGGATGCATTTGAAGAAGTCTGCAAGGAAGTGGAGAAATTCACAGAAGAGCACAAGGGAGTAGAACTTACAGAACCACTGGAAACACCTATCCCAAGGCCATTACCACCCAATACAAGCTTCAAGTGGATACAATCCTTAACCTTTA
>NC_029792.2:79998448-80030367 GCF_000816755.2 Arachis ipaensis
CCCCCCTCTCTTTCTTCCCTTTCTCTTCTCTTCCCTCCCTCCACCACCGCTGCTCCCTCCGCCGCACAGCCACCGCCACCGCGCTATCACAGCCGCGCCTCCCACCACCACCCTCACCCCCTCCCATCCTTCCCCCTTAACCCCTACCCCCATTAACCTACCCGAAACCCCCTGCCTCCGAACAACCACCGTCGCACCAACCACCCTCAATCGCCGTGTCAGGCGCCACCACCACCATCCCCCAGCCATCTCTCTGCCCCACTTTCATTCATACGCCTACCAGGTTCCACCGAACGCCACCCTTTTTTCAATTCCTAACGTCACCTGGGCAAGTAAATTTTTAAGGGTGTCTCAACACCTAGTACCCTAAAACCAACTAGTTTGGGAGTGCTAATTGAAAGCTTAATTAAAGGGTTTTCTTGAGACAAAACACTTAGAGTCGTGGTCAAGAAAGCAAAACAACCCTTACTACTTCAAAGTGACAATCAATAGAAAGGACCCTTAAAGCCTATACCTGAAAGAACCCTCAAGGATCCAAGAACTTTTCATGACATTAAAATATTCATACATGTGTTGAACACTTAGTTGTACTCTTAGTTGTATTGCAATCATTCAAAGCCAAGGCCTCAAGTTATAAAGGCTTACTCACATTGATTTGCTTGGGAAAAGCAAAGCTTAAGTTTGGTGTTGTGATGACTTGCATCATCTACCCTTCTTTCTTGCATAAAGAAGACCATAAAAGAGCATAAATCTCATTTGATCAGGACAATTCATGCATTATTTGATGAATATTATGGTACACTACTTTGAGATGAGTTATGCTGAATTTCAGGTGAAAAAGGCATCAAAAATGGGTAGAAGACAAACAAGAAGCTGGCCGAGTGAAACTGGCGTGCCACTTGGGAGAAAACGCCACAAAAATGCACTAGCGTGGCACGCCAGGAGCTAGGCATGGCACGCTAGTACTAAATTCCAGAGGGGAAATCCAAGCATGCATGTGGGCGTGGCACGCCAGGGACTGGGCGTGGCACGCTAGTACAAAGTTCCAGGAAGCAACAATGGAGGAAATGAAAGGGGCGTGGCACGCCAGGTTGGGCGTGGCACGCCTAACCCATCAACTCGCCATTCCAAGAAGAACCTCCACTATGGCGTGCCACTTGGTATCAAAGGCATGGCACGCCAGCTCCAAGAAGTCACTTGGGCGTGCCACTTGAGAACCCAGGCGTGGCACGCCAAGCTTGAAGAGTTCACAAATCCAGGGGCGTGCCACTTGAATAACATGGCGTGACACGCTGGTACAATTATCCATAGAAGGGGATGAAGGCAATTGAAGATTGGGCGTGCCACTTGAAGTCAAAAGCGTGGCACGTCAACCTCTCAACCTCAGTTAGGCGTGCCACTTGAGCAACCAGGCGTGGCACACCAATGCACAAAGATAACAAAAGCAAGGACTGGGCATGCCACTTGGTGTCGAAGGCGTGGCATGCCAACCCAAGCATGTCACTATGGCATGCCACTTGAAGGCTGAGGCGTGGCATGCTAACTATTGGAACCAAGACAAGATCATGGGACTTCATGTCTGAAAACTTGATGAACTACTATGGACCAGTGATACCAAGTGGCACGCCATAGTGGAGGTTCTTCTTGGAATGACGAGTTGGCATGCCATGCCCCTTTGCACAAGTGTTGATGGGTTAGGTGTGCCACGCCCAAGCTGACGTGCCACGCCCCTTTCATTTCCTCCATTGTTGCTTCCTGGAACTTTGTACTAGCATGCCACGCCCAGTCCCTGGCGTGCCACGCCCACATGCATGCTTGGATCTCCCCTCTGGAATTTAGTACTAGCGTGCCATGCCTAGCTCCTGGCGTGCCACGCCAGTGCATTTTTGTGGCGTTTTCTCCCAAGTGGCACGCCAGTTTCACACGCCCAGCTTCTTGTTTGTCTTCTACCCATTTTTGATGCCTTTTTCACCTGAAATTCAGCATAACTCATCTCAAAGTAGTGTACCATAATATTCATCAAAAAATGCATGAATTGTACTGATCAAATGAGATTTATGTTCTTTTATGGTCTTCTTTATGCAAGAAAGAAGGGTAGATGATGCAAGTCATCACAACACCAAACTTAAGCTTTGCTTGTCCCAAGCAAATCAATGTGAGTAAGCCTTTATAACTTGAGGCCTTGGCTTTGAATGATTGCAATACAACTAAGAGTAAAACTAAGTTTTCAACACATGTATGAATGTTTTAATGTCATGAAAAGTTCTTGGATCCTTGAGGGTTCTTTCAGGTATAAAACTTGATGGTTAAAATTCACACCCCATTCAAAAATTGCTGAATTAGTTCTTTTGGCAAACGCACCAAATTTATTGTCAAGTAATAACCCACAGTAGAGTGGGATCGTATCCACAGAGATTGGCAAATTCGAGCAGTTTTAATTAATTGATGAATTATTCAAGCGGATCGATAAGATTGTGAAGTGCAGAATTGTAAATGACATAAATGTAAATGACTAGAATATAAAGAAGGGCAACAAAATGGAGAAATAGAAATGGCAGAATGTAAATTACAGAATCATAAATGACATAAATGTAAATGGGAATGGGGAATTACTGAATGTAAAATTAAGCTATAAAGAAATGGATAGATAAGAATGGCGAAATTCATTGAGATTGTGAGATGTTGTCTCTTTGGATCAAATCTAGCTTATATCCTCTTCAATCATGCTGCTCATTGACCTCTTTGCAATCATGATTGATTGAGTCCCAATCCCTTGGTGACTCAATCTCTCAGATCTTGATCAATAGCCAATTTCTTGGTCTAATTGCTCATGAAGAGAGATATGCTTGGTCCCTGATTATACCACACACCATCATAGATCCAAGTAGAGGGACGATTATATGTCACATATCCAAACACTAAAACCCAGATTCTACTCAAGTGTGAGAAGGGATTTCAAGAATGGTTTCATGTTTCCTTTCCCAAGGTTCCCATGAAACCCAATTGCATTCAATCTCTTTCCCAAGATAATTGAACACTAAGCATTAAGAACGAAATTCCTTCTAGCAAATCAAAGAGAAGATGAAGAGAAGAAGAATTTCACTATTATCAATCCATCAAGTACAACAGAGCTCCCTCTCTCAATGAGAGGGAAGTTAGCTACTCATAGCTCAAAAAATACTCAAAAGTGAAGTGTAAAAGTGGATCTAAAACTGACTGCTTAACCTCCTTTCTTCAGTATTCCTTGGGGGTATTTATACTAATCCAAGTAAAATAAAAGAATTACAAAAGTGAAAAAGGAAAATTACATTTTGGAGGGAAAATAAGCTCAATAAGTGTGATCTCCCAGTTGGCGTGTGATTGGCGCTTTAGTGGCGTGTCACGTGCTCTTTGCTTTTAGCTTGGTGTGCCACGCCTAACCCTTCAAGTGGCATGCTCGTCTCTTTAACAACCTTGGCGTGCCACGCCTTCGAGCTCAAGTGGCACGCCTTAGCCTTTTTCCTTTTCTGTTGTCCTCTGGAAATTTGAACTAGCGTGGCACGCCCAGGTTCTAGCATGCCACGCCCCTTTATGAGTGAGTGGTTCCTCCGTTTGGCGTGCCACGCCACAAGCTCAAGTGGCACACCCCAATGCTTCTTTGCTCTCTGAATGGCACTGACGTGCCACGCCTGGGATTCAAGTGGCACGCCTAAGTGAAGAATAGTGAGTGGCGTGCCACGCCTTCGATACCAAGTGGCACGCCCCCTTTAATTGGCCTCCTTCATCCTCTCTGGAAACTTATACCAGCATACCACGCCTAAAGGTTGGCGTGCCACGCCCATGATCTTGTCTTGGTTCCAGTAGTTGGCATGCCACGCCTCAGCCTTCAAGTGGCACGCCATAGTGACATGCTTGGGTTGGCGTGCCACGCCTTCGACACCAAGTGGCACGCCCAATCCTTGCTTT
The DNA here is from genome assembly GCF_000816755.2 of Arachis ipaensis. NCBI lineage: Eukaryota > Viridiplantae > Streptophyta > Magnoliopsida > Fabales > Fabaceae > Arachis > Arachis ipaensis. The sequence continues at coordinate 80,002,394 of NC_029792.2, forward strand.
TGTTATCTTTGTGCATTGGCGTGCCACGCCTGGTTGCTCAAGTGGCACGCCTAAGTGAGGTTGAAAGGTTGGTGTGCCACGCCTTCGACTTCAAGTGGCACGCCCAATCTTCAATTGCCTTCAGCCCCTTCTCTAGATAATTGTACCAGCGTGCCACGCCATGCTGTTCAAGTGGCACGCCCCTAGATTTGTGAATTCTTCAAGCTTGGCGTGCCATGCCTGGGTTCTCAAGTGGCACGCCCAAGTGACTTCTTGGAGCTGGCGTGCGACGCCTTCGATACCAAGTGGCACGCCATAGTGGAGGTTCTTCTTGGAACGGCGAGTTGGCATGCCACGCCCCTTTGCTCAAGTGGCACGCCCATAGTAGTTGATGGGTTAGGCGTGCCACGCCCAACCTGGCGTGCGACGCCCCTTTCATTTCCTCCATTGTTGCTTCCTGGAACTTTGTACTAGCGTGCCACGCCCAGTCCCTGGCATGCCACGCCCACATGCATGCTTGGATCTCCCCTCTGGAATTTAGTACTGGCGTGCCACGCCTAGCTCCTGGCGTGCCATGCCAGTGCATTTTTGTGGCGTTTGCTCCCAAGTGCTACGCCAGTTTCACACGCCCAGCTTCTTGTTTGTCTTCTACCCATTTTTGATGCCTTTTTCACCTGAAATTCAGCGTAACTCATCTCAAAGTAGTGTACCATAATATTCATCAAATAATGCATGAATTGTACTAATCAAATGAGATTTATGCTCTTTTATGGTCTTCTTTATGCAAGAAAGAAGGGTAGATGATGCAAATCATGACAACACCAAACTTTAGCTTTACTTGTCCCAAGCAAATCAATGTGAGTAAGCCTTTATAACTTGAGGCCTTAGCTTTGAATGATCGCAATACAACTAAGAGTAAAACTAAGTGTTCAACATATGTATGAATGTTTTAATGTCATGAAAAATTCTTGGATCCTTGAGGGTTCTTTCAGGTATAGGCTTTAGGGATCCTTTCTATTGATTGTCACCTTGAAGTAGTAAGGGTTATTTTGCTTTCTTGATCACGACTCTAAGTGTTTTGTCTCAAGATAATCCTTTAATTAAGCTTTCAATTAGCACTCCCAAACTAGTTGGTTTTAGGGTACTAGGTGTTGAGACACCCCTAAGAATTTACTTTTCCAGGTCTCTTCTTGACACATCTTCACCACAAGCATCTACTAAGATCTTTAATTCCTTTTGAGCTTTTTAATGTTTCTTTTTTCATTCCAGTAGTTGATGCTCAGAGCCTTGGGCCTTTATTGCTTACTACCTCTTGGTTCTATGGATATTCTAGGAACACCCCTTGACCTTCCCTTGTTACACCTTCTAGGACTAGTTGCTCTCCATGACTCATTTTTTTAGTTCATCCAAGGTTTCACACTTAGTTTCTTATTTCTTAGTTTGTTTGATAATCTCTCTTGGCCTTGGTCCCTCTCATTATTTTTGCACAACTCACAGTAACTCTTATGGAGGCAGCTCTACTTTTATTTATGTTGAAATGAAGACTTGAAATACATGGCATTTTCTTTCTTGTAAAAAAAAAACTCATAAAGACTTCAAATAGGAATTAAAACTAAGCAATAATCATAAACTATCCTAGCATGATTATTTATTCAAAAAGTAAATCAAACAAAAGCTTAAAACAGGATTTCAGAAATTAGAAAGTGTCAACCATGGGACTCAACAACCTTGAGCAGCTTCAACTTTAGTTCATTGGCCCTTTCTCTTTGTCCTTCTTCTTGGAAGGAGAGGAGCCACCTTCATCTGGCTTGGAGGATCCTTCTTGTGCTTTGGCATCCTTGGGCTTCCAAAATCCTAGCCTCCTCATGTAATTCCTTTCATCTTTCTTATGTTTGGCTAGGATTTCCTCTTGTCTTGCACTTAGCTCTTCCATTCCTTGCATGAAGGTTGGGTATCCTGGGTTTAGAGCGGCCACAGCGTTGCACAAGTGATTCAGCTTTGCTTGTGTATTGATGTCATACTGCCTCTTGGATATGATTCTGGCATCATAGAGATTTCTGAATTCAGTCAAGTTCCTCTGTTGCCACTTGCCTTGCTCTACTATTTTGTCCAGTGCACTTCGCACTTCTCCCCAGTCAAATTGTTCTTGCTGCTCCTTGAGGTTCTCAAAACCCCCTTGGAGTTGTTGAATGTTCTGGTTGACTTGGCTCCATTGTTGTTGCTGAGTTTCCTTGAGTTGATTGACATCTTCCCTCAAGTGGTGTAGGTCTCCTTTCATTTGGTGTACATTTCCTTGTAATTGTTCCCAATTGAATCCCTCTAGAAATTATTGATACTGGTAGTGTGGTGGTGGTGGTTGAAGTGCTAAGAAGTGGGGTTGCTCTTCTGCCTCTTCCTCTTCTTGTTGTTGTTGTGGTCCATGAGCATGAGCTATTCGTTCTCTGGCCCTGTAGAGTGGGTGAATAGCCATCACTTTGGCCATCTTTTTGGCAGTTATAAATTTATCTTGCTTTACAAGTACCTCATCAATGATCTTTTCAACTCCAGCCTCATTTATCCAACGCACATTCAGCACACAAATTTCATTCAGGATCTCATCAAATCCAGGGTCATGCTACTTCATTCTTTCTTCACAGCTCCGAGTGGAGCTTGTCCTCCTCACCATTAGCATTCTTTCTATGCTAGAGGGGCTGTAGTCAATGGATTTCCTCCTTACATAGCTAATGTATCCATATTGTTGCCCTGGTTGAGGTACTACATTAGCATAGAATTCCCTCACCAAGCTCTCTACCACTTTCCTTGGTGGGTTGCATAGAAGTGATCAACCCCTATTATTGATCTCAATATTGATTTTAATATGCTCATTCCTCCCCATTTGAAACCCCACTTCTGGAATGATCTCCCTCTCACTCCCCCAACCATAGAATTAATTTTGGTTGAATGCGGAGAGGAACTTGTAGTCATTGAAAGAGCTTGAGGATCCAGAGGTTGGTTCTTTAGTTTTTCTTTTCTTTGAGGCTGAGCTTTTTGGTGGTGGCATTAGGTTGAGAGAGTGTGTTTGAGGTTGTGAAATGTGGGTTGCAAGAAAGAGTAAGCGAAATAAGGTTTTGCTCCAACACCAAACTTAGGACTTGATTGTCCCAATCAAGAAAAAGAAGAAAGAAAGTTGGGGAAGAAAGATAGTAGAAAGAGAAAAGAAGATGAGGGGTGTATGCTCTTCGTGTATGATTGGGGATTGCTGAAGTGGGAGAGGAGATGGGGAGGTGAGGCTTTTATAATGGGTGAATGGTGTGGTCGAAAGGTGGAAAATAAAAAGGGTTAAATGTTTTCCCAGTTGGGGAGTGGCGCCTAGCATGGGAAGAGGCGCCAACTCTTTTCTCACAGAGTCTTCTACATGTGTTGAGTTCCAAAGTGCAAGTACACTTTGACTTCCTTGCTTTGTAAGTTGTTTACCATGTGGGCCCCATCTTCTCTCCTAAAATTGAAACTAAACCCATTAGTAATGAGAAAAGAACTCATTCTCATTCCTTCTCATCAAGAGTGATTTGAATTGCAACTGATGGGTGTCCCTTGGGACACCAAACTTAATCCTTTGGCATGTTAATAAATTGGTTCCATCATTGTGTATTTAATGTGTTCATAAGAGTGGAGCAACATAAATCCTTTCATTTTCTTTTGATTCCAATTTCTCTGAACTTATTAAGCCACATTGATGTTCTTACCCAAAACATTAAGTGCTTTCAAATTGGGTGACTTGGGCTGCTATGTGATCCTTGGTGGTGGCCACACCAAACTTAATCTCTGGGCTTACTCTTCAAAATCAAGCTATTAAGTATTTGTAAGCCTAGATTAAGTGGGTGAGAGGCCATACCAAACTTAGCAATTTAGCTAGTTCTCAGCCCATTCACTGCTCACTAGTTGTGCCTTCATCAAGTTGCAATTCCAGAATAGAAAGAAATAAAAGAGTGTAAAGAAAATCTAGCTACCAAAGTTAATATCAAACTTTCTAATCTACAATTGTAAACTAATCCTAATTTGGCAATGTAACACAAATGTGAGATTGAAAATTAAACTATCTAAAGCAATAGATTTTAAACTACTTCTAAGAAAGGCAATTAAATAAAAAAGGATAAAGTGTTGGGGTGCCTCCCAACTAGCGCTTCTTTATTGTCATTAGCTTGACATTCCTTCATCTTTAGCTGAGCTTGTAGCATACTTTCTGCTCCTCTAAGGGGCCTCCTAAGTAGTGTTTGAGTCTATGGCCATTGACATTAAAAGTTCTCTGAGTCTTGTCCTCCATGAGCTCCACATGACCATAGGGAAACACCTTGAGTATGGTGAAAGGTCCTGACCATCGAGACTTAAGTTTCCCAGGGAAGAACTTGAGTCTTGAGTTGTAGAGTAACACCTTCTGTCCTTCAGTAAACCCCCTTCTTGCTATTTTTTGGTCATGCCACCTTTTTGTATTCTCTTTGTAGATTTTTGCATTCTCATATCCTTGATTTCTAAACTCCTCCAGCTCATTGAGTTGTATTAATCTCTTTTCTCCAGCAGCTTGCTCATTATAGTTTAACATTTTTAGAGCCCAAAATGCTCTATGCTCAATTTCAACTGGTAAGTGACAAGCCTTGCCATATACCAGTTGGTATGGAGACATCCCAATGGGAGTCTTATAGGCTGTTCTGTAGGCCCATAGTGCATCATCCAGCTTCTTAGACCAATCCTTTCTTGAGCTTCCAATAGTTTTTTCAACGATTCTTTTCAGCTCTCTGTTGGAGATTTCAGCTTGCCCGTTGGTCTGTGGGTGGTATGAAGTTGCCACTTTGTGCTTTACTCCATATCTGAGATGGAGTGTCTCGAGTTGTTTGTTGCAGAAGTGTGTCCCTCCATCACTAATGAGAGTTCTGGGAACTCCAAATCTGCTGAAGATGTTCCTTCTCAAGAAGCTTATCACAACTTTGTTGTCGTTTATTGCAGTGGCTATGGCTTCTACCCATCTTGAGACATAATCAACAGCCACCAATATGTAGCTATTTGAGTAGGAGGTTGGGAAGGGTCCCATGAAATCAATCCCCATACATCAAATAGCTCCAGCTCTAGTATGAATTGCTGTGGCATCTCATTTCTCTTGGTTAGATTACCAGCTCTTTGGCATTCATCACACCTTGACACCATTTCCTTGGCATCCTTAAACATTGTTGGCCAGTAAAATCCGGATTGAAGAACTTTTGCTGCTGTTCTTTCTCCATTGAAGTGACCTCTATATACGGATCCTTGGCACGGCCATAACACTTCCTTCCCTTCTTCATGGGATATACACCTTCTTAGGATTCCATCAGCACACTTTTTGAACAAATAGGGGTCATCCCAGATGTAGTGTTTGGCATCCTTGATTAGATTCCTCCTCATGTGCTTATTGATGTTTGTTGGTAGTTCCCCAATAGCCTTGAAGTTAGCTATGTCTGCAAACCAAGGGGCTACTCGAATCATCATCAATTGTTCGTCAGGGAAGTTTTCATTTACTGCTACTTGCTGCATTTCTTCTTCTTGTGGGATCCTAGAGAGGTGGTCAGCTACCTTGTTCTCTGCTCCACTCCTATATTTAATCTCAATATCAAATTCTTGGAGCAGCAGAATCCACCTTATTAGTCTGGGCTTAGATTCTTGTTTCGTAAGCAAGTACTTGAGTGCTGCATGATCAGTGAACACAATTACTTTTGAGCCAATAAGATATGATCTAAACTTATCAAAAGCAAAAACTATGGCTAAAAGTTCTTTCTCCGTGGTAGTATAGTTCCTTTGATTCTCATTAAGGACCTTGCTAGCATAGTAAATAACATGTATTAGCTTGTCTTTCCTCTGTCCTAGAACAGCACCAACAGCAAAATCAGATGCATCACACATTAGTTCAAAGAGAAGATCTAACTTGGTGGTGCTATAATAAGTGCAGAGGGAAGTTTCTTTTTAAGTTCATCAAAGGCTACCATGCACTCTCTATCAAAAACAAAGGGAGAATTTGAGACAAGTAAGTTGCTAAGGGGTTTTGCAATCTTTGAAAAGTCTTTGATAAACCTCTTATAGAACCCAGCGTGTCCCAAAAAACTTCTGATTGCTTTGACATTGCAAGGTGGAGGTAATTTTTCAATTACTTCAACTTTTGCCTTGTCCACTTCTATGCCATCTTTTGAAATTTTATGACCAAGAACCACCCTTCAGTCACCATAAAATGGCACTTCTCACAGTTTAAAACCAGGTTAGTTTCTTGACACCTTTTTAGCATAAGAGCAAGATAGTATAGGCAATCAGAATATAAGTTCCCAAATACAGAGAAGTCGTCCATGAATACTTCTATAAACTTCTCAATCATGTCTGAAAAAATGGAGAGCATGCACCTTTGGAATGTTCCGGGTGCATTGCACAATCCAAAGGGCATTCTCCTATAAGCAAAGACACCATATGGACAAGTAAATGAAGCTTTTTCCTGATCCTTGGGGTCTACAACAATTTAATTGTAGCCCGAATACCCATCCAGGAAGCAATAATACTCATGTCCTGCCAATCTTTCAAGCATCTGGTCCATGAAAGGTAGGGGAAAGTGGTCCTTCCGGGTGGCTTCATGAAGTTTCCGGTAGTCAATGCACATACGCCATCCGGTCACTGTTGTTATGGGTATCAATTCATTCTTCTCATTTGTCACAACGTTGATCCCTCCCTTCTTAGGGACTACTTGCACCGGGCTTACCCAAGGGCTGTCTGAGATGGGGTAGATCACCCCTGCTTGCCATAATTTCAACACTTCTTTCTGAACCACTTCATTCATAGTTGGGTTTAGCCTCCTTTGTTGTTGTCTTGAAGGTTTGGCATCTTCTTCAAGTAAGATTTTATGCATATACATTGAAGGACGGATCCATTTTAAATCTGCAAGTGTCCAGCCTATGGCATCCTTGTGTTGTCTCAGCACTTGGATAAGCTCCTCTTCTTGTTCCTTACTCAAACTTGTATTTATGATCTCTGGGTGAGTGTTGTTAGCACCCAGATATGCATATTTCAAGCTGGGTGGTAAGGTTTTCAGCTCTAGTTTTGGTGACTCTGCATCTTTGTTGTCAGTAGTGGTTGACATGATTAAGTTTCTCATGGTTGTGTGTGGTGGTTCTCCATCTGGTGCTTGTTCTATCTCAATGGTTCCTCCACATTGTTCTTCTTCCAAGACTTCTTAAACTATCTGTTCCATGGTGTCTACCAGCATGCATTCTCCTATGGATTCCCTGGGGTAACTCATTGCTTTAAAGATGTTGAAGACCATTTTCTCTTCATGCAACCTCAAGACTAGTTCCCCTTTTTGCACATCAATGATGGCTCCAGCAGTAGCTAGAAATGGTCTTCCTAGGATAATTGACGTGTTGGCCTCTTCTTTCATGTCCAGTACAACGAAATCAGCAGGGAAAATGAATTCTCCTATTTTTACTAACAAGTCTTCCACCACCCCATGTGGAAACTTAAATGTTCTATCAGCCAATTGGAGTGCCATTCTTGTTGGCTTGGCTTCCTCAATCCTCATCCTTCTCATCATGGTTAGGGACATAAGATTTATGTTAGCTCCCAAGTCACATAAAGCTTTCTCAATAGTGATATCCCCTATGATGCAGGGGATTTAAAAACTCCCTGGGTCTTTCAGCTTTTGAGGCAGCTTCTTCTGTGTGATGGCACTACACTCCTCAGTTAATACTATGGTCTCCTTTGCTTCCCAGTTCCTCTTTTTGGTTATAAGCTCCTTCAAAAATTTGGCATGGAGTGGCATTTGTTCTAATGCCTCAGCAAATGGTATGTTGATTTGGAGCTTCTTGAAGATCTCTAGGAACTTAGAGAACTGGCCATCCTTCCCATCTTTTCCCAGTCTTTGTGGGTATGGTGCTTTTGGTACATAAGGCTTCAAGATTGGTTTTGGTGGAGGTGGAGCTGGGATCTTTCATTCATCATTGTTCCCATGCTTTTCTGCAACTTCTTCATGATTGTCTTTGCTTGGGGTTCCTTCCTCTACAACCTTCCCACTTCTTAGAGTAATGGCTTTGCATTCCCCTCTTGGGTTAGCCATGGTGTCACTGAGAAATGTGTGTGTGGGAAGTGGGATTTGCTTGGATAAAATCCCCACTTGTGCTTCCAACTTTGAGATTGATGTGCCTTGATTTTTCAGATTTGACCTGTATTCTTCCTGATTAGCGTCTATCCTTCTTTCAGTTTGTGCTTGTCTGTCTATGAGGGCGGAGACTGCCCCTGTAATCTGTGATGACAGTTGTGCTATTGCAACCTCCATCCTCTCAAAGTTGCTCTTGATTTCTGGTGTGCGAAATTATGATCGTTCCTTCCTTGGTAACGGCGCGAAAAACTTAATACGCACGTTCATGTTCTTAATTCTGTTTCACAACTTCGTACAACTAACCAGCAAGTGCACTGGGTCGTCCAAGTAATAAACCTTACGTGAGTAAGGGTCAATCCCACGGAGATTGTCGGCTTAAAGCAAGCTATGGTTACCTTGTAAATCTCAGTCAGGCGGATTCAAATGTATTAAGAGATTATAGTGTACCAAAAGATAATTAAAATAGGATAGAGATACTTATGTAATTCATTGGTGAGAATTTCAGATAAGAGTATAGAGATGCTTTCATTCCTCTGAACCTCTACTTTTCTGCTGTCTTCATCCAATCAGTCCTACTCCTTTCCATGGCAAGCTGTATGTTAGGCATCACCGTTGTCAATGGCCACCTGTCCTCTCAGTAAAAATAGTCCAATGCGTTGTCACTGCATGGCTAATCATCTGTCGGTTCTCGATCATACTGGAATAGGATTTACTATCCTTTTGCGTCTGTCACTACGCCCAGCACTCGCGAGTTTGAAGCTCGTCACAGCCATCCCTTCCCAGATCCTACTCGGAATACCACAGAAAAGGTTTAGACTTTCCGGATCTCAAGAATGGCAGTCCATGGGTTCTAACTTATACCACGAAGACACTAATAACTCGGACTCGGTCCCCTGTATTAGATATCCAAGAGATACTCATTCTAGCTTGTTTGCTTGTAGAACGGAAGTGTTTGTCAGGCACGCATTCATAAGTGAGAATGATGATGAGCGTCACATAATCATCACATTCATCATGTTCTAGGGTGCGAATGAACATCTTAGAAGCGGAATAAGTTGAATTGAATAGAAAAACAGTAGTACTTTGTATTAATTCATGAGGAACAGTAGAGCTCCACACCTTAATCTATGGTGTGTAGAAACTCTACCGTTGAAAATACACAAGTGATGATGGTTCAGGTATGGCCGAATGGCCAGCCCCCAAACGTGATCTAAAGATGAAACTAAAGATGTAAATACAATAGTAAAAAGTCCTATTTTTAAAAATTAGTTACTAGGGTTTACAGAGATAAGTAATTGATGCAGAAATCCACTTTTGGGGCCCACTTGGAGTGTGCTTGGGCTGAGCATTAAGCTTTACACGTGTAGAGGTCTTTCTTGGAGTTGAACGCCAACGTGTAACCTGTTTCTGGCGTTTAACTCCACTTTGGAACCTGTTTCTGGCGTTTGACTCCAGAATGCAGCATGGAACTGGTGTTCAACGCCAGTTTACAACGTCTATCCTTAATTAAAGTATGGACTATTATATATTTCTGGAAAGCCCTAGATGTCTACTTTCCAACTCAATTGAGAGCGCACCATTTGGAGTTTTGTAGCTCCAGAAAATCCACTTTGAGTGCAGGGAGGTCAGAATCCAACAACATCTGCAGTCCTTCTTCAATCGTTGAATCTGATTTTTGCTCAAGTCCCTCAATTTCAGCCAGAAAATACCTGAAATCACAGAAAAACACACAAACTCGTAGTAAAGTCCAAAAATGTGAATTTAGCATAAAAACTAATAAAAACATCCCTATAAGTAACTAGATCCTACTAAAAATATACTAAAAACAATGCCAAAAAGTGTATAAATTATCCGCTCATCACAACACCAAACTTAAATTGTTGCTTGTCCCCAAGCAACTGAAAATCAAATAGGATAAAAAGAAGAGAATATACTATAAATTCCAAACTATCAATGAAACTTAGCTCCAATCAGATCAGCGGGACTTGTAGCTTTTTGCCTCTTGAATAGTTTTGGCATCTCACTTTATCCATTGAAGTTCAGAATGATTGGCATCTATAGGAACTCAGAGTTCAGATAGTGTTATTGATTCTCCTAGTTCAGTATGTTGATTCTTGAACACAGCTACTTTATGAGTCTTGGCCGTGGCCCTAAGCACTTTGTTTTCCAGTATTACCACTGGATACATAAATGCCACAGACACATAACTGGGTGAACCTTTTTAGATTGTGACTCAGCTTTGCTAAAGTCCCCAATTAGAGGTGTCCAGGGTTCTTAAGCACACTCTGTTTTTGCTTTGGACCTTGACTTTAACCGCTCAGTCTCAAGTTTTCACTTCATACCTTCACGCCACAAGCACATGGTTAAGGACAGCTTGGTTTAGCCGCTTAGGCCAGGATTTTATTCCTTTAGGCCCTCCTATCCACTGATGCTCAAAGCCTTGGATCCTTTTTATTACCCTTGCCTTTTGGTTTTAAGAGCTTTTGGCTATTTCTGCTTGCTTTTTATTTTTCTTTCTTTTTTTCTATTTTTTTTTCCATTTTTCTTTCTTTTTTTTTCTGCAAGCTTTTGTATTCACTGCTTTTTCTTGCTTTAAGAATCATTTTTATGATTTTTCAGATTATCAAATAACATGTCTCCTTTTTCCTTATTCTTCAAGAGCTAACATATTTAACATTCATAAACATCAACTTCAAAAAGACATATGCACTGTTCAAGCATTCATTCAGAGAACAAAAAGTATTGACACCACATCAATATAATTAAACTAAATTCAAGGATAAATTCGAAACTCATGTACTTCTTGTTCTTTTGAATTAAAAATATTTTTCATTTAAGAGAGGTAATGGATTCATAGGACATTCATAGCTTTAAGGCATAGACACTTAAATACTAATGATCATGTAATGAAGACACAAACATAAATAAACATTTAACATAAAAAATGAAAAACAGAAAATTTAAGAACAAGGAATGAGTCCACCTTAGTGATGGTGGCGTTTTCTTCTTGAAGAACCAATGATGTCCTTGAGCTTTTCTATGTCTCTTCCTTGTCTTTGTTGCTCCTCCCTTATTGCTCTTTGATCTTCTCTAATTTCATGGAGGATGATGGAGTGCTCTTGATGTTCCACCCTTAGTTGTCCCAAGTTGGAACTTAATTCTCCTAGGGAGGTGTTGATTTGCTCCCAAAAATTCTGTGGAAGAAAGTGCATCCCTTGAGGCATCTCAGGGATTTCTTGGTGATGAGCTCCTTCATGCGTCTCTTGAGATCCATGAATAGGCTCTCTTGTTTGCTCCATCCTTTTCTTAGTGATGGGCTTGTCCTCATCAATGAGGATATCTCCCTCTATGTCAATCCCAGCCGAATTGCATAGATGGGAAATGAGGTGAGGAAAGGCCAACCTTGCCATAGTGGAGGATTTATCAGCCACCTTGTAGAGTTCTTGAGGTATAATCTCATGAACTTTTACTTCCTCCCCAATCATGATACTATGGATCATGATGGCCCGGTCTACAGTAACTTCAGACCAGTTGCTAGTGGGAATGATTGAGCATTGAATGAACTCCAACCATCCTCTAGCTACAGGCTTAAGGTCCAATCTTCTCAGCTGAACCGATTTGCCTTTTGAGTGAATCTTCCATTGAGCTCCTTCCACACATATGTCCATGAGGACTTGGTCCAAACTTTGATCAAAGTTGACTCTTCTTGTGTAGGGACATGTGTTTTCTTCCATCATTGGTAGCTTGAACGCCAGCCTTACATTTTCCGGACTAAAATCTAAGTATTTCCCCCGAACCATGGTGAGCCAATGCTTTGGATTCGGGTTCACGCTTTGATCATGGTTCCTAGTGATCCATGCGTTTGCATAGAACTCTTGAACCATTAGGATTCCGACTTGTTGAATGGGGTTGGTTAGGACTTTCCAACCTCTTCTTTAGATCTCATGTCGGATCTCCGGATACTCATTTTTCTTGAGTTTGAAAGGGGCCTCGGGGATCACCTTCTTCTTGGCCACAACATCATAGAAGTAGTCTTGATGGGCTTTGGAGATGAATCTTTCCATCTCCCATGACTCGGAGGTGGAAGCTTTTGTCTTCCCTTTCCCTTTCTAGAGGTTTCTCCGGTCTTAGGTGCCATCAATGGTAATGGAAAAACAAAAAGCGTATGCTGTTACCACACCAAACTTAGAATATTGCTCGCCCTCGAACAAGAGAAGAAAGAAAAGAAGAAGAAGAAGAAGAGAAGATATGGAGGAGAGTGAGGGGGAGGTGTATTCGGCCAAGATAGAGGGGATAGGGTTGTGTGGTGTGAAAATGAAGGAGGGATGGAGGGGTTTATATAGTGAGGGGAGAGGGAGTAGGTTCGGCCATAGTGGGTGGGTTTGGGTGGGAAAGTGATTTTGAATTTTGAAGGTAGGTGGGGCTATGGGGAAGAGTGGATGGATGTGAGTGGTGGTAGGTGGTAATAGGGAAGAGAGATTGAGGTGATTGGTGAAGGGTTTTGGGGAAGGGTGTTTATTGGGAAGAGAGGATGAATGAGAAGAGGGGAGAATATGAGTGGAGGTAGGTGGGGATCCTGTGGGGTCCACAAATCCTGAAGTGATCCTGTGGGGTCCACAGATCTTGAAGTGTCAAGGATTTACATCCTTGCACCAATTAGGCATGCAAAATGCCTTTGCATGCATTTCTGGCGTTTAAACGCCGAAGTGATGCTTGTTCTGGGCGTTCAACGCCCATGTGCAGCATGTTTCTGGCGTTGAACGCTAGCTTCATGCTTGTTTCTGGCGTTCAGCGCCAGCTCTTCTCAGGGTGTATTCCTGGCATTTAAACGCCAGGATGTTGCTTGTTTCTGGCGTTCAACGTCAGATCCATGCTCTGTTCTGGTGTTGAACGCCAGCCAAATGCTCCTTAATGGTGTTTAAATGCATGTAAGTCCTTCCTTCAGGGTGTGATTTTTCTTCTGCTGTTTTTGATTCTGTTTTTAATTTTTGTATTTATTTTATGACTCCACATGATTATGAACCTAATAAAATATAAAAGAACAATAAAAATAAAAGTATAATTCAATAAATAAAAATTGTGTTGCCTCCCAACAAGCGCTTCTTTAAAGCTTGACAGTGGGCTCTCACGGAGCCACACAGGTGATCAGGTCAATTTTATAGACTCCCAACATCAAACTTAGAGTTTGGATGTGGGGATTCAACACCAAACGTAGAGTTTGGCTGGGGCCTCCCAACACCAAACTTAGAATTTAATTGTGGGGGCTTTGTTTGACTCTGTATTGAGAGAAGCTTTTCATGCTTCCTCTCCATTGTTACAGAAGGATAGCCTTGGGCCTTAAACACAAGGTTGTCCTCATTTAGTTGAAGGACCAACTCTCCTCTGTCCACATCAATCACAGCTCTTGCTGTGGCTAGGAAGGGTCTTCCAAGGATGATGGATTCATCCTCATCCTTCCCGGTATCTAGGATTATGAAATCAACAGGGATGTAAAGGCTTTCAACCTTTACTAACACGTCCTCTACTAGTCCATAAGCCATTTTCATGGATTTGTCTGCCATCTCTTGTTGAGGCTTTTGTTGATCCTTCCATGAGAGATTTGGGTGATTTCTCCATGAGAGATTATAGGTGTTTCCATAGGTTTACCCATGTAATTCACCTCTGCTATTGCAGGGTTCTCAGGATCATAAGCTTCTTCCTCAGAAGATACCTCTTGAGTACTGTTGGATGCAGCTTGCTTTCCATTCAGACTCTGAGAAATCATATTGACTTGCTGAGTCAATATTTTGTTCTGAGCCAGTATGGCATTCAGAGTATCAATTTCAAGAACTCCCTTCTTTTGAGGCGTCCCATTACTCACAGGATTCCTCTCAGAAGTGTACATGAACTGGTTACTAGCAACCATGTCAATGAGTTCTTGAGCTTCTGCAGGTGTTTTCTTTAGGTGAATGGATCCACCTGCAGAAGTATCCAACGACATCATAACTAATTCAGACAGACCATCATAGAATATATCCAGGATGGTCCATTCTGAAAGCATGTCAGAAGGACACTTTTTGGTCAGTTGCTTGTATCTCTCCCAAGCTTCATAGAGGGATTCACCTTCTTTCTGTCTGAAGGTTTGAACATCCACTCTAAGCTTACTAAACTTTTGAGGAGGAAAGAACTTGGCTAAGAAAGCCGTGACCAGCTTGTCCCAAGATTTCAGGCTATCTTTAGGTTGAGAGTCCAACCATACTCTAGCTCTGTCTCTTACAGCAAACGGGAAAAGCATAAGCTTGTAGACCTCGGGGTCAACCCCATTGGTCTTAATAGTATCACAGATATGCAAGAACTCAGTTAAGAACTGAAAAGGATCTTCAGATGGAAGTCCATGAAACTTGCAGTTCTATTGCATTAGAGAAACTAATTGAGGTTTAAGCTCAAATTTGCTCCAATGGCAGGGATTGAGATGCTCCTTCCATATAAATTGGAATTAGGTGCAGTAAAGTCACCAAGCATCCTCCTTGCATTGTTGTTGTTAGGTTCGGCTGCCATCTCCTTTTCTTGTTCAAAAATTTCGGTAAGGTTGTCTCTGGATTGTTGTATTTTAGCTTCTCTTAGTTTCCTCTTCAGAGTCCTTTCAGGTTCTGGATCAGCTTCAACAAGAATGCCCTTTTCCTTGTCCCTGCTCATATGAAAGAGAAGAGAACAAGAAAAGAATAGGAATCCTCTATGTTACAGTAAAGAGGCTCCTTATTGTTAGTAGAAGAAGAAAGGGAATAAGAGTGAAGAAGAATGGATAATCCAAACACAAGGGCGAGGATATGAGCAGAGATATGAGATGAAGAGAAGTGTTAGTAAGTAATTAAATAAATAGAAGAAGATGAGAGAGAGAAATTTTTGAAAATAATTTTTGAAAAGGAATTGATGATTTTCGAAAATTAAAGGGGAAATAAAATTAAAATTAAAATTTAAAATAATTAATTAATTAAAAAGAATTTTTGAAAAAGTGGGAGGTATTTTCGAAAATTAGAGAGGGAAGAGTAGTTAGGTGGTTTTGAAAAAGATAAAAAACAAACAAAAAATCAATTAGTTAGTTGAAAAAGATTTGAAAATCAATTTTGAAAAGATAAGAAGATAAGAAGTTAGAAAAGATATTTTAAAATCAATTTTTTTTTGAAAAAGATATGATTTAAAAAGATATGATAGAAAGATATGATTAAAATTAGTTTTGAAAAAGAATTGAATTTTAAAATCAAAATTAATGACTTGACTCACAAGTAATCACAAGATATGATTCTAGAACTTAAAGTTTGAATCTTTCTTAACAAGAAAGTAACAAACTTGAAATTTTTGAATCAAAATATTAATTGTTGATAATATTTTTGAAAATTATGAGGTAAAATTAAGAAAAAGATTTTTGAAAAATATTTTTAAAATTTTCGAAAATAAATAAGAAAAATGCAAAAGATTTGATTTTTTGAAAAAGATTTTGAAAAGATAAGATTTTTAAATTAAAAATTTGATTTGACTCATAAGAAACAACTAAATTTTAAAAAGTTTTGAAAAAGTCAACTCAAATTTTCGAAAATTTATGAGTGAAGAAAAAAGGGAAAGATATTTTTTTGATTTTTGAATTTTTAATGATGAAAGAGAAAAACATCAAAAAGACTCAATGCATGAAAATTTTGGATCAAAACATGTGATGCATGCAAGAACACTATGAATGTCAAGATGAACACCAAGAACTTATTTTTGAAAAATTATCAAGAAAAGAAAACATGCAAGACACCAAACTTAAAAAATTTTTATTCTTTAGACATTAATAATTCAAGAATGCATATGAAAAACAAGAAAAGACACAAAACAAAAAAATATGAAGATCAAACAAGAAGACTGGTCAGGAACAACTTGAAGATCATGAAGAATGCAATGCATGAAATTTTTGAAAAAAAAATTTTTTTTTTAGAAAATTAGAAAGATGCAATTGACACCAAACTTGAAACTTGACTCTAGACTCAAACAAGAAACAGAAAAATATTTTTGATTTTATGATTTTATAAAAATTTTTTTGGATTTTTTCGAAATTAATTGGGAAAAACGAAAAAGAAGAAATTTTTTTTTGTAAATTTTTTTTTCAAAAATAAGAAATAAAAATCTTAAAATTAAAATAAAATTACCTAATCTGAGCAACAAGATGAACCGTCAGTTGTCCAAACTCGAACAATCCCCGGCAATGGCGCCAAAAACTTGGTGTGCGAAATCGTGATCGTTCCTTCCTTGGTAACGGCGCGAAAAACTTAATACGCACGTTCATGTTCTTAATTCTGTTTCACAACTTCGTACAACTAACCAGCAAGTTCACTGGGTCGTCCAAGTAATAAACCTTACGTGAGTAAGGGTCGATCCCACGGAGATTGTCGGCTTGAAGCAAGCTATGGTTACCTTGTAAATCTCAGTCAGGCGGATTCAAATGTATTAAGAGATTATAGTGTACCAAAAGATAATTAAAATAGGATAGAGATACTTATGTAATTCATTGGTGAGAATTTCAGATAAGAGTATAGAGATGCTTTCGTTCCTCTGAACCTCTGCTTTCCTGCTGTCTTCATCCAATCAGTCCTACTCCTTTCCATGGCAAGCTGTATGTTAGGCATCACTGTTGTCAATGGCCACCTGTCCTCTCAGTAAAAATGGTCCAATGTGCTGTCACTGCATGGCTAATCATCTGTCGGTTCTCGATCATACTGGAATAGGATTTACTATCCTTTTGCGTCTGTCACTACGCCCAGCACTCGCGAGTTTGAAGCTCGTCACAGCCATCCCTTCCCAGATCCTACTCGGAATACCACAGACAAGGTTTAGACTTTCCGAATCTCAAGAATGGCCGTCCATGGGTTCTAACTTATACCACGAAGACACTAATAAATCGGACTCGGTCCCCTGTATTAGATATCCAAGAGATACTCATTCTAGCTTGTTTGCATGTAGAACGGAAGTGTTTGTCAGGCACGCGTTCATAAGTGAGAATGATGATGAGCGTCACATAATCATCACATTCATCATGTTCTTGGGTGCGAATGAACATCTTAGAAGCGGAATAAGTTGAATTGAATAGAAAAACAGTAGTACGTTGTATTAATTCATGAGGAACAGCAGAGCTCCACACCTTAATCTATGGTGTGTAGAAACTCTACGGTTGAAAATACACAAGTGATGAAGGTTCAGGCATGGCCGAATGGCCAGCCCCCAAACGTGATCTAAAGATGAAACTAAAGATGTAAATCAATAGTAAAAAGTCCTATTTATAAAAACTAGTTACTAGGGTTTACAGAGATAAGTAATTGATGCAGAAATCCACTTCCGGGGCCTACTTGGTGTGTGCTTGGGCTGAGCATTGGGCTTTACACGTGTAGAGGTCTTTCTTGGAGTTGAACGCCAGTTTGTAACCTATTTCTGGCGTATAACTCCACTTTGCAACCTGTTTCTGGCGTTTGACTCCAGAATGCAGCATGGAACTGGCGTTCAACGCCAGTTTACGTCATCTATCCTTAATCAAAGTATAGACTATTATATATTGCTGGAAATGCCGGGATGTCTACTTTCCAACGCAATTGAGAGCGCGCCATTTGGAGTTCTGTAGCTCCAGAAAATCCACTTTGAGTGCAGGGAGGTCAGAATCCAACAGCATCAGCAATCCTTCTTCAACCTCTGAATCTGATTTTTGCTCAAGTCCCTCAATTTCAGCCAGAAAATACCTGAAATCACAGAAAAATACACAAACTCATAGTAAAGTCCAGAAATGTGAATTTAGCATAAAAACTAATAAAAACATCCCAAAAAGTAACTAGATCCTACTAAAAATATACTAAAAACAATGCCAAAAAGTGTATAAATTATCCGCTCATCAATTTCACATGGTTTCATAGTTGAGGATGGTGCATCTTGATTGAGGTTGTTGTGTATGGGTTGGTTGCTATGGTATGATGTGTTTTGTGAGTTATGATAGGGTCTATGGTTCCCTGCTTGATGGTTGGGGTTATGGTTGGAATGCTGATTTGATGAATAAGGTTTGTTGTTGTCTTGGTTGTGATTTTGTTGATTTTCCCACCCAAAGTTTGGGTGGTTCCTCCAACATGGGTTGTAAGTCTTAGAGTGTGGGTCATATGGTGGTCTGGATGAATTGTTCACATAATTAGCTTGTTCCCAGTCACTTTAAATTCTGGTGCATTCCCTTCTTGTTGAGGAGTTTGGTCTTGAATGACTGAGGCTTGATTGGCCTCCATCCTCTTAGTTAGAGCTGCTATTTGAGCTGCAATTGCTTTGTTCTGAGCTAACAAAGCATCTACAGAGTTGAGTTCTAGCACTCCCTTCTTCTGAGTCCTTTCTGAAGTATAGAAATACTCATTTTCCGCTACAGTCTCAATGACATCTATGGCCTCTTCAATGGTTTTCTTTTTGTTGAGTGAGCCTCCTGAAGAATGATCCACTGCCTTCTTTGCTTCATAGGACAGCCCCTCATAAAAGATATGTAGTTGTACCCACTCATTGAATATTTCTGGTGGGCATCTTCTTGTCAGATCTTTGAATCTCTCCCATGCCTCATAGAGTGTTTCTCCATCTTGTTGTCTGAAGGTTTGCACCTCAGCTCTCAGCTTGTTGATTCTTTGTGGAGGGTAAAATCTTGCAAGGAATCTATTCACGACCTCCTCCCATGTAGTTAGGCTCTCCTTGGGGAATGATTCTAACCACTTTGCTGCCTTATCTCTGAGTGAGAAAAGAAACAAGAGTAGTTTGTAGATGTCGGGGTGTACCCCGTTGGACTTTACAGTATCACATATCCTCAAGAATGTGCTAAGATGTTGATTAGGGTCTTCTTGGGCACTTCCTCCATATGAGCAATTATTCTGAACAAGTGTGATGAGCTGAGGCTTCAGCTCAAAATTATTTGCGTGAAATGTTGGCTTTAGGATGCTGCTACCATAATTTCCTGGGTTTGGGTTGATGTAGGAGCCTAAGACTCTCCTTTCTTGCCCAACATGATTCACTGGGCCTTCTCTAGCATGGTTGTGAGCTTCTTCTTCATGGTGGTTCTCTATATTCTCCTCCATGTCTGTTTCAAAATACTCTTCCTCTTCCTCAGCACCAACGACTCCCTTCCCTCTTGCTTCCCTCCTTAATCTAAGGAAGGTCCTCTCAGGTTCAGAATTAAAGGAAGTTGAAGCCCCGCTTCTTCTACCTGTCATACAACCAACAAGGCAAAAAGCAAGAAAGAAAATGAATGAAGAAATTACTCTTGTTAGAGTGATTGTTAGTGTGAGTGGTGCAATCAATCAAATAGTTAGAAGAGTGGAAATATCAAAGAAAAAAGAAATAGGACTTAGGGTAGAAAAAAAATTAAAAGGTGCTAAATAAAAGAAATTAAAATAACAAGGAATTTAAGTTGCTTAATCTAGCTCTCCAATTAATTTAATCACTGTCAAATTTAAGCCAATCCCCGGCAATGGCGCCATAAGACTTGATGAATCTGAATTCACACCCCATTCAAAAATGGATGGTGAATCCATTCTTTTGGCAAGCGCACCAAAGTATCATCAAGTAATAACCCACAATGGAGTGGGATCGTATCCATAGAGATTAACGAACTAAGGCAAACAATAGTTAATTGATTATCCTAGTTAGACTATTCATTAAGAAGAGATAATCAACAAGAAATGTAAATGACATGAAAGTAAAGGAAAGCAATCAAGTGCAAGAAAGTAAAGTATACGAAAGTAAAGTGCTAGAAATGTAAAGTGCAGAAAATGTAAATAACCATAAAGTAAATAAAAGAAAGAAAGATAAAATAAGCATTGGGATCAAGAGATATTGCATTCTCTGGATTAATTGATTTCATCTCATCTTCAATCATGCAACTTATTGACCTCTTGGCAATCATGATTGATTGAGCCCCAATCCCTTGGTGACTCAATCTCTCATATCTTGATCAATAGCCAATTCCTTGGTCTAATTGCTCATGAAGAGAGATATGCTTGGTCTCTGATTATACCACACACCATTATAGGTCCAAGTAGAGGGAGGATTATATGTCACCATATCCAAACACCAAAACCCAAATCCTATTCAAGTGTGAGAAAGAATCTCAAGCATGGTTTTATGTTTCCTCTTCCAAGGTTCCCATAAAATCCAATTACATTCAATCTCTTTTCCAAGATAATTGAATGCTATCATGAAGAACAAAATTCTTTCTAGTAAATCAAAGAGAGATGAAGAGAAGAAGAAGAATAAAAATAATCAATCCATTGAAAAACAATAGAGCTCTCTTTCCCAATGAAAAGAGTTAGTAATTCATAACTAAATTATTTACAAAGTAAGAAAGAAAAGAGAAGAAATTGATGGTGAATAGAGAGGGTCCGAAGACTTTCCCCAATCCAGCCATAGTGGAATAGTTCTTTTGGCAAGACATAGTAGTTGATTGAGCCCAAGTTTTCAGACCAAGTGATACCAAGTGGCACGCCCCATAGTAGTTGATGAACTTGATGAACTTGATGAGTCTTGTCCTCCAAGAGCACCACATGACCATAGGGAAACACCTTGAGTATGGTGAAAGGTCCTGACCATTAAGACTTAAGTTTCCAAGGGAAGAATTTGAGTCTTGAGTTGTAGAGTAACACCTTCTGTCCTTCAGAGAACTCCCTTCTTGCTATCTTTTGGTCATGCCACCTTTTTGTATTCTCTTTGTAGATTTTTGCATTCTCATATGCTTAATTTCTAGACTCCTCCAGCTCATTGAGTTGCATTAATCTATTTTCTCCAGTAGCTTACTCATCATAGTTTAACATTTTTAGAGCCCAAAATGCTCTATGCTCAAGTTCAACTAGTAAGTGACAAGCCTTGCCATATACCAGTTGGTATGGAGACATCCCAATGGGAGTCTTATAGGCTGTTCTGTAGGCCCATAGTGCATCATCCAGCTTCTTAGACCAATCCTTTCTTGAGCTTCCAACAGTTTTTTCAAGGATTCTTTTCAGCTCTCTGTTGGAGATTTCAGCTTGCCCGTTAGTCTGTGGATGGTATGGAGTTGCCACTTTGTGCTTTACTCCATATCTGAGAAGGAGTGTCTCGAGTTGTTTGTTGCAGAAGTGTGTCCCTCCATAACTAATGAGAGTTCTGGGAACTCTAAATCTGCTGAAGATGTTCCTTCTCAAGAAGCTTATCACAACTTTGTTGTCATTTGTTGCAGTGGCTATGGCTTTTACCCATCTTGAGACATAATCAACAGCCACCAATATGTAGCTATTTGAGTAGGAGGTTGGGAAGGTTCCCATGAAATCAATCCCCCATACATCAAATAGCTCCAACTCTAGTATGAATTGCTGTGGCATCTCATTTCTCTTGGTTAGATTACCAGCTCTTTGGCATTCATCACACCTTGACACCATTTCCTTGGCATCTTTAAACATTGTTGGCCAGTAAAATCCAGATTGAAGCACTTTTGCTGCTGTTCTTTCTCCATTAAAGTGACCTCCATATGCGGATCCATAGAACTGCCATAACACTTCCTGCCTTTCTTCATGGGATATACACCTTCTTAGGATTCCATCAGCACACTTTTTGAACAAATAGGGGTCATCCCAGATGTAGTGTTTGGCATCCTTGATTAGCTTCCTCCTTATGTGCTTATTGATGTTAGTTGCTAGGTCCTCAATTGCCTTGAAGGTAGCTATGTCTGCAAACCAAGGGGCTACTCGAATCATCATCAATTGTTCGTCAGGGAAGCTTTCATTTACTGCTACTTGCTGCATTTCTTCTTCTTGTGGGATCCTTGAGAGGTGGTCAGCTACCTTGTTCTCTGCTCTACTCCTATCTTTAATCTCAATAACCTAAACTTAAACTTTGCTTGTCCTCAAGCAAATAAAGAATCATGCAATAAAGTTTGGCAAACTAAGGTAAGAAGAGTAGCAATTTTTATGCTCATGGTTGGCTAGTTTTTTATGCATGCTACAATCACAAAAGACATTCAAATGATTGATACTTCTATCTAGCTCATTTTATGAAATCTTTTTCTTTATGTTCCTTCCTTGAAACAAGCTTTTTATTCTTTTCTTAGCTTAACTTTTTGGGTGCTTTGCACCATGTGTTGAAAGCTATGACTCTAAATGCTTTGTTTTCAAGTATTACCACTTGATACATAAGAACCACAAGCATTTAATTAGAGGACTCTTTAAGCTCATTTGTTTCTTTTCTTTACTCTCTAATTATTGATGCTCAGAGCCTTGAGCTTTGAGGGAGTGCTTTTGCACTTGAGCCTAGCCTTGACTCTAAGTGTTTTGTTTTCAAGCTTTTTGCTTGATACATAAACACCACAAGTACTTAACAAATAAATTATCATTGGTACTCAGAGCCTTCAGCTTTCTCATTCTTTCCCTTTTCTCTTTCTTGCCTTATTTGCATTTGCTTCTTCAAGGTTTTCATGATTTCAAAAACTTCATAAAATGTCCTAGATGAAAACTTCAATCAAACAAATTCAAATGTAATTGAAGAACAATAATCATGCTAGCCTTCCAATACTTATATGCCCATGCTAAGTTCTTCTTTAATGACCTTGTTTGTTTATGATCATGAAACTAAATTGCTTTTGAACTCACAAAGCTCAAGATGGTAGTCATAATATCACAGCAACATGTTCCAATTCAACAATCAAGCTATGCTTATTCACAACACACATGTATACAAAGGAAATAGAAGATAATCATACAATTTAAATATACTAGAAACAAATAAGAGGAAAAAAAAACTTTACCACATTGTAGTTCATCTTCATTGTTGTTATCACTTTCCTCTTATTCTTCCCCTTCCCACACCAAACTTAGAATGATTGCTTGTCCTCAAGCAACAAATAAAACAGTGGTGATAGGGTTTATGATAGTTCATGAATGTCTTAAACAATAGAGTGTTAGTAATACATATGGTTTAGGCAAGCAAAAATTAAGGATACAATAAAGGCAAAAGAAGTAAAAACAGAGACAAGTGATTGCATTAATAAGTGGTGTATGCATGGTACTTTGAATGAAAAATAAGTGGCAACACCAAACTTAGTGTGACATCCTCATTTTAGAATGTTGTAAGTACCCAGTGAAGATTCAAACTCAAATTGTTGCATGGCAACACCAAACTTAGAATGCAATCATATGTCAAATTATTGAAAATAAACAAAGAAAAGAATGAAAATGTTACCTATGTTTGGGTTGCCTCCCAGCAAGCACTCTTTTAGTGTCATTAGCTTGACATGTTGTTCTCAACTTTCTTCCTCTTCTTCCAGTTTGTTAAAAGTAAGGACCTCAAGGGGAAAGAAGAGTAAGTTGAGGTCCCCTGTGTTGGCCTCTTCCCAACAAGCTCTCTTTTGTTGTTAGCTTGATTTGCTTTTTTTGTTGGGGCAGGGGTTGGATTGTTTGCAATTGGCCTTTTCTTCTTTATGAATGTTGTCAATTGTATCTTGGTCACAATCCTCATTCTAGTGTTTTGGTTGATTGCCTTCACTTCTTTATTTTTAGAACTTGGGTGTTGTGAGATGGTTGGAGTATCCTCTTTATCAAGAACATCTTAGAATAGTGGCTCACTTGGTACAAGGATCTCTTTCTCTTGCTCTACTAATTCCTCATTTTCATCCTCATTAAGCACTTCTCCACTCCTTAGACTGATGGCATGATATTCTTCCCCTGGCCAAGAAAAGTCATTGGTTGGTTCATCAACAAAATGTTGTGCCAATTGTCTCATTTGCTCTTCTTGATTTCTCCTTAAGATTTCTATATCTTCAATCACCTCTCTTACATTTTGCCTTAAAAACTCACTGAGTTGGGCAATGAAGAGATATCTCTTGGAGAGTTCTTCCATTGCAAATTCTAGAAGATTTTGTCAAGGTGCATAGGTTGGACAATTATGGGATGATAGTCTTTGAAGAATGGGGTATGCAGCATTAAAATTCCTTCCAAGGCCAAAATTTCTATAGTTGTTATAACAATATGAACTATTTTGTGGCTCTGGAAGGTATTCCATTTCATTTGGTTGCTCATACTCTATCATTCTTTGGTGATATTCCTAGCCACCATTAGAAAAATGACTAGAATCATTTTGTGGTGGTGGGCAATATCCCATATGACATGATTGATCAAAAGATGAGGTAGACTCCATTCTTACTTGTAAAATGCTCTGTCTCAAACAATAATCACCAAAAGAAATTGGAATCCCCATTGTCACAAATGAGGGATTCTTTGTGAGGCAATAACACAAAAACCTTACTAGCAAGAGAAAATTAAAAGAAATTAAATGACGAAAACAAAAAAAAAGTGTCTAATCTAGGTAATCAACCAACCGGTAGTTTGTTAATCACAATTAATCCCCGGCAACGGCGCCATAAAACTTGATGAGCCGGAATTCACACCCCATTATAAAATGAGTGATGAATCCATTCTTTTGGCAAGCGCACCAAATATCGTCAAGTAATAACCCACAATGGAGTGGGATCGTATCCACAGAGATTAACGGAATAAGGTAAACAATAGTTAATTGATTATCCTAGTTAGACTATTCATAATTGTGATAATGAGTAACAAGAAATGTAAATGACATAAAAGTAAAGGAATTCAATAAAGTGCAAGAAAGTAAATGGCAAGGAAAGTAAAGTACAAGAAAGTAAAGTGCTAGAAATGTAAAGTGCAGAAAATGTAAATAACCATAAAGTAAATCAAAGAAAGAAAGATAAAATAAGCATTGGGATCAAGAGATATTGCATTCTCCGGATTAATTGATTTCATCTCATCTTCAATCATGCAACTCATTGACCTCTTGGCAATCATGATTGATTGAGCTCCAATCCTTTGGTGACTCAATCTCTTAAATCTTGATCAATAGCCAATTCCTTGGTCTAATTGCTCATGAGAAGAGATGAAGCTTGTTTTCTGATTATACCACACACTTTCCTAGGTCCAAGTAGAGGGAGGATTATATGTCACCATATCCAAACACCAAAACCCAAATCCTATTCAAGTGTGAGAAAGAATTTCAAGCATGGTTTTATGTTTCCTCTTCCAAGGTTCCCATAAAACCCAATTACATTCAATCACTTTTCCAAGATAATTGAATGCTATCATAAAGAACGAAATTCTTCCTAGTAAATCAAAGAGAGATGAAGAGAAGAAGAAGAATAAAAACAATCAATCCATTGAAAAACAATAGAGCTCTCTTTCCCAATGGAAAGAGTTAGTAATTCATAACTAAAAGATATTTACAAAAGTAAATAAGAAAAGAAAGGAAACTGATGGTGAATAGAGAGGGTCTGAAGACTTCCCCCCATCCAGCCATGAGTAATTCTTTGAAACTAATGCCTTTATATAGGCTCTCCTAAATTACAAACTTAAATGAAATTAAAAGCAAATTACAATGAAATGAAAATAAACTATTCTAGATGCTTCTTGTGGCCTTGATTAATTGATGAGTGTGGCTTGAATGAGAGTTGGAGTGGGCTTGATTGAAGGTTGGGGGCTGCAGGGAGAAGTTGGCGTATGGTTCCAAGTGCCACTACCACTTGATTTTGCCCTTTAGAGTATGACCCACTTTACAATGCTGAATTGATGGAGTTGTTTGGGCCTCAAATTGAATGTCTATCATAAATTATTATATATTGTTGGAAAGCCCTAGATGTTAGCTTTCCAACGCTTTTGAAATCAACTCATTTGGAGTTGTGTAGCTCAAGATATTTTCATTTGAATGAGAGGAGGTCAGGCTTGCATATGCCTCGGCGTGCCACGCCCACTTCTTGGCGTGCCACGCCCATAGTGGGGCTCAAAATTACTCCTCTGGAACTTAAGCCTGGCGTGCCATGCCCAAAACACCAAGTGGCATGCCCTCTTTGAGATCCTGGCTTCTCAACTTGGCGTGCCATGCCCATAGCACTAAGTGGCACGCCCATGTTGGTCTTCATTCTTTCAAGCTTGGCGTGCCACGCCTAGAACCCAAGTGGCACGCCCAAGTCACAATTAAGGTTGGCGTGCCACGCCTTCAACATCAAGTGGCACACCCATGTTGATGGTTGGCTTCACAATCTTGGCGTGCCACGGCCAGAGCTCCAAGTGCCATGCCCATTGTTAAGAGTTGGTTCAAAAGCTTGGCGTGCCACGCCCAGAGCTTCAAGTGGCACGCCCATCCTTATTTGTTGATTTCCTTCCTCTTTTATTGCTCTTTTCACTTGAAATTTAGCACAAACCCATTTCAAAGCAATGTACCATAATATATATCATTTGGCTCATGAAATTGAATTGAATTAATGAGATTATGCCCTTTTTATGGCCATTTTAGATAAGAAAAAGGATACATGATGCGCAGTCATTCAAGACCAAACTCCTCAACAAGAAGGGAATACACCAGAATTTGAAGGTGACTAGGAACAAGCTAATTATGTGAACAATTCATCCAGACCACCATACGACCCACACTCTAAGACTTACAACCCAGGTTGGAGGAACCACCCAAACTTTGGGTGGGGAAATCAACAAAGTCACAACCAAGACCACAACAAACCTTATTCATCAAATCAGCATTTCAACCACAACCCCAACCATCAAGCAGGGAACCATAGACCCTATCATAACTCACAAAACACATCATACCATAGCAACCAACCCATACACAACAACCTCAATCAAGATGCACTATCCTCAACTATGCAACCATGTGAAATCAAGAGCAACTTTGAGAGGATGGAGGCTGCAATAGCACAACTGTCATCATAGATTACAGGGGCAGTCTCCACCCTCATGGACAGACAAGCATAAACTGAAAGAAGAATAGACGCTAATCAAGAAGAATACAGATCAAATCTGAAAAATCAAGGTGCAGCAATCTCAAAGTTGGAAGCACAAGTGGGGATTTTATCCAAGCAAATCTCACTTTCCATACAAACATTTCCCAGTGACACCATGGCTAATCCAAGAGGAGAATGCAAAGCCGTTACTCTAAGAAGTGGGAAGGTTGTAGAGGAAGGAACCCCAAGCAAAGACAATCATGAAGAAGTTGCAGAAAAGCATGAGAACAAAGATGAAGGAGAGATCCCTGCTCCACCTCCACCAAAACCAGTCTTGAAGCCTTATGTACCAAAAGCACCATACCCACAAATACTGGGAAAAGATGGGAAGGATGGTCAGTTCTCTAAGTTCCTAGAGATCTTCAAGAAGCTCCAAATCAACATACCATTTGCTGAGGCATTAGAACAAATGCCACTCTATGCCAAATTTTTGAAGGAGCTTATAACAAAAAAGAAGAACTGGGAAGCAAAGGAGACCATAGTATTAATTGAGGAGTGTAGCGCCATCATACAGAAGAAGCTGTCTCAAAAGCTGAAAGACCCAGGGAGTTTTCAAATCCCCTGCATCATAGGAGATATCACTATTGAGAAAGCTGTGTGACTTGGGAGCTAGCATAAATCTTATGTCCCTAACCATGATGAGAAGGATGAGGATTGAGGAAGCCAAGCCAACAAGAATGGCACTCTAATTGGCTGACAGAATATTTAAGTTTCCACATGGGGTGGTGGAAGACTTGCTAGTGAAAGTAGGAGAATTCATTTTTCCTGTTGATTTCGTTGTATTGGACATGGAAGAAGAGGCCAACACGTCAATTATCCTAGGAAGACCATTTCTAGCTACTGCTGGAGCCATCATTGATGTGCAAAAAGGGGAACTAGTCTTGAGGTTGCATGAAGAGAAAATGGTCTTCAACGTCTTTAAAGCAATGAGTTACCCCATGGAATCCATAGGAGAATGCATGCTGGTAGACACCATGGAACAGATAGTTCAAGAAGTCTTGGAAGAAGAACAATGTGGAG
>NC_029792.2:80031397-80061674 GCF_000816755.2 Arachis ipaensis
TTTCCACATGGGGTGGTGGAAGACTTGCTAGTGAAAGTAGGAGAATTCATTTTTCCTGTTGATTTCGTTGTATTGGACATGGAAGAAGAGGCCAACACGTCAATTATCCTAGGAAGACCATTTCTAGCTACTGCTGGAGCCATCATTGATGTGCAAAAAGGGGAACTAGTCTTGAGGTTGCATGAAGAGAAAATGGTCTTCAACGTCTTTAAAGCAATGAGTTACCCCATGGAATCCATAGGAGAATGCATGCTGGTAGACACCATGGAACAGATAGTTCAAGAAGTCTTGGAAGAAGAACAATGTGGAGAAACCATTGAGCTGGAACAAGCACTAGATGGAGAACCACCACACGCAACCATGAGAAACTTAATCATGCCAACCACTACTGACAACAAAGATGAAGAGTCTCCAAAACTAGAGCTGAAAACCTTACTACCCAGCTTGAAATATGCATATCTGGGTGCTAACAACACTCACCCAGTGATCATAAATTCAAGTTTGAGTAAGGAACAAAAAGAGGAGCTTATCCAAGTGCTGAGACAACACAAGGATGCCATAGGCTAGACACTTGCAAATTTAAAAGGGATCAGTCCTTCAATGTGTATGCATAAAATCTTACCTGAAGAAGATGCCAAACCTTCAAGACAACAACAAAGGAGGATGAACCCAACTATGAATGAAGTGGTTCAGAAAGAAGTGTTAAAATTGTGGAAAGCAGGGGTGATCTACCCCCATCTTAGACAGCCCTTGGGTAAGCCCGGTGCAAGTAGTCCCTAAGAAGGGAGGGATCACTGTTGTGACAAATGAGAATAATGAATTGATACCCACAAGAACAGTGACCGGATGGCGTATGTGCATTGACTACCGGAAACTTAATGAAGCCACCCAGAAAGACCACTTTCCCCTACCTTTCATGGACTAGTTGCTTGAAAGATTGGCAGGACATGAGTATTATTGCTTCCTGGATGGTTATTCGGGCTACAATCAAATTGTTGTAGACCCCAAACATCAGGGAAAAAATTTAATTTACTTGTCCATATGGTGTCTTTGCTTATAGGAGAATGCCCTTTGGATTGTGCAATGCACCCGCAACATCCCAAAGGTATATGCTCTCCATTTTTTTAGACATGATTGAGAAGTTCATAGAAGTATTCATGGACGACTTCTCTGTATTTGGGAACTCATATTCTGATTGCCTATACCATCTTGCTCTTGTGCTAAAAAGGTGTCAAGAAACCAACCTGGTTTTAAACTGGGAGAAGTGCCATTTTATGGTGACTGAAGGGGTAGTTCTTGGTCATAAAATTTCAAAAGATGGCATAGAAGTGGACAAGGCAAAAGTGAAAGTAATTGAAAAATTACCTCTACCTTGCAATGTCAAAGCAATCAGAAGTTCTTTGGGACACGCTGGGTTCTATAGGAGGTTTATTAAAGACTTTTCAAAGATTGCAAAACCCCTTAGCAACCTCCTTGTCTCAAATACTCCCTTTGTTTTTGACAGAAAGTGCATGGTAGCCTTTGATGAACTTAAAAAGGAAACTCTCATCTGCACCTATTATAGCACCACCAAGCTGGGATCTTCCATTTGAACTAATGTGTGATGCATCTGATTTTGCTGTTGGTGCTGTTCTAGGACAGAGGAAAGACAAGCTAGTACATGTTATTTACTATGCTAGCAAGGTCCTTAATGAGAATCAAAGGAACTATACTACCACGGAGAAAGAACTTTTAGCCATAGTTTTTGCTTTTGATAAGTTTAGATCATATCTTATTGGCTCAAAAGTAATTGTGTTCACTGATCATGCAGCACTCAAGTACTTGCTTACCAAACAAGAATCTAAGCCCAGACTAATAAGGTGGATTCTGCTGCTCTAAGAATTTGATATTGAGGTTAAAGATAGGAGTGGAGTAGAGAACAAGGTAGCTGACCACCTCTCAAGGATCCCACAAGAAGAAAAAATGCAGCAAGTAGCAGTAAATGAAAGCTTCCCTGACGAACAATTAATGATAATTCGAGTAGCCCCTTGGTTTGCAGACATAGCTAACTTCAAGGCTATTGGGGAACTAACAACTAACATCAATAAGCACATGAGGAGGAAGCTAATCAAGGATGCCAAACACTACATCTGGGATGACCCTTATTTGTTCAAAAAGTGTGCTGATGGAATCCTAAGGAGGTGTATATCCCATGAAGAAGGGCAGGAAGTGTTATGGTAGTGCCATGGATCCGCATATGGAGGTCACTTCAGTGGAGAAAGAACAACAGCAAAAGTGCTTCAATTCGGATTTTACTGGCCAACAATGTTTAAGGATGCCAAGGAAATGGTGTCAAGGTGTGATGAATGCCAAAGAGCTGGTAATCTAACCAAGAGAAATGAGATGCCACAGTAATTCATACTAGAGCTGGAGCTATTTGATGTATGGGGATTGATTTCATGGGACCCTTCCCAACCTCCTACTCAAATAGCTACATATTGGTGGCTGTTGATTATGTCTCAAGATGGGTAGAAGCCATAGCCACTGCAACAAATGACAACAAAGTTGTGATAAGCTTCTTGAGAAGGAATATCTTTAGCAGATTTGGAGTTCCCAGAACTCTCATTAGTGATGGAGGGAGACACTTCTGCAATAAACAACTCGAGACACTCCTTCTCAGATATGGAGTCAAGCACAAAGTGGCAACTCCATACCACCCACAGACCAACGGGCAAGTTAAAATCTCCAACAGAGAGCTGAAACGAATCCTTGAAAAAACTATTGGAAGCTCAAGAAAGGATTGGTCTAAGAAGTTGGATGATGCACTATGGGCCTATAGAATAGCCTATAAAACTCTCATTGGGATGTCTCCATACCAACTGGTATATGGCAAGGCTTGTCACTTACCAGTTGAACTTGAGCATAGAGCATTTTGGGCTCTAAAAATGTTAAACTATGATGAGCAAGCTACTGGAGAAAAGAGATTAATGCAATTCAATGAGCTGGAGGAGTTTAGAAATCAAGCATATGAGAATTCAAAAATCTACAAAGAGAACACAAAAAGGTGGCATGACCAAATGATAGCAAGAAGGGAGTTCACTGAAGGACAGAAGGTGTTACTCTACAACTCAAGACTCAAGTTCTTCCCTGGGAAACTTAAGTCTCGATGGTCAGGACCTTTCACCATACTCAAGGTGTTTCCTTATGGTCATGTGGAGCTCATGGAGGAGAAGACTCAGAGAACTTTTACTGTCAATGGCCCTAGACTCAAACACTACTTGGAAGGCCCCTTAGAAGAGCAGAGAGTAAGCTACAAGCTCACCTAATGATGAAGGAATGTCAAGCTAATGACAATAAAGAAGCGCTAGTTGGGAGGCACCCCAACACTTTATCCTTTTTGATTTAATTGCTTTTCTTAGAAGTAGTTTAAAATCTATTGCTTTAGATAGTTTAATTTTCAATCTCACATTTGTGTTACATTGCCAAATTAGGATTAGTTTACAATTGTAGATTAGAAAGTTTGATATTAGCTTTGGTAGCTAGATTTTTTTTACACTCTTTTATTTCTTTCTATTCTGGAATTGCAACTTGATGAAGGCACAACTAGTGAGGAGTGAATGGGCTGAGAACTAGCTGAATTGCTAAGTTTGGTGTGGCCTCTCACCCACTTAATCTAGGCTTATAAACACTTAATAGCTTGATTTTGAAGAGTAAGCCCAGAGATTAAGTTCGGTGTGGCCACCACCAAGGATCACATAGCAGCCCAAGTCACCCAATTTGAAAGAACTTAATGTTTTGGGTAAGAACATCAATGTGACTTAATGAGTTTAGAGGAATTGGAATCAAGAGAAAATGAAAGGATTTATGTTACTCCACTCTTATGAACACATTAAATACACAATGATGGAACCAATTTATTAAGATGCCAAAGGATTAAGTTTGGTGTCCCAAGGGACACCCATCAGTTCCAATTCAAATCACTCTTGATGAGAAGGAATAAGAAGGGGTTCTTTTGTCATTACTAATGGGTTCAGTTTCAATTTTAGGAGAGAAGATGGGGCCCACATGGTAAATGATAAACCATTATTTTATGGTTTATATTGTATTTAGTTGTGTGGTTTTATCAAATCTTTATCCACTTATTCATTAAATTAGCATGTATTTACAATTCCTTCCCAAAATTACTCCATGGTTGAAAACTTGCTTCCTAGAGATTTTTAATTATGTATTTTAATTCTCCTTTATTTCATTCGATGTCGTGATCCGTGTGTTAAGTGTTTCAGGCTTTACAGGGCATGAATGACTTGGAGATTGGAAAGGAGGCTTGCAAAAATAGAAGGAACACAAGAAATTGAGGAGATGACCAGCAAAAAATGATGCGGACGCATGGCTCACACGACCGCGCGAATTAGAAAAAATTGCAGTGACGCGCTCACGTGCCTTACGCGAACGCATGGATTGGAAACTGCACAGGTGACGCGAATGCATGGATGACGTGCACGCGTGGCAAGGCAAAACGCTGGATGACGCGAACACGTGGATGACGCGATCGCATGACGTGTGCGATTTGCAGAATCTGCAGAATTCGCTGGGGCGATTTTGGGCCCTGTTTTGACCCAGTTTTTGGCCCAGAAAAGCATATTAGAGCCAGGGAACATGCAGAGACCAAAAACAACATTCATTCTGCATAATTTTAGTTTTAGATATGATTTTACTCCTCCTAAAGAAAACATAAAATAACACTAGAAAATAAATAAATATAATTAGATAACATTGGGTTGCCTCCCAACAAGCGCTTCTTTAATGTCAATAGCTTGACACTGAGCTCTCATGGAGCCTCACAGATGTTCAGAGCAAGGTTGGAACCTCCCAATACCAAACTTAGAGTTTGAATGTGGTGGTTCAACACCAAACTTAGAGTTTGGTTGTGGCCTCCCAACACCAAACTTAGTGTTTGACTGTGGGGGCTTTGGTTGACTCTGCAGTGAGAGGAGCTTTTCATGCTTCCTCTCCATGGTTACAGAATGAGATCCTTGAGTTTTAAACACAAGGTTGTCCTCATGCAGTTGAAGGATCAATTCTCCTCTGTCCACATCAATCACAGCTCTTGCTGTAGCTAGGAAGGGTCTTCCAAGTATGATGGATTCATCCTCATCCTTCCCAGTGTCTAGGATTATGAAATTAGCAGGGATGTAAAGGCCTTTAACCTTTACTAGCACGTCCTCTACTTGTCCATAAGCCTATTTTCTTGAGTTGTCTGCCATCTCTAATGAGATTCTGGCAACTTGCACCTCAAAGATTCCCAGTTTCTCCATTACAGAGAGTGGCATGAGGTTTATCCCTGATCCAAGGTCACATAGAGCCTTCTCAAAGGTCATGGTGCCTATGATTCAAGGTATTAAGAACTTTCTAGGATCCTATTTCTTCTGAGGCAATCTCAGTTGATCCAGATCACTTAGTTCATTGATGAGCAAGGGAGGTTCATCTTCCCAAGTCTCATTACCAAATAATTTAGCATTCAGCTTCATGATTGCACCAAGGTACTTGGCAACTTGCTCTTCAGTGACATCTTCACTCTCTTCAGAAGAAGAATACTCATCAGAGCTCATGAATGGCATAAGGAGGTTCAATAGATTCTCTATAGTCTCTAAATGAGTCTCAGATTCCTTTGGTTCCTCAGAGGGAAACTCCTTGTTGATCACTGGACGTCCCAGAAGGTCTTCCTCACTGGGATTCATGTCCTCTCCCTCCCTTGTAGGTTTGGCCATGACGGTTAAATCAACGGCCTTGTACTCTCTTTTTGGATTCTCTTCTGTATTGCTTGGAAGAGTACTAGGAGGAGTTTCAGTGACCCTTTTACTCAGCTGGCCTACTTGTGCCTCCAAATTTCTAATGGAGGACCTTGTTTCATTCATGAAACTCACAGTGGTCTTAGATAGATCAGAGACTATATTTGCTAAGCTAGATGGATTCTGCTCAGAATTCTCTGTCTATTACTGAGTGGATGATGGAAAAGATTTGCTATTGCTAAACCTGTTTCTTTCACCATTATTAAAGCCTTGTTGAGGCTTTTGTTGATCCTTCCATGAGAAATTTGGATGATTTCTCCATGAGGGATTATAGGTGTTTCCATAGGGTTCACCCATGTAATTCACCTCTGCTATTGTAGGGTTCTCAGGATCATAAGCTTCTTCTTCAGAAGATGCCTCTTTAGTACTGTTGGATGATTCCTTCAATCCATTCAGACTCTGAGATATCATATTGACTTGCTGAGTCAATATTTTATTCTGAGCCAATATGGCATTCAGAGTATCAATTTCAAGAACTCCCTTCCTCATAGGCGTCCCATTACTCACAGGATTCCTTTCAGAAGTGTATATAAACTGGTTATTTGCAACCATGTCAATGAGTTCTTGAGCTTCTGCAGACATTTTCTTTAGGTGGATGGATCCACCTGTAGAATGGTCCAGTGACATCTTTGATAACTCAAATAGACCATCATAGAATATATCCAGGATGGTCCATTCTGAAAGCATGTCAGAAGGACACTTTTTGGTCAGTTCCTTGTATCTCTCCCAAGCTTCATAGAGGGATTCTCCTTCTTTCTGTCTGAAGGTTTGAACATCCACTCTAAGCTTGCTAAGCTTTTGAGGAGGAAAGAACTTGGCTAAGAAAGTCGTGACCAGCTTATCCCAAGAGTTCAGGCTGTCTTTAGGTTGAGAGTCCAACCATACTCTAGCTCTGTCTCTTACAGCAAACGGGAAAAGCATAAGCCTGTAGACCTCGGGATCAACCCCATTGGTCTTAACAGTATCACAGATCTGCAAGAATTCAGTTAAGAACTGAAAAGGATCTTCTGATGGAAGTCCATGAAACTTGCAATTCTGTTGCATCAGAGAAACTAATTGAGGCATAAGCTCAAAATTGTTTGCTCCAATGGCAGGGATTGAGATGCTTCTTCCATGTAAATTGGAGTTTGGTGCAGTAAAGTCACCAAGCATCTTCCTTGCATTGTTATTATTTTCGGCCATGTCTCCTTCTTTTTCGAAAATTTCTGTCATATTTTCTCCAGAGAGTTGTGCTTTAGCTTCCCTTAGCTTCCTCTTAAGAGTCCTTTCAGGTTCAGGATCAGCCCCAACAAGAATGTTCTTATCCTTGTTCCTGCTCATATAAAAAAGAAGAAAACAGAAAAGAAAATATGGAATCCTGTATGTCACAGTATAGAGATTCCTTTATGTGAGTAGAAGAAGATAAGAATAAAAGAAGAGAAATTCGAACACCAAGAGGAAGAGAGGGTTCGAATTTTGAGATGAAGAGAAGTGTTAGTAAATAAATAAATAAATAAATAATTAGAAGGAGATGAGAGAGAGGGATTTTCGAAAATTAATTAAATTAAAATTAAAATTTAAAGTTAAATTTTGAAAATTAAAATTGAAATCAAATTAAATTAAATTTTTAAAACAATTAATTAATTAAAAAGGAATTTTTTTTTTTGAAAAAGAGGGATGGGATTTTCGAAAATTAGAGAGAGAATTAGTTAGGTAGTTTTGAAAAAGATATGATTGAAACAAAAAGATAATATTGATTGAAAAAGATTTGAAAATCAAATTAAAAAGATAAGAGGTTAGAAAAGAAGTTAGAAAAGATTTTGAAATTGATTTTGAAAAAGATGTGATTGAAATTTATTTTGAAAAAGATTTGAAAAAAGAAATTTAAAAAAATTTGATTTTGAAAATTAAAGTTGATTACTTGACTAACAAGAAACTAAAAAGATATGATTCTAGAGTTTAAAGATTGAACCTTTCTTACTAGGCAAGTAACAAACTTAAAATTTTTGAATCAATCACATTAATTGTTACCATTAATTTTGAAAATTTGAAATAGAAATAAGAAAAAGATTTTTGAAAATCATTTTGGAATTTTCGAAAATTATGAAAGGAAAAATGAGAAAGATTTTATTTTTGAAAAAGATTTGAAAAAGATAGAATTTTTAAATTGAAAATTTGATTTGACTCATAAGAAACAACTTGATTTTAAAATTTTTGAAAAATTCAACTCAAATTTTCGAAAAATTTTATGAGAAAAGAAAAAAAAAGGGGAAAGATAATTTTTTTATTTTTGAATTTAAATGATGAAAGAGAAAAAAAACACAAAAATGACACATAACATAAAAATTATGAATCAAAACACACAATGCATGCAAGAACACTTTGAATGTCAAGATGAACACCAAGAACACTTTGAAGATCAAGATGAACATCAAGACTTATTTTTGATAATTTTCAAGAAAAGAAAAACATACAAGACACTAAGCTTAGAAATTATCAAACTTTAGACACTAACAAATTGAAAATGCATATGAAAAACAAGAAAAGACACAAAACAAGAAAATATGAAGATCAAACAAGAAGACTGGCCAAGAACAACTTTAAGATCATGAAGAATGCAATGCATGAAATTTTCGAAAATAATTTTTAGAAAATTAAAAAGATGCAATTGACACCAAACTTAAAACTTAACTCTAGACTCAAACAAGAAACACAAAATATTTTTTTTATGATTTTATTT
Source organism: Arachis ipaensis (assembly GCF_000816755.2). Lineage (NCBI taxonomy): Eukaryota > Viridiplantae > Streptophyta > Magnoliopsida > Fabales > Fabaceae > Arachis > Arachis ipaensis. Next base: position 80,039,945 of record NC_029792.2, read on the forward strand.
TTTTTTTTTGGTTTTTTTCGAAAATTATTTTGGGAAAAACGAAAAAGAAGAAATATATTTTTGAAAATTTTTTGAAAACCTTTTGAAAACAAAACAAAAGTTGGAACAAGAAGAAAATTACCTAATCTGAGCAACAAGATGAACCGTCAGTTGTCCAAACTCGAACAATCCCCGGCAACGGCGCCAAAAACTTGGTGCGCAGAAATTGAGACGGTTCCATTCCTTGGTAACGGCGCTGAAAACTTTATACGCATGTTCATAATCTTAATTCTTTGTCACAACTTCGCACAACTGACCAGCAAGTGCACTGGGTCGTCCAAGTAATAAACCTTACATGAGTAAGGGTTGATCCCACGGAGATTGTCGGCTTGAAGCAAGTTATGATCTCCTTGTAAATCTCAGTCAGGCGGATTCAAATGGTTATAGAGTTTTAATAATTAAATAGATAATTAAAATATGAACTAGGATAGAGATACTTATGTAATTCATTGGTGAGAATTTCAGATAAGAGTATAGAGATGCTTTCGTTCCTCTGAACCTCTGCTTTCCTGCTGTCTTCATCCAACCATTCCTACTCCTTTCCATGGCAAGCTTTATGTAGGGCATCACCGTTGTCAATGGCTACATCCCATCCTCTCTATGAAAATGGTCCAATGCGCTGTCACTGCAAGGCTAATCATCTGTCGGTTCTCGATCATACTGGAATAGGATTTACTATCCTTTTGCATCTATCACTACACCCAGCACTCGCGAGTTTGAAGCTCGTCACAGCCATCCCTTCCCAGATCCTACTCAGAATACCACAGACAAGGTTTAGACTTTCCGGATCTCAAGAATGGCCATCCATGGGTTCTAACATATACCACGAAGATTCTAATATCTCGGACTCGGTCCTCTGTATTTGATATCTAAGAGATATTCATTCTAGCTTGTTTGCATGTAGAACGGAAGTGTTTGTCAGGCACGCGTTCATAAGTGAGAATGATGATGAGCGTCACATAATCATCACATTCATCATGTTCTTGGGTACGAATGGATATCTTATAATAGGAATAAGCTTGAATTGAATAGAAAAACAGTAGTACTTTGTATTAATTCATGAGGAACAGCAGAGCTCCGCACCTTAATCTATGGTGTGTAGAAACTCTACTGTTTGAAAATACATAAGTGATAACGGTCTAGGCATGGCCGAATGGCCAGCCCCCATGAAAGTCTAAGATAGCATAAAACTAATCAAAGATCTCCTACAAAGATAGTAAAAAGTCCTATTTATACTAAACTAGTTACTAGGGTTTACAGAAATGAGTAAATGATGCACAAATCCACTTCCGGGGCCCACTTGGTGTGTGCTTGGGCTGAGCATTGAGCTTTACACATGTAGAGGTCTTTCTTGCAGTTGAACGCCAGTTTGTAACCTATTTCTGGCGTTTAACTCCACTTTGCAACCTGTTTGTGGCGTTTGACTCCAGAATGCAGCATGAAACTGGCGTTCAACGCCAGTTTACGTCATCTATCCTTAATCAAAGTATGGACTATTATATATTTATGGAAAGCCCTGGATGTCTACTTTCCAACGCAATTGAGAGCGTGCCATTTGGAGTTCTGTAGATCCAGAAAATCCACTTTGAGTGCAGGGAGGTCAGAATCCAACAGCATCTGCAGTCCTTCTTCAACCTCTGAATCTGATTTTTGCTCAAGTCTCTCAATTTCAGCCAGAAAATACCTGAAATCACAGAAAAACACACAAACTCATAGTAAAGTCCAGAAATGTGAATTTTAATTAAAAACTAATAAAAATATACTAAAAACTAACTAAATCATACTGAAAACTATGTAAAAACAATGCCAAAAAGCGTATAAATTATCCGCTCATCACAACACCAAACTTAAATTGTTGCTTGTCCCCAAGCAACTGAAAATCAAATAGGATAAAAAGAACAGAATATACTATAAATTCCAAAATATCAATGAAACTTAGCTCCAATCAAATGATCGGGACTTGTAGCTTTTTGCCTCTTGAATAGTTTTGGCATCTCGCTTTATCCATTGAGGTTCAGAATGATTGGCATCTATAGGAACTTAGAATTCAGATAGTGTTATTGATTCTCCTAGTTCAGTATGTTGATTCTTGAACACAGCTACTTTATGAGTCTTGGTCGTGGCCCTAAGCACTTTGTTTTTCAGTATTACCACCGGATACATAAATGCCACAAACACATAACCGGGTGAACCTTTTCAGATTGTGACTCAGCTTTGCTAAAGTTCCCAATTAGAGGTGTCCAGGGTTCTTAAGCACACTCTTCTTTTTGCTTTGGACCTTGACTTTAACCGCTCAGTATCAAGTTTTCACTTGACACCTTCACGCCACAAGCACATGGTTAGGGACAGCTTGGTTTAGCCGCTTAGGCCAGGATTTTATTCCTTTAGGCCCTCCTATCCACTGATGCTCAAAGCCTTTGATCCTTTTTATTACCCTTGCCTCTTGGTTTTAAGGGCTATTGGCTTTTCGTTCTTGTCTTTTGGTTTTAAGAGCTTTTGACTTTTTCTGCTTGCTTTTCCTTTTTCTTTCCCCTTTTTTTCTTTTTCGCTTTTTTTTTCTGCAAGATTTTGTATTCACTGCTTTTTCTTGCTTCAAGAATCATTTTTATGATTTTTCAGATTATCAAATAACATGTCTCCTTTTTCCTTACTCTTCAAGAGCCAACATATTTAACATTCATAAACATCAACTTCAAAAGACATATGCACTGTTCAAGCATTCATTCAGAAAACAAAAAGTATTGTCACCACATCAAAATAATTAAACTAGTTTCAAGGATGAATTCGAAACCCTGTACTTCTTGTTCTTTTGTTTTTAAAACAGTTTTCATTTAAGAGAGGTGGTGGATTCATATTCATAGGTTTAAGGCATAGACTCTTAGACACTAATGATCATGTAATAAGACACAAATATAAATAAACATAAAGCTCAAAAAATCGAAAAACAGGAAAATAAATAAACAAGGAGATTAAGGAATGAGTCCACCTTAGTGAGGGTGGCGTCTTCCTCTTCTTGAAGAACCAATGGTGCTCTTGAGCTCCTTTATGTCTCTTCCTTGTCTTTCTTGCTCCTCCCTCATAGCTCTTTGATCTTCTCTAATTTCATGGAGGATGATGGAGTGCTCTTGGTGCTCCCCCCTTAGTTGTCCCATGTTGGAACTTAATTCTCCTAGGGAAGTGTTGATTTGTTCCCAATAGTTTTGTGGAGGGAAGTGCATCCCTTGAGGCATCTCAGGGATTTCATGGTGAGGAATCTCCTCATGCTCATGTTGAGGTCCATGATCTCTTGTTTGCTCCATCCTTTTCTTAGTGATGGGCTTATCCTGTTCAATGAGGATATCTCCCTCTATGTCAATTCCAGCTGAATTGCAGAGGTGGCATATGAGGTGAGGAAAGGCTAACCTTGCCCAAGTGGAGGACTTGTCAGCCACCTTGTAAAGTTCTTGAGGTATAATCTCATGAACTTCTACCTCCTCTCCAATCATGATACTATAGATCATGATGGCCCGGTCTATAGTAACTTCAAACCGGTTACTAGTAGGAATGATTGAGCGTTGAATGAACTCTAGCCATCCCCTAGCCACTGGTTTGAGGTCATGCCTTTTCCCACCTTGGTCTCAGATCTTGTCTCAGCAGCCGGAGTCTCCTACAGAGCTGGTGACACCAAAGACATGCTCCCACGGGCTGATCAATACGTCCCCAACAGGAAATATATCAGACCTCCAACAGCCACTATAAGACAGCCTACTGAACCGGCTGAAGACATTCCACCTTCAACACCACAAGCACCTACAACAACCCAACTGCTCCATCAGATACTCGAGAGGTTGGATCGGCAGGAACACAAAGCAAAGCTAAGAGAGCGCCGTAACAAGCACCGATTCACGTACCTCAAGGAGCCACTTAAGGGAAAATACCGAGACTCAGACACCTCGGACTCCACTTCGTTTACCAGCACAGGGAGCCATGACGGTCCCGACTGTGGAGATACTGCTACCAGCCCACCTTTGTTCCTGACAGATGGCACCGAGGACGGTGCAAAGCCTTAAGTGTGGGGAGGTCGGTCAGTACCTGACTTTCGGAGGTAATTTCTCTTCCTTAACACCAATAAAATAGGATATTTAGTTAGTTTTTCTTTGTAAAATAGGATAAATTGCATAGTAATAGGTTAGTTACATGCATGTTCTACTTGATTGAAAAGATAATAAGTTTCTCCTAAGACTCTATTTTTAGAACAAAATTTCACTAATTTTAATCAAAACTTTTATGTTAAATTTGCCTAAAGTTGTATTTGGAACATGGTTTTTGAGCTAAAGAACACACAACCTGTGAGACTTTGAGCCTAGATACATGGTTACATTATTTAACCATAATTATTTTATTCTTGTGTGTTTACTTCTCTATGATTGTAATCTATATTTTGTTTCATCCTATATGTCCAATGTTTAATATATTTATATGCTTGCATATGATTGAGGCCATTATTTGTTTAGCTCACTTATCCAAATTAAGCCTACCCTTTCAATTACCTTTGTTAGCCACTTTGAGCCTTTAAATCCCATTTGTTCTTTATTTCACCACATCACTAGCCTTAAGCAGAAAAATAATTATATATCCCAATTGAATCTTTGGTTAGCTTAAGATAGAATTGTGTGTTAATTGAGTATGGGAAGATTGTGGGAACAAAAGATAATAAGAGAATGTGTCATGATAGTATAATGGGAATTTGGGTACCTACTCATGTGAAACTATAAAAGAAAATTAAAATTCTATATGCATTGATAAGCTATGTTTATTTTCATGTTTAAAAAAAATGTCAATAAATAAGGGGACAACAATTACCCCAATGCTAAGTTAAAATTCAAGGATCAATGCATATACGATTGAATAAAAAAATAAAAGTTGATACATGAGTATGGAATGTGAAAAGGAAATTTTGGGTAGCTAGGTATGAGATTTGAGTTATAAAGAATATATATGTGTGTTAGGTGAAAGCTTGGGTTAATTAAAGATTCAATTTATAAGCTTACTTAGCCATATATATGCCCTTACCCTTACCTTGGCCCCACTACAACCTTGAAAAGACCTCATGATGTTTGCATTGGTACATTAAATGCTGTTGATTGGTTAGGTGAAGAACAAAAATTAGAAAGCATGATTAGAGAAGGATAGAGTGATTACCCTATACACTAGAGAGACTAGAGCATACATACATCATCAGTGAGGGTTCAATGCTTAAATTCTATGTTCCCCGCTTTCATGAGCTACCTTCTTGTATTTTTATCTGTTGTTACTGTATAAGAATTGAATTAGTTGAATTTGATTTGTGATTGTGTTGAAGAGCTTATTTACTTTTGACCAAGTGGACAAGAATCATATAGTTGCATTCACATATATAGGTTGCATTGTATTGCATGAGTTTTACATGTTCCTACTCATTTATATTATCTCCTTCAACTAAGCATGAGGACATGCTAATATTTAAGTGTGGGGAGGATGATAAACCATTATTTTATGGTTTATATTGTGTTTAGTTGTGTGGTTTTATCAAATCTTTACCCACTTATTCATTAAATTAGCATGTATTTACAATTCCATCCCAAAATTACTCCATGGTTGAAAAATTGCGTCCTAGAGATTTTTAACTATGTATTTTAATTTTCCATTATTCCATTCGATGCCGTGATCCGTGTGTTAAGTGTTTCAGGCTTTATAGGGCATGAATGACTTGGAGATTGGAAAGGAGGCTTGCAAAAATGGAAGGAACACAATAAATTGAGGAGATGACCAGCGAGAAGCGACGCGGACGCATGGCTCACGCGACCGTGTGAATTAGAGGAAATTGCAGTGACGCGCTCGCGTGCCTGACGTGAACGCATGGATAGGAAACTGCACAAGTGACGTGAATGCGTGGACAACGCGCACGCGTGGCAAGGCAAAACGCTGGATGACGCGAACGCATGGATGACGCGATCGCGTGATTTGCGCGATCTGCAGAATCTGCAGAATTCGCTGGGGACGATTTTCGGCCTTGTTTTGACCCAGTTTTCGGCCAAGAAAAGCAGATTAGAGCCAGGGAACATGTAGAGACCAAAAACAATATTCATTCCACAAAATTTTAGTTTTAGATCTGATTTTACTCCTCCTCTAGGTTTTTTCACTACACATTCATAGTTCTTAGGATTTTGATTCTATTGCTTCTTGGATTGGGATATTGAGAAGAGTTGTTACCTCTGTCAAGACTTCGTCATTCTAGTTTGTTTTCTTACTTGTCACTTACTCTTCCATATCCTTAATTTATTCAGAGTTACTATTGGATTATTTTTAGAATTTCTTAATACAAGAACTATTTTTATTTTTAATTGATCCTTTTGATTATTATTCATCATGTCTTTCTTTATTCCCTTTTCTTATTTTGCGAAGTTTACATTCATAATGAGCGAGTAGTTCCATAACTTGATTGGGAGTTGGTTGAAAGGAAGACCTTGAGTTGGAATGCTCAAGAGTAAAATTATAGTTGGGTTTAGCGTTGGGTCGCCCTCTAGTCACTGACACTAGTCCTTTCCAAGGGAGAGGATTAGAACTTCTGAGTAGAAACTGACTTCCAACTTGCTTAACTTTCCTTTATCCGGTAAGGGATAACTGAGCAGACAACCTTCAATTATCAATTAATCTTGGGAGAACTCCAACAAGGATAGGACTTCCAACTAATCTACTCCCGGTCAAGGTTTTTATTTAAATTACATAAATTCTCTGATTTAATTTCCTATTTACCAACTCAAAACCATTTTTGAAAACATCTAATTAATAAAATAGCACACCTTTCTGCAACTCGTTGGGAGACGACCTGGGATTCATACTCCCAGTATTTTAATTCTAATTTTGTGACAACCCTTCTAAATTGATAAGCGGATTTTTGTTGGTTAAGAACTGTACTTGCAACACATCTCTTATAAGAATTTCTTAACCCGCCAATTTCTGCCACGTCAGTAAATAACTCACAAAGCAAGGAAGTCAAAGTGTACTTGCACTTTGGAACTCAACACATGCAGAAGACTCTGTGAGAAAAGAGTTGGTGCCTCTTCCCACGCTAGGCGCCACTCCCCAAGTGGGAAAACATTTAACCCTTTTTATTTCCCACCTTTCGACCACACAATTCACCCATTATAAAAGCCTCACCTCCCCATCTCCTCTCCCACTTTAGCAATCCCCAATCACACACAAAGAGCATACACCCCTCATCTTCTTTTATTTTTCTACTATCTCTCTTCCCCAACTTTCTTTCTTCTTTTTCTTGATTGGGACAATCAAGTCCTAAGTTTGGTGTTGAAGCAAAACCTTGTTTTGCTTACTCTTTCTTGCAACCCATATTTTACAACCTCAAACACACTTTCTCAACCTAATGGTACCACCAAAAAGCTCAGCCTCAAAGAAAAGAAAAACCAAAGAACCAACCTCTGGATCCTCAAGCTCTTTCAATGACTACAAGTTCCTCTCCGCATTCAACCAAAATCAATTCAATGGTTGAGTGAGTGAGATGAAGATCATTCCAGAAGTTGGGTTTTAACTAGGGAGGAATGAGCATATTGAAATCAATATTAAGATCAACAATAGGGGTTGGTCACTTCTATGCAACCCACCAAGAAAAGTGGTAGAGAGCTTGGTAAGGAAATTCTATGCTAACACAGTACCTCAACCAGGGCAACAATATGGCTACATTAGCTATGTAAGGGGGAAGTCCATTGACTACAGCCCTCTAGCATAGAAAGAATGCTAATTGTGAATAGGACAAGCTCCACTCAGAGCTATGAAGAAAGAATGAAGCAACAAGACCCTGGGTTTGATGAGATCCTGAATGAAATTTGTGTGCTGAATGTGCATTGGATAAATGATAAGGATGGGATACCCAACCAATTGAGGAAAAGAGATTTGAACCCCCCAAGCTAGAGGGTGGTTAGAATTTATGAGGAGGTCCCTAATCCCCACATCCAACACTTCTGAGGTGACCAAAGAGAGAGCTGTGCTCATCTACAACATCATGAAAGGAGAGAACATCAACGTGGGGGAGATGATCGCCAACAACATCAGCAAAGTGCTGAAAAGCACCAGTGACAACACAAGGTTAGCCTTCCCCACCATTATACAGAAGCTATGTGATGAGGCTGGAGTTGAAAAGATCATTGATGAGGTGCTTGTGAAGCAAGATAAATTCATAACTGCCAAAAAGATTGCCAAAGTGGTGGCTGTTCACCCACTCAATAGGACCAGCGAACGAAGAGCTCATGCTCATGGACCACAACAACAACAAGAAAAGGAAGAAGCAGAAGAGCAACCCCACTTCTTGGCACTTCAACCACCACCACAATACCAATATCAGCAATTCCCATCAGGATTCAACTGGGAACAATTGCAAGGAGATGTACACCAAATGAAGGGAGACTTAGACCACTTGAGGGAAGATGTCAATCAACTCAAGGAGACTCAACAACAACAATGGAGCCAAGTCAACCAGAATATTCAACAACTCCAAGGGGGTTTTGAGAAGCTCAAAGAGCAGCAAGAACGATCTAACTGGGGAGAGATGCAAGGCAGCTTAGGAATGATTCTGGAATGACAATTTCAACAAATGAAAAGTCTTGCTGAATTCAGACACCGTTAGAAAGCAATGACTGTAGCCAGAGGGGAATATGATTGCCATGCACAAACAAATTTGAGCTACCTATGCAATGCAATAGCTAACATGAACACCAATTACCCCACCTATATGCAGAAATTGGAGGAACTCAGCTCAAGGCAAGAAGAAATAGCATACCAACACAAGGAGAATGTTAAATCCTACATGAGGAGGCTAGGATTTTGGAAGCCCAAGAATGCCAAAGCACAAGAAGGATCCTCCAAGCCAGATGAAGGTGGCTCCTCTCCTTCCAAGAAGAAGGACAAAGGGAAAGGGCCAATGAACTAAAGATGAAGCTGCTCAAGGTTGTTGAGTCCCATGGTTGACACTTTCTAATTTCTGAAATCTTGTTTTAAGCTTTTGTTTGATTTACTTTTTGAATAAATAATCATGCTAGGATAGTTTATGATTATTGCTTAGTTTTAATTCCTGTTTGAAGTCTTTATGAGTTTTTTTACAAGAAAGAAAATGCCATGTATTTCAAGTCTTCATTTCAACATAAATAAAAGTAGAGCTTATCTCCATAAGAGTTACTGTGAGTTGTGCAAAAATAATGAGAGGGACCAAGGCCAAGAGAGATCATCAAATAAACTATGAAATAAGAAACTAAGTGTGGAACCTTGGATGAACTAAAAAGAAAATGAGTCATAGAGAGCAACTAGTCCTAGAAGGTGTAACAAGGGAAGGTCAAGGGGTGTTCCTAGAATATCCATAGAACTAAGAGGTAGTAAGCAATAAAGGCCCAAGGCTCTGAGCATCAACTACTGGGATGGAAAAAGAAACATTAAAAAGCTCAAAAGGAATTAAAGATCTTAGTAGATGCTTGTGGTGAAGATGTGTCAAGAAGAGACTTGGGCAAGTAAATTCTTAGGGGTGTCTCAACACCTAGTAACCTAAAACCAACTGGTTTGGTAGTGCTAATTGAAAGCTTAATTAAAGGGTTGTCTTGAGACAAAACATTTAGAGTCGTGGTCAAGAAAGCAAAACAACCCTTACTACTTCAAGGTGACAATCAATAGAAAGGACCCCTAAAGCCTATACCTGAAAGAACCCTCAAGGATCCAAGAACTTTTCATGACATTAAAACATTCATACATGTGTTGAACACTTAGTTTTACTCTTAGCTGTATTGCAATCATTCAAAGCCAAGGCCTCAAGTTTGGTGTTGTGATGACTTGCATCATCTTAATGCCAGGGCATTTTGGCCAGTTTCACTGACCTTTTCTTTACTGTTTTTAGGGTAGTTTCATGCATTTCCTTAGAAAATAAGCTAGTTTTGGGTAGATATTCACTTACATCTTGATTCAAGCATACATTGTGCACTTTACATGATTTCATGAGGATTTTGCATGAATTTTATGACAAATTTGATGTTGCATTTCCCATGACTTGGACCAGAACTTTGATGCACTGGATTGCTTGATTTCAGGACAAAGGAAGCAAAGAAGAACCACATTAGTGGCTACATTAGTTACACTAACGTGGGGACTAACGTGGAATCGGAGTAACTTGCAAAGTTAATGAGAAAAGTAATCGCCAATAACGCTCTCGAAGCCATCATTGCCCACGTTAAGAGTCACGTTAACTAAGTTAACGTGAACTCTAACGTGGAAGAAAGGAAAGGGAGCCAACGTTAGTGACACTTAACATTATCACTAACGTTGGACCAAGGTCATAAGTGGCCACGTTAAGAGCCACGTTAACTTAGTTAACGTGGCCTCTAACGTTAAGAAATAAAGGGGAGGCCAACGTTAGTGACATTCAACTTTGTCACTAACGTTGGCCAAGTCACAATAAGCCACGTTAACCTAGTTAACGTGGAAGCTAACATGAAGAAAGTAGGTGGTCGACAACATTAGTGACACCAAACATTATCACTAACGTTGGGATTAACCCACACAAGCCCCAATAAGCCACGTTAACTCCCACGTTAACCTAGTTAACGTGGAAGCTAACGTGAAGAAGGAAGGTGATCGCCAACGTTAGTGACACCTAACATTGTCACTAACGTTGGAAGGAGCCCACACAAGCCACAATGAGCCACGTTAACTCCCACTTTAACATAGTTAATGTGGAAGCTAACGTGAGGAGGAGAGATGATGAGCCAACGTTAGTGACATTCACCTTTGTCACTAACATTGGAGATGGGTAGCACAGCCACGTTAGAGGCCACGTTAACCTACGTTAACCTAGTTAACGTGGACTCTAATGTGGGAGCTAAGGGCACATTGGAACGTTAGTGACAAAGGTAAGTGTCACTAACGTTCTCGAAGGTTGGCAAGCATACGTTAAAAGAGCCACGTTAACTAAGTTAATGTGGACCCTAACGTAAGGAAGGGGGAGACTTCTCAACATTACTGGGAAAGGTGAGTCCCAATAACGTGTGCGAAGGACATAGAGGCAACGTTAGTGGCAACGTTTGTGCCACTAACGTTGAAGTTAACGTGGCTCTTACTTTGGTGAGGAACGTTAGTGAAAAAGGTAATTGTCACTAACGTTCTCGAACCCATATTTTCACTGAACGTTAACACCACTAAAATTCTGAGCTAAAGTCTCTACCCACTTCACACTTTCTCTCTGCAAGTAAAGCCAAGCCCAATGAAGAAGATAACTGCTTCAAACTGAAGATCCAAAGGCCCATACCCAAGACTTGAAAAGCCAACTAGAAGATCAGAAGAGTAGTATATATAGGAGTAGCTTTGAATTGAAAAGAGAGTTGGAAATTATAGGGAGCCTCTTGGCATAGAACTACTCTCTGTATTTTACCTTCTCTGCACTTCTAGTTTCATAATGTATTCTCCATCTTTGTTTTTATTTTCCAGAGCTATGAACAACTAAACCCCTTTCATTGGGTTAAGGAGCTCTGTTGTAATTTGATGGATCAATACTAGTTTTCATTATTCTTCTTCTATCTTTTCTCTTGATTTTACTTGAAAGCTTTTGATCTTCATCCAATTGGGTAGTTATCTTGGAAAAGAAGCTATTCAAACTTGGATCTCTTCTGATCCTTGAAAGAGGAATGAAGAGATCATGCTAGAAATGCTTTCTCATGCTGGACCAAATTGGGTTTGGATGGATATGTGACTATAATCCTCTCAACACTTGATTTGGGAAATGCATGTGGTATAATAAGTGACCATACTTCATCTCTTCTCATGAACAATTGACCAAGGAATTGGCTATTGATCAAGATTTGAGAGATTGAATTACAAGGAATTGTAATTCGATCACTTAAGATTGCCGAGGAGATCAATGAGTGCATTGATTGAGGAAGAGATGAAAATGAAATTGATCCGGAGAATGCAACATCTCCTGAGCCCAATGAACTCCCCATTTCTGATCTTACCCATTCTCTTTAATTTCTGTCATTTACTTTTATGAGCAATTACCCCATTCCCATTTAAGATTCTGCAATTTACTTTCCGTCATCTACATTCAGCTCTTTATTTCCAGCATTTACTTTTCTGTTATTTACTTTTCCGCCATTTAATTTTCTGCAATTCTCAACTCAAATTCTGATTCGCTCAACTAGAACATTCCTCTAGTTAAAGTTGCTTGATCAATCAATCCCTGTGGGACTCGACCTCACTCTATTGTGAGTTTTTACTTGACGACAAATTCGGTACACTTACCGAAGGAAATTTGTTATGAGACAAGTTTTCTGTGCATCAAGTTTATGGCGCCGTTACCGGGGATTGATTGTGCATCAACAATGATTAAATTGGAGGATTGATGTGTATTTTCAGAAAATGAATTCCAAACACACAAAACTAACCGGCAAGTGCATCGGGTCGCATCAAGTAATAATAACTCACGTGAGTGAGGTCGATCCCACAGGGATTGAAGGATTGAGCAATTTCAGTTTAGTGGTTGATTTAGTCAAGCGAATCAAGATTTGGTTGAGTGATTTGTGATTAACAGAATTTAAATTGCATGGAAAGTAAAGGGAATGGGTAAATTGCATGAAATTAAAGAGAACAGAAAATAAAGTGCTGAATCTTAAAGAACAAGAAATGTAAATTACAGAAACTTAGATTGCAAGAAATGTAAATTGTAAAATCTTAAAGTGCAAGAAATGTAAATGGCTTGAATTATAAAGGGAATCGGGAAGTGGATTTGCAGAAATTAAACAAGGAAAAGTAAATTGCATAAATCAGACAAGTAGAAAGTGACTTGAATTGAACCGAATCTCAAACGGAAATGTAAATGAACTTGAAAAGCTTTAAACAGAGAATTTAAAATGCAAACTCCATATCTCAGGACCCAAGAGACTAGATAACCGAGTCTAGATCTCAATGCCTTCCTAGATCCAAATGTAGAATTCGATTGCAAGAAATTAAAGATCAAAACCGAAGAAAGCTTGAATGTAAATCTCAATTCTCCAATGGTGCAGTAAAAGAAACAGAAAGAGATCTCAAGGTGAGATTGAGACAGAATTTCCCCAATTCTCAACACCCAAGACTCAAGACAAGTGTAATTGAAATTGAAAACAAGAAAACTAAGAGGAAGAGAATTCAATTCTCCTCTCCGAAACTCAGAAACTCAAAATAATTCAAAACTAAAAGCTCTCCAAAACTCTCAGCAAAACTCCAAAAGAAAAGCTCCCCTAAAACTTAAATCCTAAGCTATTTATACACTTTCTTCAAATGGCCTTCAAGCTTTGAATTGGGCATTTGCTCTTGATAGAATTGGGTTGATAAAGGCCTTGGTTGATGGCTCTTGGAGTTGGAGAAAGATCCATTGTGAACCGGGTTGAAATCATGAAAGTTTGAGTAAAAGTTTGAGGCAAACTTTTACTCAAGCTTTTTTCCTCTGGAGTGTTTTCAATTCTTCCAAAAGTTTGAGCTAAAGTTTGAGGCAAACTTTTTCTCAAGCTTTTTTCCTCTGGAGTGTTTTCAATTCTTCCAAAAGTTTGAGCTAAAGTTTGAGGCAAACTTTGGCTCAAGCTTTTTTTCTCTGGCATGTTTTCAACTCTTCTAAAATTTTGAGCTAAAGTTTGAGGCAAACTTTGGCTCAAACTTTTTGTTCTCTCTTGCTCCTAGCCATTCCTTCTTCCTTCAACCTTCTTCAAAACTCTTTCCACCTATCATCAATCAATCAAAATAATCAAAGCTATGCCCCAAATCATGAGATTGTGTTTCTTTCATAATATATGAAATTATAGCATAAAATCTCATGAAAGTGCATGAATTCATACATGGTTGATTGAATCAAAGGAAACATGGAAATCTACCCAATTGGCTTGCTTATGGCTTAAGAAAGTGCATAAAATCAATTGAAAACAAAAGAAAAAGGCTAGTGAAACTAGCTAAGATGACTTGTTATCAAGGATCACTAGATTGAGCATTTTATTTTTGTTTGATTTAATTTTCTGTTTGAGTAATTTACTTTCAGTTTTAGTTAATTTCTTCCCTTCCCCCTACTTTTTCGTTTTTAGTTATTTACCATTCATTTCACTAACCCACTAACTATTTGATATATTGCATCACTCACACTAACAGTCATTCTGACAGAAATACTTTCAGCATCTATTTTCCTTGCTTGTACTTGTTGGTTGTATGACAGGGAGAAGAAGCGGGGCTTCAACTTTCTTTGATTCTGAACCTGAGAGGACCTTCTTGAGATTAAGGAGGGAAGCAAGAGGAAAAAGAGTAGTTGGTGCTGAGGAAGAGGAGGAATACTTTGAACCAAACATGGAAGAAAACATGGAAAACCATCATGAAGAAGAGACTCACAACCATGGCGGAGGAGGTCGAGCAAATCATGCTGGGGAGGATAGAAGAGTTTTAGGCTCTTACATCAATCCAAACCCAGGAAACTGTGGAAGTAGCATTCAAAAGCCAACCATCCACGCCAACAATTTTGAACTGAAGCCACAGCTCATCACCCTTGTTCAGAACAACTGTTCGTTCGGAGGAAGTGTCCAAGAAGACCCCAATCAACATCTAACCACCTTCCTGAGAATTTGTGACACAGTGAAGTCTAATGGTGTTCATCCTGACGCCTATAGACTGCTCTTATTTCCATTCTCACTCAATGATAAGGCAGCTAAGTGGCTGGAGTCTTTCCCAAGGGAGAACTTGACAACTTGGGAAGATGTGGTGAACAAATTCTTAGCAAGATTTTACCCTCCTCAACGAATCAATAGGCTGAGAGCTGAGGTCCAAACTTTCAGACAACAAGATGGTGAGACTCTGTATGAAGCATGGGAGAGGTTTAAGGACCTGACAAGGAGGTGTCCACCTGACATGTTCAACGAATGGGTGCAGCTGCACATTTTCTATGAAGGGCTACCTTATGAATCAAAGAAGGCAGTAGACCATTCATCCGGAGGATCTTTGAACAAGAAGAAGACCATTGAGGAAGCCATAGATGTCATTGAAACAGTAGCAGAGAATGATTATTTCTATGCTTCTGAAAAAGGCAACACTAGAGGAGTAATGGAGCTAAACAATGTAGATGCTCTGCTGGCCCAAAACAAGCTCATTACCCAGCAGCTGGCTGACCTCACCAAGAAGATGGAGAGGAACCAAGTAGCAGCAATATCCACTCATCAACAACCCAAGAAGGAGTGAATGAAGAAGCAGAGGGAAGTCAGGAGCAAGTCAACTACATTGGGAATTCACCTAGGCAAAACCATGATCCATACTCCAAGACCTACAACCCTGGATGGAGGAATCACCCAAACTTTGGGTGGGGAAATCAACAAGACCAAAGCCTTGATTAAAGACGCCCAAATCCCAACAATGCAGCTCACCAACATTTCACATCTAGACCATATCAACACTCCCATAACAACACCTCTCCACATCCATATCAAAACCAAAATAACTTACCTCATCCTTCCACCTCTAATCCCAATCTACAATCATTTGATGACAGACTCTCAAGGATTGAGAATCTACTTGAAGGCATAGGCAAAGAGATTCAAGATAGTAAAGCATTCCGAGAAGAAGTGATGTCCAATATGCAGAATCAGGATGCTACCATCAAGAAACTTGAGACACAAATTGGCTACTTATTCAATAAAATTTCCAGCCACAACCTTCGTAGCAATACTAGCTCAACACAAAGGGAGGAGTGTCAGGCTATCACCCTTCGGAGTGGGAAGGAACTGAAGGAAACCCCCCAGAAACCACAAGAAAAGGACTCAGATAAAGAGGAAGAAGAGCAGGATGGAGCTCAAGTTCCTAATCTGAGTTCACAAAAAGGGGAAGGAGTACTGAAGCCAGACGTACCAAGAGTCCCATATCCTCAGTAATTAAAGAAGAAGGGGGATGACAACTAGTTTTCGAGATTTTTGGAAATCTTCAAGAAACTACAAATCAACATACCCTTTGCTGAAGCAATAGAACAAATGCCACTCTACGCCAAGTTTTTAAAGGAGCTAATGACTAAGAAGAGAAGCTGGAAGAACAACGAGACTGTAATATTAACCGAAGAATGTAGTGCTATCATTCAGCACAAACTACCCTAGAAATTGAAGGATCTCGGGAGTTTTCAGATCCCTTATATTATAGGGTTAATCACAGTGGAAAAGGCTCTTTGTGACTTAGGAGCTAGCATCAATTTGATGTCGGTAGCTATGATGAGAAAGATGAAGATTGAGGAGGCTAAACCAACAAAGATGGCCTTACAATTGGCAGACCGATCGTTCAAGTTCCCGCATGGCGTCGTAGAAGATTTGCTGGTGAAAGTGGGAGATTTTATCTTCCCAGCAGACTTTGTAGTGCTGGACATGCAGGAGGAAGCCAAGGCTTCCATCATCCTGGGAAGGCCATTCTTGGCCACTGCTGGAGCTGTCATTGATGTACAAAAAGGAGATCTCACCCTGAGATTACACAATGAAAAGATGACGATCAATGTGTTCAAGGCCATGAGTTACCCATAAGAACAACTGGGGAAATGTATGAGGTTGGACTCACTTGAAGAGGAGGTGCAGGAGAGTTTTGAAGAAGAAGAGTCTGAAGAGCCCGAAAGAATAATAGAGGAAGAGTGTACATCAAGTGAAGAGGTTGCAACAACAGAAATTGGCATACCAGGTGCACCAAAGGAAGAGAACGAAAAGTCAGAAGCACCTAAACTTGAACTCAAAGCACTGCCACCCACTCTCAAATATGCATACTTAGGAGAAAATAAAAATTACCCAGTGATCATAAGCTCATGCCTCAGCAAAGATCAAGAGGATGAACTGATCAAAGTACTGCGACAGCACAAGGATGCCATTGGTTGGACACTTGCTAACCTGAAGCGGATAAGTTCGGCCATATGCATGCACAAGATACTGCTAGAAGATGATGCCAAACCATCCATTCAATCCCAAAAGAGGTTGAACCCAATCATGAAGGAAGTGGTACAGAAGGAAGTTATGAAGTTATGGCAAGGGGGGTAATTTACCCAATCTCAGACAGTCCCTGGGTTAGCCCCGTGCATATCGTCCCAAAAAGGGAGGAATTACCGTGGTTCCCAATGAGAAGAATGAACTAATTCCTACAAGGACAGTCACAGGATGGCAGATGTGCATAGACTACAGGAAGCTCAACGAGGCTACACGAAAAGATCATTTGCCCCTTCCATTCATGGATCAGATGTTGGAAAGACTTGCAGGGCACACATATTATTGTTTTTTCGACAGTTATTCCGGATATAACCAAATAGTGGTTGATCCCAGAGATCAAGAGAAAACCTCATTCACTTGCCCATATGGAGTGTTTGCCTACAGGCGCATGCCATTTGGGTAAGAAAGGAGTGGAGAACAAGGTAGCAGATCACCTATCCAGGATTCCTCAGGATAAAGGTGGAGCACATGATACGAGTGTGAACGAGCTCTTCCCTGATGAGCAGTTGATGACAGTTCACAAAGCACCATGGTTCGCAGACATTGCCATCTTCAAGGCAACTGGGGCCTTACCTCCAGAGATCAATAAACATCAAAAAAGGAAGCTCATGAATGATGCAAAATACTTTGTCTGGGATGAGCCATATCTCTTCAAGAAGTGTTCAGATGGAATCCTTAGGAGATGTGTTTCGGAAGAAGAAGGACGAGAGGTCATATGGAATTGCCACGGCTCATGCTATGGAGGCCACTTTGGAGGGGACAGAACTGCAGCAAAGATGTTACAAAGCAAATTTTTCTGGCCCACCCTTTTCAAGGATGCCAAAGAACTAGTAAAGAGCTACAATGAATGCCAAAGATCAGGAAACTTGCCCAAAAGAAATGAGATGCCACAAAACTTCATCTTGGAACTGGAATTGTTTGATGTGTGGGGAATCGATTTCATGGGACTATTCCCAACCTCATATGCAAACAAGTACATCTTGGTAGCAGTAGATTACGTTTCCAAGTGGGTAGAGGCTATTGCAACCCCAATGAATGATAACAGGGTGGTCATGAACTTCCTCAGGAAGAATATCTTTAGTCAGTTTGGAGTCCCACGAGCACTCATCAGTGATGGAGGGAGCCATTTTTGTAACAGACCACTAGAAGCTCTTCTCCTACGATATGGGGTAAAACACAAGGTAGCCACGCCTTACCATCCCCAAACAAGTGGACAAACTGAGATATCCAACAGAGAGCTTAAGAGGATCCTGGAAAAGACTGTGGGTGCATCAAGAAAAGATTGGTCGAAGAAGCTGGATGATGCTCTTTGGGCATACAGAACAGCATTCAAAACACCACTTGGAATGTCCCCATATCAACTGGTGTATGGGAAAGCTTGTCATTTACCACTGAAGCTGGAACACAAAGCTCTCTGGGCTATCAAGATACTAAATTTTGACAGCATTGCTGCTGGTGCAAAGAGGATTTTGTAGTTGCAAGAGATGGAGGAATTCAGGTCACAAGCCTATGAAAATACCAAGATGTATAAAGAGAAGGCAAAGAGAAGACATGACCTGCATCTTGCACCCAGGAGTTTCGAAAAGGGGCAGCGAGTACTCCTTTACAATTCCAAATTGAGACTGTTCCCAGGAAAACTCAAATCAAGGTGGTCCGGCCCTTTTCTTATCACAAAAGTTTCGCCATATGGACACATCGAAATCATGGATGAAGGTTCAGAGAGGACTTTTACAGTGAACGGACAAAGACTCAAGCATTATCTGGGCAACATGGGGGAAAACCCCAGAGTACAGTATCATCTCAGGTAAAGGAGGAATCGTCGAGCTAGCGACGGTAAAAGAGCGCTCTGTTGGGAGGCAACCCAACCTCAGGTAGTTTCCTTTTCAGCTTTATTTCAATAAAGGTCACAAGCTGTTTCCCCTGTATTGCGAGGAGCTAAGTTTGGTGTTCCACACCAACACAAACCAAGACTGAAAGTGTAATTATAAGTTTGGTGTTCCACCAAAGGATATTAGTTAGAATCACACTCCACTCCCAAAGAACATTGCTAGCTCCAACCAATCAAGGGAAACCACTTAGATGTAGTTAGACTTTAGGTAATCATTGTTTGTTAATAACAAGATATGAGGTTCTCTGCATATATGCAATATTTTGCACTGGGCAAGGAACTAAGTTTGGTGTTCACACACCAAATTAAGTTCAGAAGTCACAAGCATACATGCAAGCTAACTATTTCTCAAGTGCTTTGGGAACAAGCAACTTCCAATAATTTTGCAAGAATCTTATGAGGAAATGGTGCACCTTCACCCAAGGAAGTGAGGTAGCAAGGACTAAGATGATGACAAAAAAAAAAGAAGGCAACTAGAAATCATCACCCGAAGGTTGTATTGTTACTTAATTCCATTGTACTTAGAATGTTGAAAATTGGAAGTCCGAATGCACTTTTGATCAATAGTGACTCGTTAATTGGAACCTTTTTCAATTCTGTCTTTTAAATTTTTGGTTGAAGAGGTCTATGATTGTTAGTCTTTATGTCACTGCATCCGTACTTTGCTTACTTGTATGCTTGTCCCTTTGAATCAAATGAAAAAGAGAATGAGTGTTTCAAAAGACCAGAGAGGAGTTCATACTATGGAGTAAGTTCATGAGTTTATGGTATAGTCATAAGTTAGCTAAGTTGGTTCAACCATAAGGTGGGAAGACAACTATCTGTCCTGAATCATATGCTTTGAATACACCCCATGAGACTAGCTAAATAAGAAGCTCCTAATAAGAAAAAGAGAAAGAATAATAAAGGTTGAAAAATAAAAGAAAAAGAGTAAGCAATAAGGCTAGGCACCAATGGTTTTAATCTTGAGGCATGTGTCTGTGGTGCTCCTGTGTGAGGGATCTACTTGGATGAATAAGCTCTTAGGGGTGCCTTATCACTTGGTAACTTGGGTTAACTAACTCGGGATTATCAGCTGAAAGTCCACTATCAAGAGTAACCCTCACTACAGAGCATTTAGTAACCCCTTAGAAAATAAGCTAGTTTTGGATAGATATTCACTTACATCTTGATTCAAGCATACATTGTGCACTTTACATGATTTCATGAGGATTTTACATGAATTTTATGACAAATTTGATGTTGAATTTCCCATGACTTGGACCAGAACATTGATGCACTTGATTGCTTGATTTCAGGACAAAGGAAGCAAAGAAGAACCACATTAGTGGCTACGTTAGTTACACTAACGTGGGCACTAACGTGGAATGGGAGTAACTTGCAAAGTTAATGAGAAAAGTAATCACCAATAATGCTCTCGAAGCCATCATTGCCCACGTTAAGAGTCACGTTAACTAAGTTAACGTGAACTCTAACGTGGAAGAAAGGAAAGGGAGCCAACGTTAGTGACACTTAACATTATCACTAACGTTGGACCAAGCTCATAAGTGGCCATGTTAACTTAGTTAACGTGGCCTCTAACGTTAAGAAGTAAAGGGGAAGCCAAAGTTAGTGACATTCAACTTTGTCACTAACGTTGGCCAAGTCACAATAAGCCACGTTAACTCCCACGTTAACTTAGTTAACGTGGCTCTTTTAACGTAGGCTTGCCAACCTTCGAGAACGTTAGTGACACTTACCTTTGTCCCTAACATTCCAATGTGCCATTAGCTCCCACGTTAGAGTCCACGTTAACTAGGTTATCGTGGCTTCTAACGTGGCTGTGCTAGCCATCTCCAACGTTAGTGACACTTACCTTTGTCACTAACGTTGGAAGGAGCCCACACAAGCCACAATGAGCCACGTTAACTCCCACGTTAACTTAGTTAACGTGGAAGCTAATGTGAGGAAGAGAGATGATGAGCCAACGTTAGTGACCTTCACCTTTGTCACTAACGTTGGAGATGGCTAGCACAGCCACGTTAGAGGCCACGTTAACCTAGTTAACGTGGACTCTAACGTGGGAGCTAATGGCACATTGGAATGTTAGTGACAAAGGTAAGTGTCACTAACGTTCTCGAAGGTTGGCAAGCCTACGTTAAAAGAGCCACGTTAACTAAGTTAACGTGGACTCTAAAGTAAGGAAGGGGGAGACTTCTCAACGTTACTGGGAAAGGTGAGTCCCAATAACGTGTGCGAAGGACATAGAGGCAACGTTAGTGGCAATGTTTGTGCCACTAATGTTGAAGTTAACATGGCTCTTACTTTGGTGAGGAACGTTAGTAAAAAAGGTAATTGTCACTAACGTTCTCGAACCCATATTTTCACTGAACGTTAACACCACTAACGTCCTGAGCTAAAAGTCTCTGCCCACTTCACACTTTCTCTCTGCAAGTAAAGCCAAGCCCAATGAAGAAGATAACTGCTTCAAACTGAAGATCCAAAGGCCCATACCCAAGACTTGAAGAGCCAACTAGAAGATTAGAAGAGTAGTATATATAGTAGTAGCTTTGAATTGAAAAGAGAGTTGGAAATTATAGGGAGCCTCTTGGCATAGAACTACTCTCTGTATTTTACCTTCTCTGGCCTTCTAGTTTCATAATGTATTCTCCATCTTTGTTTTCATTTTCTAGAGCTATGAACAACTAAACCCTTTTCATTGGGTTAGGGGGCTCTGTTGTAATTTGATGGATCAATACTAGTTTTCATTATTCTTCTTCTATCTTTTCTCTTGATTTTACTTGAAAGCTTT
>NC_029792.2:80061773-80063980 GCF_000816755.2 Arachis ipaensis
GAGAATGCAACATCTCCTGAGCCCAATGAACTCCCCATTTCTGATCTTACCCATTCTCTTTAATTTCTGTCATTTACTTTTATGAGCAATTACCCCATTCCCATTTAAGATTCTGCAATTCACTTCCCGTCATCTACATTCAGCTCTTTTTTTCCAGCATTTACTTTT
Source organism: Arachis ipaensis (assembly GCF_000816755.2). Taxonomy (NCBI): domain Eukaryota; kingdom Viridiplantae; phylum Streptophyta; class Magnoliopsida; order Fabales; family Fabaceae; genus Arachis; species Arachis ipaensis. Next base: position 80,061,942 of record NC_029792.2, read on the forward strand.
CTGTTATTTACTTTCCCGCCATTTAATTTTCTGCAATTCTCAACTCAAATTCTGATTCGCTCAACTAGAACATTCCTCTAGTTAAAATTGCTTGATCAATCAATCCCTGTGGGATTCGACCTCACTCTATTGTGAGTTTTTACTTGACGACAAATTCGGTACACTTGCCGAAGGAAATTTGTTATGAGACAAGTTTTCCGTGCATCACATCTACCCTTCTTTCTTGCATAAAGAAGACCATAAAAGAGCATAAATCTCATTTGATCAGTACAATTCATGAATTATTTGATGAATATTATGGTACACTACATTGAGATGAGTTATGCTGAATATCAGGTGAAAAATGCATCAAAAATGGGTAGAAGACAAATAAGAAGTTGGGCATGTGAAACTGGCGTGCCACTTGGGAGCAAACGCCACAAAAATGCACTGGCATGGCACGCCAGGAGCTAGGCGTGGCACACCAATACTAAATTTCAGAGTGGAGATCCAAGCATGCATGTGGGCGTGGCACGCCAGGGACTGGGCGTGGCACGCTAGTACAAAGTTCCAGGAAGCAACAATGGAGGAAATGAAAGGGGCGTGGCACGCCTAACCCATCAACTACTATGGGCGTGCCACTTGAGCAAAGGGACGTGGCACGCCAAATCACCATTCCAAGAAGAACCTCCACTATGGCGTGCCACTTGGTATCGAAGGCGTTGCACGCCAGCTCCAAGAAGTCACTTGGGCGTGCCACTTGAGAACCCAGGCGTGGCACGCCAAGTTTGAAGAGTTCACAAATCCAGGGGCGTGCCACTTGAACAGCATGGCATGGTACGCTGGTACAATTATCCAGAGAAAGAGCTGAAGGCAATTGAAGATTGGGCGTGCCACTTGAAGTCGAAGGCATGGCACGCCAACCTCTCAACCTCACTTAGGCGTGCCACTTGAGCAACTAGGCGTGGCACGCCAATGCAAAAAGATAACAAAAGCAAGGACTGGGCATGCCACTTGCTGTCGAAGGCGTGGCCCGCCAACCCAAGCATGTCACTATGGCATGCCACTTGAAGGCTGAGGCATGGCACGCCAACTATTGGAACCAAGACAAGATCATGGGCGTGGCACGCTGGTATAAGTTTCCAGAGAGGATGAAGGAGGCCAATTACATGGGGCGTGCCACTTGGTATCAAAGGCGTGGCACGCCACTCACTATTCTTCACTTAGGCATGCCACTTGAATCCCAGGCGTGGCACGCCAGTGCCATTCAGAGAGCAAAGAAGCATTGGGGCGTGCCACTTGAATTCGTGGTGTCGCACGCCAAACAGAGGAACCACTCACTCATAAAGGGGCGTGGCACGCCAGACCCTGGGCATGCTACGCTAGTTTAACTTTCCAGAGAAGCTTAGCCAAGCAAAGAGCAAGGGCGTGGCACGCCATACCCTGGGCGTGCCACGCTAGTTCAAGCTTCCAAAGAATCCTAGCCAAGCATAAAGCAAGGGCGTGGCACGCCAGACCCTGGGCGCGGCACGCTAGTACAAGTTTCTAGAGGCAAAGAGAACTGAGAATGGCAAAGGACGTGCCACTTGAGTTCGAAGGCGTGGCACACCAACACAAGAATTCCACTATTGCATGCCACTTGAGTTCGAAGGCGTGGCACGCCAAGGTTGATAGAGAGATGAGTGTGCCACTTGAAGGATTGGGCGTGGCATGCCAAGCTAAAAATGAAGGGCACATGACACGCCAGTAAAGCGCCAGCCACACGCCAGCTGGGAAGTCACGCTAATTGAGTATTTTCTTTTCCCTCCAAAATGTAATTTTCCTTTTTCACTTTTGTAATTCTTTTATTTTACTAGGAGTAGTTTAAATACCCCCAAGGAGCACTGAAGAAGGTCTTTTAAGCAGTCAGTTTTAGATCCACTTTTACACTTGACTTTTGAGTACTTTTTGAGCTATGAGTAGCTAACTTCCCTCTCATTGAGAGAGGGAGCTCTGTTGTACTTGATGGATTGATAATAGTAAAACTCTTCTTCTCTTCATCTTCTCTTTGATTTGCTAGA
>NC_029792.2:80064709-80065766 GCF_000816755.2 Arachis ipaensis
AATCATGATTGCCAAGAGGTCAATGAGTTGCATGATTGAAGAGGATATAAGCTAGATTTGATCCAAAGAGACAACATCTCCCAATCTCAATGAATTTTCCCATTCTTATCTATCCATTTCTTTATAGCTTAATTTTACATTCAGCAATTCCCCATTTCCATTTACATTCAAGTCATTTATGATTCTGCAATTTACATTCTACCATTTCTATTTTTGCATTTTGTTGCCCTTCTTTATATTCTAGTCATTTACATTTATGTCATTTACAATTCTGCACTTCACAATCTTATTGATCCGCTTGACTAATTCATCAATTAATTAAAACTGCTCGAATTTGCCAATCTCTGTGGATACGATCCCACTCCACTGTGGGTTATTACTTGACGATAATTTTGGTACGCTTGCCAAAAGAACTAATTCACCAATTTTTGAATGGGGTGTGAATTTTAACCAATTTGTTGTGGTCTTGGTTGTGATTTTGTTGATTTCCCCACCGAAAGTTTAGTGTTGGAGCAAAACCTTATTTTGCTTACTCTCTCTTGTAACCTACATTTTTTCTTGCAACCCACATTTAACAACCTCAAATACACTCTCTCAACTTAATGGCACCACCAAAAAGCTCAGCCTCAAAGAAAAGAAAAACCAAAGAACCAACATCTGGATCCTCAAGCTCTTTCAATGACTACAAGTTCCTTTCCGCATTCAACCAAAATTAATTCTATGGTTGGGTGAGTGAGAGGGAGATCATTCCAGAAGTTGGGTTTCAACTAGGGAGGAATGAGCATATTGAAATCAATATTGAGATCAACAATAGGGGTTGGTCATTTTTATGCAATCCACCAAGAAAAGTGGTAGAGAGCTTGGTGAGGGAATTCTATGCTAACGCAGTACCTCAACCAGGGCAACAATATGGCTACTTTAGCTATGTAAGGGGGAAGTCCATTGACTATAGCCCCTCTAGCATAGAAAGAATGCTAATGGTGAAGAGGACAAGCTCCACTCGGAGCTATGAAGAAAGAATGAAGCAGCAAGACCCTGGGTTTGATGAGATCCTGAA
>NC_029792.2:80066218-80105258 GCF_000816755.2 Arachis ipaensis
ATTCAACCAAAATTAATTCTATGGTTGGGTGAGTGAGAGGGAGATCATTCCAGAAGTTGGGTTTCAACTAGGGAGGAATGAGCATATTGAAATCAATATTGAGATCAACAATAGGGGTTGGTCATTTCTATGCAATCCACCAAGAAAAGTGGTAGAGAGCTTGGTGAGGGAATTCTATGCTAACGCAGTACCTCAACCAGGGCAACAATATGGCTACTTTAGCTATGTAAGGGGGAAGTCCATTGACTATAGCCCCTCTAGCATAGAAAGAATGCTAATGGTGAAGAGGACAAGCTCCACTCGGAGCTATGAAGAAAGAATGAAGCAGCAAGACCCTGGGTTTGATGAGATCCTGAATGAAATTTGTGTGCTGAATGTGCGTTGGATAAATAATAAGGATGGGATGCCCAACCAATTGAGGAGAAGATATTTGAACCCCCAAGCTAGAGGGTAGTTAGAATTTGTGAGGAGGTCCCTAATCCCACATCCAACACTTCAGAGGTTACCAAAGAGAGAGCTGTGCTCATCTACAGCATCATGAAAGGAGAGAACATCAACGTGGGGGAGATGATCGCCAACAACATAAACAAAGTGCTGAAAAGCACCAGTGACAACACAAGGTTGGTCTTCCCCAGCATTATACAGAGGCTATGTGATGAGGCTTGAGATGAAAAGATCATTGATGAGGTGCTTGTGAAGCAAGATAAATTTATAACTGCCAAAAAGATGGCCAAAGTGGTGGCTATTTACCCACTCAACAGGGCCAGAGAACGAAGAGCTCATGCTCATTGACCACAACAACAACAAGAAGAGGAAGAGACAGAAGAGCAACCCCACTTCTTGGCACTTCAACCACCACTACAATACCAATATCAGTAATTCCCAGAAGGATTCAACTGGGAACAATTGCAAGGAGATGTACACCAAATGAAGGGAGACTTACACTACTTGAGGGAAGATGTCAATCAACTCAAGGAGACTCAACAACAACAATGGAGCCAAGTCAACCAGAACATTCAACAACTCCAAGGAGGTTTTGAGAACCTCAAGGAGCAGCAAGAACAATTTAACTAGGGAGAAGTACGAAGTGTACTGGACAAAATAGTAGAGGAAGACAAGTGGCAACAGAGGAACTTGGCTGAATTTAGAAATCTCTATGATGCTAGAACCATATCCAGAAGGCAGTATGACATCAATACACAAGCGAAGCTGAATCACTTGTGCAATGCTGTGGCCGCTCTAAACCCAGGATACCCAACCTTCATGCAAGGAATAGAAGAGCTAAGTGGAAGAAAAGAGGAAATCCTAGCCAAACATAAGGAAGATGAAAGGAATTACATAAGGAGGCTAGGATTTTGGAAGCCCAAGGATGCCAAAGCACAAGAAGGACCCTCCAAGCCAGATGAAGGTGGCTCCTCTCCTTCCAAGAAGAAGGACAAAGGGAAAGGGCCAATGAACTAAAGATGAAGCTTCTCAAGGTTGTTGAGTCCCATGGTTGACATTTTCTAAGTTTTGAAATCCTGTTTTAAGCTTTTGTTTGATTTACTTTTTGAATAAATAATCATGCTAGGATAGTTTGTGATTATTGCTTAGTTTTAATTCCTATTTGAAGTCTTTATGAGTTTTTTTACAAGAAAGAAAATGCCATGTATTTCGAGTCTTCATTTCAACATAAATAAAAGTAGAGCTTGTCTCCATAAGAGTTACTGTCAGTTTTGCAAAAACAATGAGAGGGACCAAGGCCAAGAGAGATCATCAAACAAACTAAGAAATAAGAAACTAAGTGTGGAACCTTGGATGAACTAAAAAGAAAATGAGTCATGGAACGCCAAAGTTGTTAAAGAGACGAGCGTGCCACTTGAAGGGCTGGGCGTGGCACGCCAAGCTAAAAGCAAAGGGCACGTGACACGCCACTAGAGCACCAATCACACGCCAGCTGGGAGATCACACTTATTGAGCTTCTTTTCCCTCCAAAATGTAATTTTTCTTTTTCATTTTTGTAATTCTTTTATTTTACTAGGAGTAGTATAAATACCCCCAAGGAGTATTGAAGAAAGGGGGTTAAGCAGTCAGTTTTAGATCCACTTTTACACTTCACTTTTGAGTACTTTTTGAGCTATGAGTAGCTAACTTCCCTCTCATTGAGAGAGGGAGCTCTATTGTACTTGATGGATTGATAATAGTGAAATTCTTCTTCTCTTCATCTTCTCTTTGATTTGCTAGAAGGAATTTCGTTCTTAATGCTTAGTGTTCAATTATCTTGGGAAAGAGATTGAATGCAATTGGGTTTCATGGGATTCTTGGGAAAGGAAACATGAAACCATGCTTGAAATCCCTTCTCATACTTGAGTAGAATCTGGGTTTTGGTGTTTGGATATGTGACATATAATCCTCCCTCTACTTGGACCTATGATGGTGTGTGGTATAATCAGGGACCAAACATATCTCTCTTCATAAGCAATTAGACCAAGGAACCTCAAGGAGCAGCAAGAACAATTTAACTAGGGAGAAGTACGAAGTGTACTGGACAAAATAGTAGAGCAAGACAAGTGGCAACAGAGGAACTTGGCTGAATTTAGAAATCTCTATGATGCTAGAACCATATCCAGAAGGCAGTATGACATCAATACACAAGCGAAGCTGAATCACTTGTGCAATGCTGTGGCCGCTCTAAACCCAGGATACCCAACCTTCATGCAAGGAATAGAAGAGCTAAGTGGAAGAAAAGAAGAAATCCTAGCCAAACATAAGGAAGATGAAAGGAATTACATAAGGAGGCTAGGATTTTGGAAGCCCAAGGATGCCAAAGCACAAGAAGGACCCTCCAAGCCAGATGAAGGTGGCTCCTCTCCTTCCAAGAAGAAGGACAAAGGGAAAGGGCCAATGAACTAAAGATGAAGCTGCTCAAGGTTGTTGAGTCCCATGGTTGACATTTTCTAAGTTTTGAAATCCTGTTTTAAGCTTTTGTTTGATTTACTTTTTGAATAATTCTTTTATTTTACTAGGAGTAGTATAAATACCCCCAAGGAGTATTGAAGAAAGGGGGTTAAGCAGTCAGTTTTAGATCCACTTTTACACTTCACTTTTGAGTACTTTTTGAGCTATGAGTAGCTAACTTCCCTCTCATTGAGAGAGGGAGCTCTATTGTACTTGATGGATTGATAATAGTGAAATTCTTCTTCTCTTAATCTTCTCTTTGATTTGCTAGAAGGAATTTCGTTCTTAATGCTTAGTGTTCAATTATCTTGGGAAAGAGATTGAATGCAATTGGGTTTCATGGGATCCTTGGGAAAGGAAACATGAAACCATGCTTGAAATCCCTTCTCATACTTGAGTAGAATCTAGGTTTTGGTGTTTGGATATGTGACATATAATCCTCCCTCTACTTGGACCTATGATGGTGTGTGGTATAATCAGGGACCAAGCATATCTCTCTTCATGAGCAATTAGACCAAGGAATTGGCTATTGATCAAGATCTGAGAGATTGAGTCCCCAAGGGATTGAGGCTCAATCAATCATGATTACCAAGAGGTCAATGAGTTGCATGATTGAAGAGGATATAAGGTAGATTTGATCCAAAGAGACAACATCTCCCAATCTCAATGAATTTCCCCATTCTTATCTATCCATTTCTTTATAGCTTAATTTTACATTCAGCAATTCCCCATTCCCATTTACATTCAAGTCATTTATGATTCTGCAATTTACATTCTGCCATTTCTATTTCTACATTTTATTGCCCTTCTTTATATTCTAGTCATTTATATTTATGTCATTTACAATTGTGCACTTCACAATCTTATTGATCCGCTTGACTAATTCATCAATTAATTAAAACTGCTCGAATTTGCCAATCTCTGTGGATACGATCCCACTCCACTGTGGGTTATTACTTGACAATAATTTTGGTGCGCTTGCCAAAAAAACTAATTCACCAATTTTTGAATGGGGTGTGAATTTTAACCATCAGTCTAAAAAGCATGTTTTCACATTTAAGCATTAATAAGGAGACAATCACAAAACTATGCTAATTTATTGAATAAATGTGAGGAAAGGTTATCAAAATGCTCTAAATTCAACACAAGATAAATCCTAAAAAAGGGGTTTATCAACCTCCCCACACTTAAACCTTAGCATGTCCTCATGCTAAACTAAGAATGAAGCAAAAGGTATGACATTTATTCAATGCAACCAAACTATCTCAATGCAAACTATCTAAATGCAACCAACTATATGAATGCAAATGCTTGATCAAAACAAATCAACTTCCAAGAGAACATATGTAAGCACAAGGGCTCAAACAATGGAAATCAAATCCAACCCACAATTGTATTGAATTACCAAAAGGATTTACAAACTTGCATGAATATAGATGATAGTGGTGAATACATGTAATTGAGCAATCGAACCCTCACCGGATGTGTATCCGCTCTATTCACTCAAGTGTTTAGGGGTTTATTCACTCAATTCTTCCCTAATCATGCTTTCCAAAATTTTTTCTTCATCTAACAATCAACAATTATTCAATGCATGCATACAAATATCATGAGGTCTTTTCCATAAGGTTGTAATGGGACTAGGGTCAAGGTAGGATTGCATATATGGTCAAGTGAATTAGAATTTGAATCTTTTATCAACTTAAACTTTTTCACCTAACCAATGTAATGACCTATACAATTAAGTTCTAACCTAGCTACCCATCCTTCACTTTTCACATACTCATGCATTTTCCGTTGATTTTCCCAACACTTATGCATTAACTCTTATTGGACTTTACTTTGGGACATTTTGTCCCCTTTTTATTGTTTTTCTTCTTTTTCTTTCTTTTTTTTTCTATATATTTATTCTTTTCTTTTTTTCTTTTATTTTTTCTTTTGTCTCTTTTTTTTCATTTTTTTCTTTCTTTCAAGCTACATACAAGAACATTAATGCATAAGGTCTATACATTTCATCAATACATGAGTATGCACCCAATTCCCAAATATACAATTACAAAGCACCCTTTTATCCCAACCAATGTTCCCAACCTCCCCAAACTCGAATATAAAATACTCTCACTAGCCTAAGCTAATCAAAGATCCAAACAAGGGACTTTATTATTTTTCCGCTTTAGGCTTGTAATGTGCTAAAATAAAGAAAAATTAGGTTAAGCGTAGGCTCAAAATTGGTTGACAATGGAGAGTAAAAGGTAGGCTATTTGGGTAAGTGAGCTAATAAAATAATGGCCTCATTCATATAAATACATGAATACAAGGAATAATTGGACATAAAGAATTAAACAAATTAATGATCACAATCATAAGAAAAGAATAATTTCACACAAGAAGGAAAATAAGTGGTTATAAAATGTCACCACACAATAGGCTCAAAACTCACAATCTTGTGTTCTTAGCTCAAAACATGATCCACAAAGGTATAAATCCATGCAAGTTCCACAAAAAATTTTTCACTCAATTGGGGTGGTGCCCTTTCTTTATAAATTCTTTGGAAAAAATCATTGTTTTGATTAAGCTTATTCTAAATGCAATGTTGTGATTAAGAATTTCTAAATTTCCTTAGTTTACCCTTTTTATCAAAAACAAATTCTTTTATGCACAAAGGGTTTTAACTAAGGTTTCAACAATTTAAAACATTTTTCAAATCACAACCACAAGGTTAAAATGCAATATATATATATAATAAGAGTGTGCAATAACCAAAATAGAAGTATCCACAATAGCAAATATATACAATAATCTCAAAATAGTGCAAAATAAAGTAAAATAAGATAAACTAAGTGATAGTGTTTGAAAATGTTCACCAAGTCCACCGACGGCTACGACGGTGACCTCCCCACGCTTAAGATGAAGCATCATCCTTGATGCTAGTGGTCAGGCTCATGGTGAGGGTCAACAGTCGTATCTGGCTCTGGCTGGGGCACTATCTGAGGCACTGGCTCCTCAGGAGGCTACTGAGTCTCCTGAGTAGCCTGCGTCTGTGGAGGAGCAGCGAAACAGGCGCTGTACTAGCTGATATGTCGGCTCGAGTGCTGGTGGTGGTGGTACAGGTGGTGCTACTGCTGCTGAAGAAGAAGAGGGTCCTGCTGCTGCTGTGGAAGATGAAGGTCTAGCTGCTTCTACTACTGCTCGAGCTCGAGAGCGGTGCCTGAAAGGGGGCTTCTCGTGCACCCACGTACCCCACGGAATAGTAACTTCCTTCTTGTCATCGTCTGGGGGTGGTGGTATCACATCATCGTCTTTCCATGAGACACTGGCTAACTCAATCATCGTAGTGACCTTGGTGGGAAATGGTAGAAGGCCACGGATGTGTGCTCGCCACATGCCTCTCCTGATCAATCGAGGGTAATAAACCTCCTTCCCCTCCATGACACAGCCAATCAGAAGAAGCATATCCATCGGAATCTCAGAAAAATGGGTAGTAGGAAGGACATAGTGGGCGAATATCTGCCGCCAAGTCCTAGCCTCCCTAGACAAATAAGCAAATAGCATCCCTTTGGGCCTTTAGTTGTTAGAGTCCATCACCCAAGGGGCTTCCGGTGTGGCAATAACGCACTTTAGCGCCTCATAGTCAAAGGTCATAGCATTTATTGCTATCTCAGCCTGCTGATAAGCACATGCGTCACCGGTCTGGGGTAGACAATGCAAAACACCCTCAATGGCAGCCTCAGTCACTAAAACCTGCCCACCCCGTAGGTGGACTGACTCAAGAGTCGTGCCAAAGAGGTTGCATTAAAACTCTTTAACCCATGAAATGTTTATCTTTCCCAAATCTCTATCAACAAACCCTAAGCCCAATCACGAGCATTAATGGAGTGCCTCAGGTCGTTAGGAAGGGCTAGTTTCTTCTCAATGTTCAGCTTTGTCTTTCGATAGGTGGGGAAATGCAGCTCACAGTAAAGATTAGGGAATGTGTATGTGTCAATGGGCGGTAGCAGCTGATTCTGTTTATCCACTTCATTAAGTGGATTCTTTGCATAGTTAGCATAAGGAGAGAGGGTGGAGGCTTAAGATTTCGTCCTCTTTTTCGAGGTAGTAGCCTTTGCTTTTCCTCTATCGGCCATCCTGAAAGCAAATATGATATATAAGCACTTAGCCAAGTAGAGGTGTAGCAAGCATGGAATTATACATTCATGAAGGGAGTTAAAAGAATGAAAACTTGGAATGCAAGTAATCACAACCAGAGAAGAAGATAAGTCACAAACCAAGAATTTCAACATTAAACACATCATGCTTGTTTATTAAGTTCAATGAGCATCATACCCAAAAGAATGGTCAATGAGTTAGCCTAAGCCAAAAAGGAAGGTTAGTAAGGTAAAACAAGTTAGAAGTTAGAAAATCGAGTTCAAAGGTTAGGAGTATGATGGTCATGGTCTCAATCAAGAGAAGTTCACAAAGCAAAGAAAACAAGCATGCTCATAATCATGAGGGAAGTGCAGTCATTGATGATAAAATATGAAATTGCAAAAGAAGCAATTAATTGAAAGCAAGTCATCAAACAATGCCATGGTCATTAGGTTTGCAATAATTGGTGTAAGTATATGGAATATACACTATGTGTAACAAAGAGCGAGTTGAAACAATTTGAATCAAGAATATCACACTAGTGAAAATCACCAATTATTGGAAATGAATGAGCCTTTTAGAGAGGTTGCAGGTTAAAGTCAAATGTAAAGTTTAGTTCGAATAAAAAAGCATTTGACTTATTTTGAAAAGTAAAGCCTCAAAAAGGTTCAAATGAGCGAAGTGAGGGCTATTTGACATAGAAAACCGCTAAATAATTCCTCAACTACTCTTTTCCAATGCACGTCAATGGGAATCAAATTGGACGTGGGGATGTGATGAGCGGATAATTTATACCCTTTTTGGCATTGTTTTTAGGTAGTTTTTAGTATGTTTTAGTTACTTTTTATTATATTTCTATTAGTTTTTATGCAAAAATCACATTTTTAAATTTTACTATGAGTTTGTGTCTTTTTTTGTAATTTCAGGTATTTTCTGGCTGAAATTGAGGGACCTGAGCAAAAATATGATTCAGAGGCTGAGAAAGAACTGCAGATGCTGTTGGATTCTGACCTTCTTGCACTCGAAATAGATTTTCTGGAGTTAAAGAAGCCCAACTGGCAAGCTCTCAATTTCGTTGGAAAGTAGACATCTTGGGCTTTTCATCAATATATAATTGTCCATACTTTGCCTGAGATTTGATGGCCCAAACTGGCGTTAAATGCCAGCCAGTGAACATTTTCTGGAGTAAAACGCCAGAACTGGCACCAAAACTGGAGTTAAACGCCCAAACTGGCACCCAAGCTGGCGTTTAACTCCAAGAATGGCCTATTCACGTGAAAGCTTCAATGCTCAGCCCAAGCACACACCAAGTGGACCCCAGAAGTGGATTTCTGCATTATCTGCACTTAGTTACTCATTTTCTATAAACCTAAGTTACTAGTTTAGTATAAAAACTACTTTTAGAGATTCATTTTGTAACTCATGACATTTTATATCTCATATTGTATTTTCTACGGCATGAGTCTCTAAACCCTATAGGTGGGGGTGAGGAGCTCTGCTGTGTCTCAATGGATTAATGCAATTACTATTGTTTTCTATTCAATCACGCTTGATTCTATTCTAAGATACTAACTCGTACTTCAATATAGAGAATATGATGATCCGTGACACTCATCATCATTCTCGAACTTATGAACGCGTGCTTGACAACCACTCCCGTTCTACCTGAGCTCAACGTAGTCATTGGGCGACAGCTTGAGTGCGTATCTCTTGGGTCTCTATTCCTTAGACTGAGTTCGTGGGATTAGAATATTCGTGGTAGAGGCTAGAACCAATTGGCAGCATTCCCGGGATCCGAAAAGTATAAACCTTGTCTGTGGTATTCCGAGTAGGATCTGGGAAGGGATGACTGTGACGAGCTTCAAACTCACGAATGTTGGGCGTAGTGACAGTGTGCAAAAGGATAGAGAGATCCTATTCCGACGCTAGTGAGAACCGACAGATGATTAGCCGTGCGGTAGCTGTACCTGGTATTTTTCATCCGAGATGAGAAATCCGACAGTTGATTAGCCATGCAGAGACCGTACCTGGTATTTTTCATCCGAGAGGATCATACAGCTTGCCATGAAAGGGAGCACGCATGATTGGAAGAAGATAGTAGGAAAGCAAAGATTCAGACGACAGAAGATCTCCGGAACCTCAACCTGTTTCTTATTACTGAATCACAAGTACCATTTATTTCATGTTATTTACTTTTCATAAACAAAATTATTTTTATCATTAATCTCCTGACTAAGATTTACAAGATAACCATAGCTTGCTTCAAGCCGACAATCTCCGTGGGATCGACCCTTACTCACGTAAGGTATTACTTGGACGACCAAGTGCACTTGCTGGTTTGTTGTGCGGATTTGTGAAAAGTTTAATCACAATTTCGTGCACCAAGTTTTTGGCGCCGTTACCGGGGATTTTTCGAGTTTGGAGAACTGACGGTTCATTTTGTTGCTTAGATTAGGAAAAATTCATCTTTTTGGTTTAGAGTCACTAAAATTGCGTCTTCTATTATTATTTTTGGTTAAAAATTTTAAAATCCTTGTTTTCCATTTTTTAGATTTTTTTTTCAAAATTTTCCATATAAATAATGAAAACCAATAAACTAATAATTGAATCTTTTGTTTGAGTTTAGTCTCATATTTTAAGTTTGGTGTTAATTGCATGTTTTTATTTTTATTCATATTTTTTTTAATTACATGTTCTTAGTTCTTTATTGATCTTCAAATTGTTCTTGATAGTTTTCCTTATTTGATCTTTAAATTTTCTTGTTTGGTATCTATTGCTGTTTATCTTATACATTTTCGAATTATTAGTGTCTAGAGTATAAAAATTTTTAAGTTTGGTGTCCTTTGTGTTTTTATTTTCTTTAAAATTTTCAAAATTTGTTCTTGGTGTTCATCTTGATCTTCAAAGTGTTCTTGGTGTTCATCTTGACATTCAAAATTTTCTTGTTTGTTTTCTTTGTTTTGATCTAAAAATTCTAAGTTTGGTGTCATTTTATTATTTTTCTCTTTCCTCATTAAATTAAAAAAAATAGCTTTTCCCTTATTTACTCATCATTTTCGAATTTCTTAGGTTGACTTAGTTAAAACTTTTAAAATTTGGTAGTTTCTTGTTAGTCAAGTTAAAATTTCAATTTTAAGAATTTATCTTTTTAAATCTTTTTTCAAAACAATTTTTTTTTCAATTTTCTTTTTATATTTTTCGAAAATATTTTATAAAATTTTTCAAAATCTTTTTCTTTCTTTTAAGTTTCGAATTACTTGTCCTATTTTATTAGTTTGATTGAAAAATTTTAAGTTTGGTGTTTTCTTGTTAAGAAAGTTTCAACCTTTAAAATTTTAAAATCATATCTTTTTCAAATATTTTCTTTTATTTATTTATTTTCTTACAAGTATCTTTAATTTTAAGACATATCCTTTTCAAAACTTCCTAACCACTTTCTCTCTCTTCATTTTTCAAAAATCACACTCAAAATTTTTCAAATTTTTAATTAATTAATTATTTTAGTTTTCAATTTTCTTTTATTTCTCTTCTTTTAATCTTCGAAACTTATACCATTTTTCCCATTTACTTTATTTTAATTTCTTTAATTTCAACTTAGCATTAAATAAATAAAATAAAAACAAAAATATTTTAATTTTTCTTTTATTCTAGTTTTATTTTTCAAAACATAATCCTTCATCCACATTATTTCCCTTTCTCCATCATGGACCCAAGTGGAAATGAACAGTTCAGAAGGACTCTAGGGTCATATGCTAACCCCACTACTGCTTCATATGGGAGTAGTATCTGTATACCCCCCATTAGGGCCAGCAATTTTGAGCTAAACCCTCAGCTCATTATGATCGTGTAGCAAAATTTCCAGTATTCCGGTCTTCCACAGGAAGAACCTACTGAGTTTCTGGCACAGTTCTTACAAATTACTGACACAGTGCGTGATAAAAAAAGTAGATCAGGATGTCTACAGATTATTACTGTTTTCATTTGCTGTAAAGGACTAAGCTAAGAGGTGGTTAAATAACCAACCCACAGCAAGCATAAGAACATGGAAACAGTTATCAGACAAATTCCTGAATCAATATTTCCCTCCAAAAAGGATGACACAGCTAAGGCTGGACATCCAAGGCTTTAAATAAGAGGATAATGAATTTCTTTATAATGCCTGGGAGAGGTACAGAGAGATGCTAAGGAAATGCCCTTCTGAAATATTTTCAGAATGGGTGCAGTTAGACATCTTTTACTATGGGCTTACAGAAAAGGCCCAGATGTCTCTAGACCACTCAGCTGATGGATCTATACACATGAAAAAGACAATTGAAGAGGCGCAAGAGCTCATTGATACAGTTGCTAGAAATCAGCACCTGTACTTAAGTAGTGAGTCATCCATGAAAGAAGTGGCTGAGGCAATATCCACTGAACTTAGTCCTCCAGAACAAATTGTTGAACTCAATCAGCAACTATTTTCTATAACAAAACAGACAAGACAGTAGTTATCTAAATAGATAACAGAAGAATGCCAAGCTGTTTATTTAAGGAGTGGGAAGACATTGAATGTTTCAACTCAAGGCAGCAGAAAGCCAAGAAAGGAACAACTGATAGAAGATGACCAACCCAATTGCCCAAAATCCCTCTGAGGACAGTAAGAGCCCAGAGAGGAATGATTCTAGCATTCAAACACCAGAAAAGGGTGAAAACGTGGCATTAAATGCCCATGCAGCACCCAATTCTGGCATTCAAACGCCAATGGGGATCAGACACCTGCAAGTGCTGATAACAAACCCCTTAAGCAGGCTTCTCCAACCACTTCTGTAGGAAATAAACCTGCAGCAACTAAGGTTGAAGAATATAAAGCCAAGACGCCTTATCCTCAGAAACTCCGCCAAGCGAAACAGGATAAATAATTTGCCCGCTTTGCAGACTATCTCAGGACTCTTGAAATAAAGATTTCGTTTGTAGAGGCACTTGAGCAAATACCCTCTTATGCTAAGTTCATGAAAGAGATCTTAAGTCATAAGAAGGATTGGAGAGAAACTGAAAAAGTTTTCCTTACTGAAGAATGCAGTGCAGTCATTCTGGAAAGCCTACCAGAGAAGCTTAAAGATCCCGGAAGCTTTATGATACCATGCACATTAGAGGATGCCTGTACCAAGACAGCTCTATGTGATCTTGGGGCAAGTATCAACCTAATACCTGCATCCACTATCAAAATGCTTGGTTTGACTGATGAAGTTAAACAAACCTGGATATGCCTCCAACTTGCTGATGGCTCCATTAAAATTCCATCAGGCGTAATTGAGGACATGATTGTTAAGGTTGGGCCATTCGCCTTTCCCACTGACTTTGTAGTGCTGGAAATGGAGGAGCACAAGAGTGCAACTCTCATTCTAGGAAGACCTTTCCTAGCAGCTGGATGAACCCTCATTGACGTCCAAAAAGGGGAGATAACCCTGAGAGTCAATGAGGATGAGTTTAAGTTGAATGCTGTCAAAGCTATGCAGCATCCAGACACATCAAAAGACTGCATGAGCGCTGATATCATTGACTCCCTGGTGGAAGAGGTCAATATGACTGAGAGTCTCAAATCATAGCTAGAGGACATTTTTAAAGATGTTCAGCCTGATCTAGAGGAACCAGAGAATACAGAAGAACCTCTGAAAACTCCTCAGGAAGAGGAAAAGCCTCCTAAACCCGAGCTCAAACCACTACCACCATCCCTGAAATATACATTTCTGAGAGAATATGACACTTTTCCTGTGATCATAAGCTCTACTTTAGAACCACAGGAAGAGAAAGCATAATTCAGGTGCTAAGGACACACAAGACAGCTCTTGGGTGGTCCATAAGTGATCTTAAGGGCATAAGCCCAGCCAGATGCATGCACAAGATCCTATTGGAGGATGATGCTAAGCCAGTGGTTCAACCACAGAGGCGGCTGAATCCAGCCATGAAGGAGGTGGTGCAAAAAGAGGTCACTAAGCTACTAGAGGCTGAGATTATTTATCCTATTTCTGATAGCCCCTGGGTGAGCCCTGTCCAAGTTATCCCCAATAAGGGAGGCATGACAGTGATTCATAATGAAAATAATGAACTGGTTCCTACAAGAATAGTTACAGGGGGCGTATGTGTATTGACTACAGAAGGCTCAATACAGCCACTAGGAAGGATCATTTTCCTTTACCATTCATAGACTAGATGCTAGAGAGACTAGCAAGTCATGAATACTACTGCATTTTGGATGGCTATTCAGGTTACAACCAAATTGTAGTAGACCCTCAGGACCAAGAAAAAACAGCATTCACATGTCCATCTGGAGTATTTGCCTATAGAAGGACGCCATTTGGTCTGTGCAATGCACCTGCAACCTTTCAGAGGTGCATACTCTCCATCTTTTTTGATATGGTAGAAAAATTTCTGGAAGACTTCATGGATGACTTCTCAGAATTTGGAGACTCATTCAGCTCCTGTCTTGACCATCTAGCGCTTGTTCTGAAAAGGTGCCAAGAGACTAACCTGGTTTTAAACTGGGAGAAATGTCAGAAGCTTTTTAGGGCATCCAGGATTCTACATAAGGTTTATAAAGGATTTTTCAAAAATTGCAAAACTTCTGAGCAATTTGGTAGCTGTTGATACACCATTTATCTTTGACACAGAGTGTCTGCAGGCGTTTGAGATCTCTGAAAGCTAAGCTGGTTACAGCAACAGTCATTTCTGCACCAGACTGAGCATTACCATTTCAACTAATGTGTGATGCCAGTGACCATGCCATCGGTGCAGTATTGGGACAGAGGTATGACATGCTTCTGCACGTCATTTATTATGCTAGCCGTATTTTAATTGACGCACAGAAGAACTACACAACCACGGAAAAGGAGTTGCTTGCAGTGGTTTATGCCATTGACAAGTTCAGATCTTATTTAGTAGGATCAAAAGTGATTGTGTACACTGACCATGCTGCTCTAAAATATCTCCTTACAAAGCAGGATTCAAAACCCAGACTCATAAGATGGGTGCTGTTTCTGCAAGAGTTTGATATAGAAATAAGAGACAGAAAAGGGACAGAGAACCAAGTAGCTAATCACTTGTCCCGAATAAAATCAGAAGCAGGAGCGTCCCTCCCTACTACTGAGATCTCTGAAACCTTTCCGGATGAGCAACTTTTTGCCATTCAGGAGGTACCATGGTTTGCAGACATTGCAAACTATAAAGCTGTGAGATTCACATCCAAAGAGTACAGTAAGAAGCAAACAAAAAAATTGATTTCTGATGCAAAGTACTACTTGTGGGATGAACCATATCTCTTTAAGAGGTATGCAGAGGGAGTAATCTGTAGATGTGTGCCTAGAGAAGAGGCACAGAAAATCCTTTGGCATTGCCATGGATCATAATATGGAGGACATGTCGAAGGTGAACGAACAGCCACAAAAGTTCTCCAATGTGGCTTCTACTGGCCCACTCTCTATAGAGACTTCCGAGAGTTTGTACGTAACTGTGACAGTTGCCAGAGAGCTGGTAATCTGCCTCACAGTTATGCCATGCCTCAGCAAGGGATCTTAGAGATTGAGTTGTTTGATGTATGGGGTATTGACTTTATGGGGCCTTTCCCACCATTATACTCAAACACTTATATTCTGGTGGCAGTAGACTATGTATCAAAATGGGTAGAAGCAATTGCAACACCCACTAATGATACTAAGACAGTGATGAAGTTCCTCCAGAAGCATATCTTCAGCAGGTTCAGTGTTCCTAGGATACTGATCAGTGATAGAGGCACTCATTTCTGCAATAAACAGCTTGACTCTACTCTGGTCCGATATGGAATTAACAACAAAGTGGTGACTCCATATCATCCACAGACAAATGGGCAGGTGATGAGCGGATAATTTATACGCTTTTTGGCATTGTTTCTAGTATGTTTTTAGTAGAATCTAGTTACTTTTAGGGATGTTTTCATTAGTTTTTATGTTAAATTCACATTTCTGGACTTTACTATGAGTTTTTGTATCTTTCTGTGATTTCAGGTATTTTCTGGCTGAAATTGAGGGACTCGAGCAAAAATCAGATTCAGAGGTTGAAGAAGGACTGCTGATGCTGTTGGATTCTGACCTCCCTGCACTCAAAGCGGATTTTCTGGAGCTACAGAACTCAAAATGGTGCGCTTCCAATTGCGTTGGAAAGTGGACATGCAGGGCTTTCCAGCAATATATAATAGTCCATACTTTGGCGGAGTTTAGACGATGAAAAAGGGCATTGAACGCCAGTTCTACGCTGCAGTCTGGAGTTAAACGCCAGAAACACGTCACGAACCAGAGTTGAACGCCAAAAACACGTTACAACTTGGCGTTCAACTCCAGAAGAAGCCTCTACACGTGTAAACTTCAAGCTCAGCCCAAGCACACACCAAGTGGGCCCCGGAAGTGGATTTATGCATCAATTACTTACTTCTGTAAACCCTAGTAGCTAGTTTAGTATATATAGAACTTTTTACTAATCTTCGAATCATCTTATGATTTTTAGTTCATCTTTAGGATCATATTGATCACGTTTGGGGGCTGGCCATTCGGCCATGCCTAAACCTTTCACTTATGTATTTTCAACGGTAGAGTTTCTACACTCCATAAATTAAGGTGTGGAGCTCTGCTGTTCTTCATGAATTAATGCAAAGTACTACTGTTTTTCTATTCAATTCAACTTATTCCACTTCTAAGATATTCATTCGTACTTCAATATGAATGTGATGAACGTGACAATCATCATCATTCCCACACGAACGCGTGCCTGACAATCACTTCCGTTCCACCTTAGATTGAATGAGTATCTCTTGGATCTCTTAATCAGAATCTTTGTGGTATAAGCTAGATTGATGGCGGCATTCAAGAGAGTCCGGAAAGTCTAAAACCTTATCTTTGGTATTCCGAGTAGGATTCAGGGATTGAATGACTGTGACGAACTTCAAACTCGCGAGTGCTGGGCGTAGTGACAGACGCAAAAGGAGGGTGAATCCTATTCCAGTATGATCGAGAACCTCAGATGATTAGCCGTGCTGTGACAGAGAATTTGGAACTTTTTCACAAGAGGATGGGATGTAGCCATTAACAACGGTGATGCCCTTACATAAAGTTTGCCATGGAAAGGAGTAGGACTGATTGGATGAAGACAGTAGGAAAGCAGAAGTTCAGAAGAACGAAGGCATCTCTATACGCTTATCTGAAATTCTCACCAATGAATTACATAAGTATTTCTGTCTTTATTTTCTATTTATTTATTATTTATTTTCAAAAACTCCATAATCAATTATTATCTGCCTGACTGAGATTTACAAGGTGACCATAGCTTGCTTCATACCAACAATCTCCGTGGGATCAACCCTTACTCACGTAAGGTTTTATTACAAGGTGACCATAGCTTGCTTCATACCAACAATCTCAGTGCACTTGCTGGTTAGTTGTGCGAAGTTGTGAAGTTATGTTTGGACCATGGTATTGTGCAACAGGTTTTGGCGCCATTACCAGGGAGAGAACGAACAACAAATTTTACAACCTCAGAGTAACAATTTCGCATACCAAGTTTTTGGCGCTGTTGCCGGGGATTGTTCGAGTTTTTGGCAAGTTTTGGTTCGGTAACATCAGTGCCAAGTTGGTCCGGCAACAACACCAAGTTTTTGGCGCCGTTGCCGGGGATTGTTTTGAGTTTGGACAACTAACGGTTCATCCTGTTGCTCAGATTGGGTAATTGTCTTCTTATTTTATTTTCAAAAAATTTTCAAAAATTTTTCAAAAATATTTTCTTCTTTTTCGTTTTTTCCCAATTAATATTCGAAAAAAAATAATATTTTCAAAAAAAAAATTTTTTTATTTATGTTCTTCAGAATTTTTAAGAATGAATTCTAGTGTTTCATGAAGCATGTTGAAGCCTGGCTGGCTGTAAAGCCATGTCTAAATTCTTTTGGATTGAGGCTTCCAAACCACCATCACAAGAGCAAGCTAGCTGTTGCTGATCCACCTGCTGCTGTATGCCTGATGTGTATTCTATAGCTTGGCTGGCTAATGGCCATGTCTAGTGTTTTGGACCGGAGCTTTCACCGAAAGCTTGGCTGGCTAGTGAGCCATGTCTAATTCCTGGACTGAAGCTTTAGACTAAGAATCCAAGATTCCTGGAATTCATATTAAAAATTTTGAAATCCTTATTTTTCTTTCTCAAATAATTTTCGAAAAAATCCAAAAAAATTTAGAAAATCATAAAAATAAAAAATATTTTGTGTTTCTTGTTTGAGTCTTGAGTCAGATTTTAAGTTTGGTGTCAATTGCATGTTCATCTTGCATTTTTCGAAAAAAATCATGCATTCATGGTGTTCTTCATGATCTTCAAGTTGTTCTTGGTAAATCTTCTTGTTTGATCTTGATGGTTTCTTGTTTTGTGCCTTTTCCTGTTTTTCATATGCATTTTTCGTTTGTTAGAGTCTAAGCATTAAAGATTTCTAAGTTTGGTGTCTTGCATGTTTTTCTTTACATATAAAAATTTTCAAAAAATATGTTCTTGATGTTCATCATGATCTTCAAAGTGTTCTTGGTGTTCATCTTGACATTCATAGCATTCTTGCATGCATTCATTGTTTTGTTCCAAAATTTTCATGCATTGAGTTTTTTTCATGTTTTTCTCTTTCATCATTAAAAATTCAAAAATAAAAAAAAAATATATCTTTCCTTTTTTCTCTCATAAAATTTGAAAATTTGGATTGACTTTTTCAAAAAATTTTAAAATTCAATTGTTTCTTATGAGTCAAATCAAATTTTCAATTTAAAAATCTTATATTTTTCAAAATCTTTTTCAAAAATTAAATCTTTTTCTTAATTTTATATCATAATTTTTGAAAATATCATCAACAATTATTGTTTTGATTCAAAAATTTCAAGTTTGTTACTTGCTTGTTAAGAAAGATTCAAACTTTAAGTTCTAGAATCATACCTTGTGATTTCTTGTGAATCAACTCATTAACTGTGAATTTAAAAAAAATTAAAATCAAATCTTTTTCAAAACTAATTCTAATCATATCTTCCTATCATATCTTTTTTTAAAAAAATCTTATCTTTTTCAAAAATTTGATTTTTAAATATCTTTTCTAACTTTTTATCTTCTTATCTTTTAAAATTTGACTTTTTGTTTGTTTCTTATCTTTTTCAAAACTACCTAACTAACTCTCTCTCTCTAATTTTCGAAAATCTCTTCCCTCTTTTTCAAAAATTCTATTTGATTAACTAATTATTTCAATTTTTAATTTTAATTAGATTTTATTCCTAATTTTCGAAAATTACTAACCCCTTTTCAAAATTTTATTTTCGAAAATCCTCTTTCTCTCTCATCTCCTTTGATTTATTTATTCATCTACAAACACTTCATCTCACCCAAATTCGAACCCCCTCTTCCATCTGTGTTCGAATTTTCTCTTCTTCCCTTCTTTACATTACATTCTTTTCTTCTTCTACTCACACAGGGGAACCTCTATACCTGGGTATTTGGCTCAGAATAAAATATTGACTCAGCAAGTTAATATGATTTCTCAGAGTCTGAATGGAATGCAAGCTGCATCCTACAGTACTCAAGAGGCATCTTCTGAAGAAGAAGCTTATGATCCTGAGAACCCTGCAATAGCAGAGGTAAATTACATGGGTGAACCATATGGAAACACATATAATCCCTCATAGAGAAATCACCCAAATCTCTCATGGAAGGATCAACAAAAGCCTCAACAAGGCTTTAATAATGGTGGAAGAAACAGGTTTAGCAATAGCAAGCCTTTTCCATCATCCGCTCAGCAACAGACAGAGAACTCTGAACAAAATACCTCTAATTTAGCAAACTTAGTCTCTGATCTATCTAAGGCCACTGTGAGTTTCATGAATGAAACAAGGTCCTCCATTAGAAATTTGGAAGCACAAGTGGGCCAGCTGAGTAAAAGAATCACTGAAACCCCTCCTAGTACTCTCCCAAGCAATACAGAAGAGAATCCAAAAGGAGAGTGCAAGGCCATTGAATTAATTACCATAGCCGAATCCAAGGAGGAAGGAGAGGACGTGAATCCCAAGGAGGAAGACCTCCTGGGACGTCCAGTGATCAATAAGGAGTTTCCCTCTGAGGAACCAAAGGAATCTGAGACTCATCTAGAGACCATAGAGATTCCATTGAACCTCCTTATGCCATTCATGATTTCTGATGAGTATTCTTCTTCTGAAGAGAATGAGGATGTCACTGAAGAATAAGTTGCCAAGTTCCTTGGTGCAATCATGAAGCTGAATGCCAATTTATTTGGTAATAAGACTTGGGGAGATGAACCTCCCCTGTTCACCAATGAACTAAATGCATTGGATCAACTGAGATTGCCTCAGAAGAAACAGGATCCTGGAAAGTTCCTAATACCTTGTACCATAGGCACCATGACCTTTGAGAAGGCTCTATGTGACCTTGGATCAGGAATAAACCTTATGCCACTCTCTGTAATGGAGAAATTGGGAATCTTTGAGGTACAAGCTGCTAAATTCTCATTAGAGATGGCAGACAATTCTAGAAAACAGGCTTATGGACAAGTAGAGGACATGTTAGTAAAGGTTGAAGGCCTTTACATGCCTGCTGATTTCATAATCCTAGATACTGGGAAGGATGAGGATGAATCCATCATCTTTGGAAGACCCTTCCAAGCCACAGCAAGAGCTGTGATTGATGTTGACAGAGGTGAATTAGTCTTTCAATTGAATGAGGACTCCCTTGTGTTTACAACTCAAGGTTATCCTTTTGTAAACATGGAAAAGAGGCACAGTAAGCTTCTCCCACTGCAGAGTCAACCAGAGCCCCTACAGTCAAACTCTAAGTTTGGTGTTGGGAGGCCACAACCAAACTCTAAGTTTGGTGTTGAACTCCCATATCCAAACTCTAAGTTTGGTGTTGGGAAGTCTCAACAATGCTCTGAACATCTGTGAGGCTCCATGAGAGCCCACTGTCAAGCTATTGACATAAAAGAAGCGGTTGTTGGGAGGCAACCCAATTTTTATTTATCTAATTTTAATTTATTTTATTGTTATTTCATGTTTTATTAGGTTCATGATCATGTGGAGTCACAAAATAAATATAAAATTGAAAACGGAATCAAAAATAGCAGAAGAAAAATCACACCCTGGAGGAGGATCTTACTGGCGTTTAAACGCCAGTAAGGAGCATCTGGCTGGCGTTCAACGCCAGAACAGAGCATGGATCTGGTGTTGAACACCCAAAACAAGCAGCATCCTGGCATTCAGATGCCAGGAATGCACACTGAGGAAAGCTGGTGCTGAACGCCAGAAACAAGCATGAAGCTGGCGTTCAACGCCAGAAATATGCTACAGATGGGCGCTGAACGCCCAGAACAAGCATTAATTCGGCGTTTAAATGCCAGAATTGCATGCAAAGGCATTTTATATGCCTAATGGGTGCAGGGATGCAAATCCTTGACACCTCAAGATTTGTGGACCCCATAGGATCAACTCAGCATCTGTGGACCCCACAGGATCCCCACCTACCACCACTCTCTCTCTTCCCTCTTCTCAATGTTCATCCTCTCTTCCCAATAAACACTCTTCCCCAAAACTCTTCACCAATCACCTCAATCTCTCTTCCCTATCACCACTTCACCACTCACATCCATCCACTCTTCCCCATAAACCTACCTCATAAACTCCACCTACCTTCAAAATTCAAAATCAATTTCCCACCCAAACCCACCCTAAATGGCCGAAACTAACCCCCCTCCCTTCCCTATATAAACCCCTCCATTCTTCTTCATTTACACACAACACAATCCTCTCTTCTTCTTCTATGCCGAAACACAACCTCTCTCCCTCTCCTCCATTTCTTCTTCTTCTTCTTCATCTCTTCTTTCTTCTCTTACTCGAGGGCGAGCAATATTCTAAGTTTGGTGTGGTAAAAGCATAAGCTTTTTGTTTTTCCATTACCATTGATGGCACCCAAGACCGGAGAATCTTCTAGAAAAGGGAAAGGGAAGACAAAAGCTTTCACCTCCGAGTCATGGGAGATGGAAAGATTCATCTCCAAAACTCATCAAGACTACTTCTATGTTGTTGTGGCCAAGAAGAAGGTGATCCCGAGGTCCCTTTCAAGCTCAAGAGAAATGAGTATCCGAAGATCCGACATGAAATCCAAAGAAGAGGTTGAGAAGTTCTAACAAACCCCATCCAACAAGTTGGCATCCTAATGGTTCAAGAGTTCTATGCCAATGCATGGATCACTAAGAACCATGATCAAAGTAAGAACCCGAATCCAAAGAATTATATTACAATGGTTCGGGGGAAATACTTAGATTTTAGTCCGGAAAATGTGAGGTTGGCGTTCAACTTGCCTATGATGCAAGGAGATGCATGCCCCTACACTAGAAGGGTCAACTTTGATCAAAGGTTGGACCAAGTCCTCATGGACATATGTGTGGAAGGAGCTCAATGGAAGATTGACTCAAAAGGCAAACCGGTTCAACTTTGAAGACTGGACCTTAAGCCTGTGGCTAGAGGATGGTTGGAGTTCATCCAAACGCTCCATCATCCCCACTAGCAACCGATCTGAAGTTACTGTGGATCGGGCCATCATGATCCATAGCATCATGATTGGAGAGGAAGTAGAAGTTCATGAAGTCATCTCCCTTGAACTCTACAAAATAGCCGAAAAGCCCTCCCCCTTGGCAAGGCTAGCTTTCCCTCATCTTATTTGCCATCTATGTTACTCAGCTAGAGATTTCATAAAAGGAGACATTCCCATTGAGGAAGAGAAGCCCATCACTAAGAAAAGGATGGAGCAAACAAGAGAGCCCACTTATGGAGCTCAAGAAACGAATGAGGAAGCTCACCATCAAGAAATCCCTGAGATACCTCAAGGGATGCACTTTCCTCCACAGAATTTTTGGGAGCAAATCAACACCTCCCTAGGAGAATTAAGTTCCAACATGGGACAATTAAGGGTGGAACATCAAGAGCAATCCATCATCCTTCATGAAATTAGAGAAGATCAAAAAGCTATGAGGGAGGAGCAACAAAGACAAGGAAGAGACATAGAAGAGCTCAAGGACATCATTGGTTCCTCAAGAAGGAAACGCCACCATCACTAAGGTGGACTCATTTCTTGTTCTTAAATTCTCTGTTTTTCGTTTTCTTTATGTTAAGTGCTTATCCATGTTTGTGTCTTATTACATGATCATTAGTATTTAGTAACTTTGTCTTAAAGTTATGAATGTCCTATGAATCCATCACCACTCTTAAATGAAAAATGTTTTAATTCAAAAGAACAAGAAGTACATGAGTTTCGAATTTATCCTTGAACTTAGTTTAATTATATTGATGTGGTGACAATACTTCTTATTTTCTGAATGAATGCTTGAACAGTGCATATGTCTTTTGAAGTTGTTGTTTAAGAATGTTAAATGTGTTGGCTCTTGAAAGAATGATGACAAGGAGACATGTTATTTGATAATCTGAAAAATCATAAAAATGATTCTTGAAGCAAGAAAAAGCAGCAAAGAACAAAGCTTGCATAAAAAAAAAGAAAAAAAAATAGCGAAAAAAAAGAGAGAAAAAGCAAGCAGAAAAAGCCAAAAGCTCTTAAAATCAAAAGGCAAGAGCAAAAAACCAATAACCCTTAAAACCAAAAGGCAAGGGTAAAGAAAAAGGATCCCAAGGCTTTGAGCATCAGTGGATAGGAAGGCCTAAAGGAATAAAATCCTGGCCTAAGCGGCTAAACCAAGCTGTCCCTAACCATGTGCTTGTGGCGTGAAGGTGTCAAGTGAAAACTTGAGACTGAGCGGTTAAAGTCAAGGTCCAAAGCAAAAAAAAAAAAAACAGAGTGTGCTTAAGAACCCTGGACACCTCTAATTGGGGACTTTAGCAAAGCTGAGTCACAATCTGAAAAGGTTCACCCAATTATGTGTTTGTGGCGTTTATGTATCCGGTGGTAATACTGGAAAACAAAGTGCTTAGGGCCACGGCCAAGACTCATAAAGTAGCTGTGTTCAAGAATCAACATACTGAACTAGGAGAATCAATAACACTATCTGAACTCTGAGCTCCTATAGATACCAATCATTCTGAACCTCAATGGATAAAGTGAGATGCCAAAACTATTCAAGAGGCAAAAAGCTACAAGTCCCGCTCATCTGATTGGAGCTATGTTTCATTGATAGTTTGGAATTTATAGTATATTCTCTTCTTTTTATCCTATTTGATTTTCAGTTGCTTGGGGACAAGCAACAATTTAAGTTTGGTGTTGTGATGAGCGGATAATTTATACGCTTTTTGGCATTGTTTTTAGTATGTTTTTAATAGAATCTAGTTACTTTTAGGGATATTTTCATTAGTTTTTATGTTAAATTCACATTTCTGGACTTTACTATGAGTTTGTGTGTTTTTCTGTGATTTCAGGTATTTTCTTGCTGAAATTAAGGGACTTGAGCAAAAATCAGATTCAGAGGTTGAAGAAGGACTGCTGATGCTGTTGGATTCTGACCTCCCTGCACTCAAAATGGATTTTCTGGAGCTATAGAACTCAAAATGGCGCGCTTCCAATTGCGTTGGAAAGTAGACATCCAGGGCTTTCCAGAAATATATAATAGTCCATACTTTGGCCGAGTTTAGACGACCCAAAAGGGCGTTGAACGCCAGTTCTATGCTGCAGTCTGGAGTTAAACGCCAGAAACACGTCACGAACTAGAGTTGAACGCCAAAAACACGTTACAACTTGGCATTCAACTCCAGAAGAAGCCTCTGCATGTGTAAACTTCAAGCTCAGCCCAAGCACACACCAAGTGGGCCCCGGAAGTGGATTTATGCATCAATTACTTACTTTTGTAAACCCTAGTAGCTAGTTTAGTATATATAGAACTTTTTACTAATCTTCGGATCATCTTATGAATTTTAGTTCATCTTTAGGATCATATTGATCACGTTTGGGGGCTGGCCATTCAGCCATGCCTAAACCTTTCACTTATGTATTTTCAACGGTAGAGTTTCTACACTCCATAGATTAAGGTGTGGAGCTCTGCTGTTCCTCATGAATTAATGCAAAGTGCTACTGTTTTTCTATTCAATTCAACTTATTCCGCTTCTAAGATATTCATTCGTACTTCAATATGAATGATGATGAGCAGGCTGAAGTCTCAAATAGAAAACTAAAACGAATCCTGGAACGGACTGTAAGTACCCGTAAAAGGGATTGAGCAAGAAGTCTGGATGATGCTCTGTGGGCATACAAAATAGCATTCAAGACCCCTATAGGGACTTCTCCATACCAGCTTGTGTATGGAAAAGCTTGTCATCTACCAGTGGAACTGGAACACAAAGCCTACTAGGCAACCAGATTCCTCAACCTTGATGCTAAGGTAGCCGAAGAGAAAAGATTACTCCAGTTGAGTGAGCTGGAGGAGTTCAGACTCAATGCTTTCGAAAATGCTAAAATTTACAAAGAGAAAGTAAAAAGATGGCATGACAAAAAGTTATCATCAAGAGTCTTTGAGCCAGGGTAGAAGGTTCTGCTGTTTAACTCTAGACTCAGATTGTTCCCTGTGAAATTGAAATCCCGGTGGAAGGGACCATATGTGATTCAAGTCTGTCACCATATGGATATGTGGAGCTTCATGATATTGATTCTGACAAGAAGTTCATTGTTAATGGACAGAGAGTCAAACATTATCTTGAAGGCAATGTTGAGCATGAGTGCTCAAAATTGAGACTAAATTAACAGCTCAGTAAAAGTCCAGCTAAAGACAGTAAAGAAGCACTTGCTGGGAGGCAACACAGCCATTATAAAAAATTAGATGTTTATAACAATTATATAAGTCCATTTAATTTTGTTATTCATGTTTGTTAATGCTTTTTAGTGAACAAGTCGAGGAAATGAAGGTTCAGAACATAAAGCAGAGGAATCACAGAGAAAAAGAGATCACTGGCGTTAAAACGCCAGTAAAGAGGCAATTTGAGCGTTAAACGCCAGAATGGCTACCATTCTGGGCATTTAACGCCAGAAATGGCAGCATTCTGGGCGTTCAGAAAAACGCCTAGTAAAGAAGGATTTCTGGCGTTTAACGCCAGCCAGGTACCTGGCTGGGCGTTAAACGTCCAAAATGGCCACCAGATGGGCGTTAAACGCCAGAATGGCTATCATTCTACATCAAAATACTACAAACATTCATTTTTAATTTCCATTCCGAAAAATTAATAATCTTATAAATTCTTTTTAATTCTTTTTCAATTTTTTTCAATTCTTTTTCAAAACATTTTTGAAAACTCATTTATCTTTCCAATTTCTTTTCAAATCTTTTTTTATTCATTCATATTATCTTTTATTTCTTAGATGCATAAGCGAAAATTCAGATTTAACTTCCTCATATCTTTTTCAAATCTTTCATATTTTACAAATTGTATCTTTCATCAATCATATCTTTCATCAATCATATCTTCCTATCTTATCTTTTTAAAAAATAATTTGAAACCCATTCCTCCCCCCCCCTTTTAAATACACATTCGGCCAACCCTTCTTCACCCATCATTCGAATCTTTTTCTCTATCTATTCATCTTCTTTCTTTTTATTTTTGCTTGAGGACAAGCAAATCTCTAAGTTTGGTGTGATTTCCGTGATCCCTGAGCTAAAACTAACGAATCTCATGGCTCTCAAAGGAAGACAAACTACTTCAAGAGGCAAGAAAGAAAGCAATCCAAAGCCACTTTGGATGCATGAGAATTTCTGTACCAAAGAACATGCAGACCATTACTTCAAAATTATTTGCAGAAGATCAGTGATCCCGGAAGTTAGGTTCAATCTAAAAGAAGTTGAATACCCAGAGATCCAAGAACAGATTCGAAACAGGGGCTGAGAAGTCCTGGCTAATCCTGAGATACATTGATGAGTGGATAATTTATACGCTTTTTGGCATTGTTTTTACAAAGTTTTCAGTATGATTTAGTTAGTTTTTAGTATATTTTTATTAGTTTTTAAATAAAAATCACATTTCTGGACTTTACTATGAGTTTGTGTGTTTTTCTATGATTTCAGGTATTTTCTGGCTGAAATTGAGGGACTTGAGCAAAAATCAGATTCAGAGGTTGAAGAAGGACTGCAGATGCTGTTGGATTCTGACCTCCCTGCACTCAAAGTGAATTTTCTGGAGCTATAGAACTCCAAATGGTGCGCTCTCAATTGCGTTGGAAAGTAGACATCCAGGGCTTTCCAGAAATATATAATAGTTCATACTTTGTTCAAGTTTAGATGACACAAACTGGCGTTGAACGCCAGTTCCATGCTGCATTCTGGAGTCAACGCCAGAAACAGGTTACAAAGTGGAGTTAAACGCCAGAAACAGGTTACAAACTGGCGTTCAACTCCAAGAGAAGCCTCTACACGTGTAAAGCTCAATGCTCAGCCCAAGCACACACCAAGTGGGCCCCGGAAGTGGATTTCTGCATCATTTACTCATTTCTGTAAACCCTAGTAACTAGTTTAGTATAAATAGGACTTTTTACTATTGTATTAGACATCTCTAGACGTTTAGTTCTTAGATCATGGGGGCTGGCCTCTCGGCCATGTCTGGACCTTATCTCTTATGTATTTTCAACGGTAGAGCTTCTACACACCATAGATTAAGGTGTGGAGCTCTGCTGTTCCTCACAGATTAATGTAAAGTACTACTGTTTTTCTATTCAATTCAAGCTTATTCCTATTCTAAGATATCCATTCGCACCCAAGAACATGATGAATGTGATGATTATGTGACGCTCATCATCATTCTCACTTATGAATACGTGCCTGATAAACACTTCCGTTCTATATGCAAACAAGCTAGAATAAGTGTCTCTTAGATATCTAATACAGATGACTGAGTCCGAGATATTAGAATCTTCGTGGTATAAGTTAGAACCTATGGATGGCCATTCTTGAGATCCAAAAAGTCTAAACCTTGTCTGTGGTATTCCGAGTAGGATCTGGGAAGGGATGGCTGTGACGAGCTTCAAACTCGCGAGTGCTGGGCGTAGTGACAGACGCAAAAGGATAGTAAATCCTATTCCAGTATGATCGAGAACCGACAGATGATTAGCCATGCAGTGACAGCGCATTGCACCATTTTCACAGAGAGGATAGGATGTAGCCATTGACAACGGTGATGCCCTACATAAAGCTTGCCATGAAAAGGAGTAGGAATGATTGGATGAAGACAGCAGGAAAGCAGAGGTTTAGAGGAACGAAAGCATCTCCATACGCTTATCTGAAATTCTCACTAATGAATTACATAAGTATCTCTATCCTATTTAATGTTTTATTTATCTTTTAATTATTAAAACTCTACAACCATTTGAATCCACCTGACTGAGATTTACAAGGTGACCATAGCTTGCTTTAGGCCGACAATCTCCGTGGGATCAACCCTTACTCATGTAAGGTTTATTACTTGGACGACCCAGTGCACTTGCTGGTTAGTTGTATCGAAATTGTGAAAAAGAATTAAGATTATGAACGTGCATATCAAGTTTTTGGCGCCGTTGCCGGGGATTGTTCGAGTTTGGACAACTGACGGTTCATCTCGTTGCTCAGATTAGGTAACTTTCTTTTCGTTTTCTTTTCAAAAAAAAAAATAAATTTAAAATCATAAAATCAAAAATATTTTTGTATTTCTTGTTTGAGTCTAGAGTCAAGTTTTAAGTTTGGTGTCAATTGCATCTTTTTAATTTTCTAAAAATTATTTTCGAAAATTTCATGCATTGCATTCTTCATGATCTTCAAGTTGTTCTTGGCCAGTCTTCTTGTTTGATCTTCATATTTTCATGTTTTGCATATTTTCTTGTTTTTTATATGCATTCTTGCATTCATAGTGTCTAAAAATTAAAAATTTCTAAGTTTGGTGTCCTGCATGTTTTCTTTTCTTGAAAATTTTTCAAAAATAAGTTCTTGGTGTTCATCTTGACATTCAAAGTGTTCTTGGTGTTCATCTTGACATTCATAGTGTTCTTGCATGCACCACATGTTTTGGTCCAAAATTTTCATGCATTGAGTCTTTTTGATGTTTTTTCACTTTCATCATTAAAAATTCAAAAATAAAAAAAAATATCTTTCCCTTTTTCACTCATAAAATTCGAAAATTTGAGTTGACTTTTTCAAAAAATTTTAAAAATCTAGTTGTTTCTTATGAGTCAAATCAAATTTTCAATTTAAAAATTCTATCTTTTTCAAATATTTTTCAAAAATCAAATCTTTTTCATTTTTCTTTTATGATTTTTGAAAATTTCAAAATGATTTTCAAAAATCTTTTTCTTATTTCTATTTCATATTTTCGAAATTAACGCTAACAATTAATGTGATAGATTCAAAAATTTTAAGTTTGTTACTTGCCTAGTAAGAAAGGTTCAATCTTTAAACTCTAGAATCATATCTTTTTAGTTTCTTGTTAGTCAAGTAATCAACTTTAATTTTCAAAATCTAATCTTTTTAAAATTTATTTTTCAAATCTTTTTCAAAATAAGTTTCAATCACATCTTTTTCAAAATCAATTTCAAAATCTTTTTCTAACTTCTTATCTTTTCAATTTTGATTTTCAAATCTTTTTCAATTAACCACTTGACTTTTTAATTGATTCTTATCTTTTTCAAAACCATCTAACTAATTCTCTCTCTAATTTTCGAAAATCCCTTCCCTCTTTTTCAAAAATTCCTTTTTAATTAATTGATTATTTTAAAAATTTAATTTAATTTAATTTGATTTCAATTTTAATTTTCGAAATTTAACCTTAAATTTTATTTTTAATTTTCGAAATTCCCTTTCTCTCATCTCCTTCTAATTATTTATTTATTTACTAACACTTCTCTTCATCTCAAAATTCGAACCCTCTCTTCCTCTTGGTGTTCGAATTTCTCTTCTTCTATTCTTCTATTCTTATACTCACATACAGGAATGTCTATACTGTGACATAGAGGATTCCATATTTTCTTTGTTATTCCCTTCTTTGTCATATGAGCAGGAACAAGGATAAGAACATTCTTGTTGAAGCTGATCCTGAACCTGAAAGAACTCTGAAGAGGAAGCTAAGGGAAGCTAAAGCACAACTCCCTGGAGAAAATCTGACAGAAATTTTCGAAAAAGAAGGAGACATGGCCTAAAATAATAACAATGCAAGGAAGATGCTTGGTGACTTTACTGCACCAAATTCCAATTTACATGGAAGAAGCATCTCAATTCCTGCCATTGGAGCAAACAACTTTGAGCTTAAACCTCAATTAGTTTCTCTGATGCAACAGAACTGCAAGTTTCATGGACTTCCATCTGAAGATCCTTTTTAGTTCTTAACTGAATTCTTACAGATCTGTGATACTGTTAAGACCAATGGGGTTGATCCTGAGGTCTACAGGCTTATGCTTTTCCCATTTGCTGTAAGAGACAGAGCTAGAGTATGGTTGGACTCTCAACTTAAAGACAGCCTGAACTCCTGGGATAAGCTGGTCACGGATTTCTTAGCCAAGTTCTTTCCTCCTCAAAAGCTTAGCAAGCTTAGAGTGGATGTTCAAACCTTTAGACAGAAAGAAGGAGAATCCCTCTATGAAGCTTGGGAGAGATATAAGCAACTGACCAAAAAGTGTCCTTTTGACATGCTTTCAGAATGGACCATTCTGGATATATTCTATGATGGTCTATCTGAGTTATCAAAGATGTCACTGGACCATTCTGCAGGTGGATCCATTCACCTAAAGAAAATGCCTGCAGAAGCTCAAGAACGCATTGACATGGTTGTAAATAACCAGTTCATGTACACTTCTGAAAGGAATCCTGTGAATAATGGGACGCCTATGAGGAAGGGAGTTCTTGAAATTGATACTCTGAATGCCATATTAGCTCAGAATAAATTATTGACTCAGAAAGTCAATATGATCTCTCAGAGTCTGAATGGATTGAAAGAATCATCCAACAGTACTAAAGAGGCATCTTCTGAAGAAGAAGCTTATGATCCTGAGAACCCTGCAATAGCAGAGGTGAATTATATGGGTGAACCCTATGGAAACACCTATAATCCTTGATGGAGAAATCATCCAAATTTCTCATGGAAGGATCAACAAAAGCCTCAACAAGGCTTTAATAATGGTGGAAGAAACAGGTTTAGCAATAGCAAGCCTTTTCCATCATCCACTCAGCAACAGACAGAGAATTCTGAGCAGAATCCATCAAGCTTAGCAAATATAGTCTCTGATCTATCCAAAGCCACTTTAAGTTTCATGAATGAAACAAGGTCCTCCATTAGAAATTTGGAAGCACAAGTGGGCCAGCTGAGTAAAAGAGTCACTGAAACCCCTCCTAGTACTCTCCCAACCAATACAGAAGAGAATCTAAAGAGAGAGTGCAAGGCCATTGATTTAACCATCATGGCCGAACCTATAAGGGAGGGAGAGGACGTGAATCCCAGTGAGGAAGACCTCCTAGGACGTCCAGTGATCAATAAAGAGTTTCCCTCTGAGGAACCAAATGAATCTGAGACTCATCTAGAGACCATAGAGATTCCATTGAACCTCCTTATGCCATTCATGAGCTCTGATGAGTATTCTTCTTCTGAAGAGAATGAAGATGTTACTGAAGAGCAAGTTGCCAAGTACCTTGGTGCAATCATGAAGCTGAATGCCAAATTATATTGTAATGAGACTTGGGAAGATGAACCTCCCTTGCTCATCAATGAACTGAGTGATCTAAATCAACTGAAATTGCCTCAGAAGAAATAGGATCCTGGAAAGTTCTTAATATCTTGTACCATAGGCACCATGACCTTTGAGAAGGCTCTATGTGACCTTGGATCAGGGATAAACCTCATGCCACTCTCTGTAATGGAGAAACTGGGAATCTTTGAGGTGCAAGCTTCCAGAATCTCATTAGAGATGGCAGACAACTCAAGAAAACAGGCTTATGGACAAGTAGAGGATGTGCTAGTAAAGGTTGAAGGCCTTTACATCCCTTCTGATTTCATAATCCTGGATACTGGGAAGGATGATGATGAATCCATCATCCTTGGAAGACCCTTCCTAGCCACAGCAAGAGCTGTGATTGATGTGGACAGAGGAGAATCGATCCTTCAATTGAATGAGGACAACCTTGTGTTTAAAACTCAAGGATCTCCTTCTGTAACCATGGAGAGGAAGCATGAAAAGCTTCTCTCACTGCAGAGTCAACCAAAGCCCCCACAGTCAAACTCTAAGTTTAGTGTTGGGAGGCCACAACCAAACTCTAAGTTTGGTGTTGAACCCCCACATTCAAACTCTAAGTTTGGTGTTGGAAGGTTCCAACAATGCTCTGAACATCTGTGAGGCTCCATGAGAGCTCACTGTCAAGCTATTGACATTAAAGAAGCGCTTGTTGGGAGGCAACCCAATGTTATCTAATTATATTTATTTATTTTCTGTTGTTATTTTCTGTTTTCTTTAGGTTGATGATCATGTGAAGTCACAAAAACTACTGAAAAATCAAAAATAAAATGAAAAATAGCAGAAGAAATAGAACACCCTGGAGGAGAGCAGTCTGGCGTTTAAACGCCAGAAACAAGCATCTGTCTGGCATTTAACGCCAGAAACAGGCACTAAGCTGGTGTTTAACGCCAGAAACAAGCATCTACCTGGCGTTAAACACCAGAACAGAGCATGGAAGTGGCGTTTAACGCCAGAAACAGGCAGCAGTCTGGCGTTAAACGCCAGGATTGCACAGCAAGGGCGTTTTACATGCCTAATTGGAGCAGGGATGTTAAGTCCTTGGCCCCACAGGACCTTTGGACCCCACAGGATCCCCACCTACCTTTCTTCTCTTCACACCCTTTCATAACTCTCTTCCCCAAATACCCTTCACCAATCAACTCAATCACTCTTCCCCATCACCTCTTCACCACTCACATCCATCCTCTCTTTCCCAAAAACCCCACCTACCTTTAAATTCAAAATATTTTCCCTCCCAAACCCAACCCTAATGGCCGAACCCTAAACCCCTCCCCCACTCCAATATAAACCCCTCATTCCTTCTTCATTTTCACACAACACAACCCTAACTTCACCCCTTGGCCGAAAACACCTCACCCTCCATCTCCTCCATTTTCTTCTTCTTCTACTATTTTTCTTTCCTCTTTTGCTCGGGGACGAGCAAACATTTTAAGTTTGGTGTGGTAAAAAGCATTGCTTTTTGTTTTTCCATAACCATTAATGGCACTTATGGCCAGAGAAACCTCTAGAAAGAGGAAAGGGAAGGCAATTGCTTCCACCTCTGAGTCATAGAAGATGGAGAGATTCATCTCAAAGGTCCATCAAGACCACTTCTATGAAGTTGTGGCCAAGAAGAAAGTGAACCCTGAGGTACCTTTCAAGCTCAAGAAGAATGAGTATCCGGAGATCCGACTTGAGATCCAAAGAAGAGGTTGGGAATTTCTCACCAACCCCATTCAACAAGTCGGGATCCTAATGGTTCAAGAGTTCTATGCAAATGCATGGATCACTAGGAACCATGATCAAAGTGTGAACCCGAATCCAAAGCATTGGCTTACCATGGTTCAGGGGAAATACTTAGATTTCAGTCCAGAAAATGTAAGGCTGGCGTTCAACTTGCCAATGATGAAAGAGAACGCACGCCCCTACACTAGAAGGGTCAACTTTGATCAAAGGTTGGACCAAGTCCTTATGGACATATGTGTGGAAGGAGCTCAATGGAAAATTGACTCAAGAGGCAAGCCGGTTCAACTAAGAAGGCTTGACCTCAAACCAGTGGCTAGAGGATGGTTAGAGTTCATTCAACGCTCAATCATTCCTACTAGCAACCGGTCTGAAGTTACCATAGACCGGGCCATCATGATCCATAGTATCATGATTGGAGAAGAGGTGGAAGTTCATGAGATTATACCTCAAGAACTCTACAAGGTGGCCGACAAGTCCTCCACCATGGCAAGGTTAGCCTTTCCTCACCTCATATGAGATTATACCTCAATAATTTTGTGGAGGAAAGTGCATTTGAGGCATCTCCGGGATCTCATGGAAATGAGCTTCTTGCGCCTCTTGAGCTCCATGACTGGGCTCTCTTGCTTGCTCCATCTTTTTCTTAGTGATGGACTTGTCCTCTTTGATGAGGATATCTCCCTCTATGTCAATCCCAGCCGAATTGCATAGGTGCCAAATGAGGTGAGGAAAGGCTAACCTTGCCATGGTGGAGGACTTGTCGGCCACCTTGTAGAGTTCTTGAGGTATAATCTCATGAACTTCTACCTCTTCTCCAATCATGATACTATGGATCATGATGGCCCGGTCTATGGTAACTTCAGACCAGTTACTAGTAGGAATGATTGAGCGTTGAATGAACTCTAGCCATCCCCTAGCCACTGGTTTGGAGGAGACATGTTATTTGATAATCTGAAAAATCATAAAAATAATTCTTGAAGCAAGAAAAAACAGTGAATACAAAAGCTTGCAGAAAAAAAATGGCTAAAATAAAAGAAAAAGAAAAAGAAAAAGCAAGCAGAAAAAGCCAAAAGCTCTTTAAACCAAAAGGCAAGAGCAAAAAGCCAATAGCCCTTAAAACCAAAAGGCAAGGGTAATAAAAAAGGATCCAAGGCTTTGAGTATTAATGGATAGGAGGGCCCAAAGGAATAAAATTTTGGCCTAAGTGGCTAAATCAAGTTGTCCCTAACCATGTGCTTGTGGCATGAAGGTCCAAGTGAAAAGCTTGAGACTGAGTGGTTAAAGTCGTGGTCCAAAGCAAAAGAGTGTGCTTAAGAGCTCTGGGCACCTCTAATTGGGGACTCTACAAAGCTGAGTCACAATCTGAAGAGGTTCACGCAGTCATCTTTCTGTGGCATTTATGTATTCGGTGGTAATATTGGAAATCAAAATGCTTAGGGTCATGGCCAAGACTCATAAAGTATCTGTGTTCAAGAATCAACATACTGAACTAGGAGAATCAATAACACTATCTAAATTCTGAGTTCCTACGGATGCCAATCATTCTGAACTTCAAAGGATAAAGTGAGATGCCAAAACTGTTCAAAAGCAAAAAGGCTACTAGTTCCGCTCATCTAATTGGAATTAAGCTTCATTGATATTTTGGAATTTTTTGTATATTCTCTTCTTTTTATCCTATTTTATTTTTATTTTCTTGGGGACAAGCAACAATTTAAGTTTGGTGTTGTGATGAGCGGATAATTTGTACCCTTTTTGGCATTATTTTTAGGTAGTTTTTAGTATGTTTTAGTTACTTTTTGTTATTTTTCTATTAGTTTTTATGCAAAAATCACATTTCTAGACTTTACTATGAGTTTATGTATTTTTTTGTAATTAGGTATTTTCTGGCTAAAATTGAGTGACCTGAGCAAAAATCTGATTCAGAGGCTGAGAAAGGACTGCAGATGCTGTTGGATTCTGACCCTCCTACACTCAAAATGGATTTTCTGGAGCCAGAAAAGCCTAATTGGTGCGCTCTCAATTGCTTTGGAAATTAGACATCTTGGGCTTTCTAGCAATATATAATAGTCTATACATTGCCTGAGATTTGATGGCCCAAACTGGCGTTAAACGCCAGCCAAAGACCCTTTTCTAGAGTAAAACGCCAGAACTGGCACCAAAACTGGAGTTAAACGCCCAAACTGGCACCCAAGCTGGCGTTTAACTCCAAGAATGGCCTATGCTCGTGAAAGCTTCAATGCTCAACCCAAGCACACACCAAGTGGATCCTGGAAGTGGATTTCTGCACTATCTGCACTTAGTTACTCATTTTCTGTCAACCAAAGTTACTAGTTTAGTATAAAAACTACTTTTAGAGATTCATTTTGTATCTAATGACATTTTACATCTCATATTGTGTTTTCTACGGCATGAGTCTCTAAACCCCATAGGTGGGAGTGAGGAGCTCTACTGTGTCTCAATGGATTAATGCAATTACTATTGTTTTCTATTCAATCATGCTTGATTCTGTTCTAAGATACTCACTCGTACTTCAATATAGAGAATAGGATGATCCGTGACACTCATCATCATTCTCGAACTTATGAACGCGTGCTTGACAACCATTCCCTTTCTACCTGAGCTCAACGTAGTCATTGGGCGACAGCTTGAGTGCGTATCTCTTGGATCTCTAATCCACAGATCGAGTTTATGGAATTAGAATCTTCGTGGTAGAGACTAGAAACAATTGGTAGCATTCCTGGGATCCGGAAAGTCTAAACCTTGTTTGTGGTATTCCGAGTAGGATCTGGGAAGGGATGACTGTGACGAGCTTCAAACTTACGAATGTTGGGCGCAGTGACAGTGTGCAAAAGGATAGAGAGATCCTATTCCAACACAAGTGAGAACCGACAGATGATTAGCCGTGCAGTAGCTGTACCTGATATTTTTCATCCGAGATGAGAAATTCGACAGTTGATTAGCCGTGCAGAGACCATACCTAGTATTTTTCATCCGAGAGGATCATACAGCTTGCCATGGAAGGGAGCACGCGTGATTGGAAGAAGATAGTAAGAAAACAGAGATTCAGATGACAGAGCATCTCTAGAACCTCAACCTGTTTCTTATTACTGAATCACAAGTACCATTTATTTCATGTTATTTACTTTTCATAAACAAAATCATTTTTATCATTAATCTCCTGACTAAGATTTACAAGATAACCATAGCTTGCTTCAAGCCGACAATCTCCGTGGGATTGACCTTTACTCACGTAAGGTATTACTTGGACGATCCAGTGCACTTGCTGGTTAGTTGTGTGGAGTTGTGAAAAGTATAATCACAATTTCGTGCACCAGGATGCTAACCAAGTAACCTAAGAATTGAACTTGGTGAGGTTAGGTAACCTTAATTGAGGAAATTGCAAGTTCAATTCTAGGTAACAAGTTGAAAACAAGCAGTTTATGAAAATTTGGGCAGCATCCCGGCAGTAAATTGGACGTTTCCAGATAGCAAACAGTAGTAAAAACAGTCACACGAACTTAAGATATCAAACAGGCAAAGCAACCAAAGAATTCACATGACTCATAGGCGAGCAAGGCAGTAGTTACATGGTACATAAGAACCAAGAAATTTACTCATGGTGACAACCATGAGTTTAAATAGCAACACAATCATCAGCAGCAAGCAAGTAACATTCAACAATTAAACACAAACGGAGCATTTATCAGGCCTAGAATCCTCTAACCACAACCTAACTACCTAACTGCAATTATTTCTATCTAGCCTAACATGCACAATTAGTCACCTAGCTAATCTAAAACTAACTAACAAAATTAACAAAGGATAGTAAAGAAAATAGAGCAGAGGCATGGTAAAACCTGGAGGCAGAGGCAGAATAGAATAGAAATAAAGGAATGGGAGGAAGAGGCAGCAAAGTGGTGCTACCAGCAGCGACGACTCACAGCGGCGCCGGAGGTTGTGGCAGACAGAAGGCAGAGAAAGGAGGTGATGAGAGGAGTGAGAGAAAGATCAAGAGAATAAGAGAGATGAGGAGACGGAGAGGGTGGTGGCGACGGCGGTGGTGTCGCCGGTGCGGTGGTGGCGGAGTGAGCTCTGAGGATGGTGGTTATGGAGTGAGAAGCAGAAGAAAGAATGTTGGGAAGGAGGTGGGTGAGGTGCGCAACTGCGCTGTGTTCATCGCGTGGTTAGGGTTTAATTAATTTGAATCCACGCGTGCGCACATGGTGTGCGTCTGCGCAGATGGATGAAAATGGGGGTATACGCGGAAGCGTCTTGTGCGCATTTGCGTGGGTGGAAAAATGAATGAGTGACGTGGTAGCGTCTGATGCGCTTTCGCGTAGATAAGGGGTGTAGGCATGGGCGCGGACGGGTACAGTGCACGTCCGCGTCTAGTGAGTTGGGCTAAGGGCTTAATGTTGGCTCAGGCGTAGCACAACTCTCGGGTTGGTGGCCTGGAAACTCTTTTAGTGGATTGGCGCGCACGCGGCATGTGCCCGGGCGCGCGTATTTGCAAAGTATGGACGCGTATGCACGCAGGGCGCGCACGCGCACAAGCGGTTATGCCATTGGCCCAGTGTTGGCACGAGATTGGCCAAACTCTCTGGAAAAAGTATGGGCCTGCATATGCGTATGGACGCACACGCGCACAGCGTGCGTACGCGTCCTTGACTCTTTTTCTTCTTTTTTTTTGTTTTGTTTTTTTTTTTTGAAAAAGCAAAAATAGCTCAAAATACCCCCAACACTACCTACAGCTCAGAATCAATCAAAATTGTAAGGATACAAAAATCTTTTTGGCTTTTTGAGAATCTTCAAATAAAAGCAAGGGTTACTTGCCCCACAAGCAACCTATAACCAACTTATTGAAACAAGTATGTGGAAAGAAAACTACATACAATGGTAACTCAATTCACTTATTAATCAAAACGCAAGAGAGTGGAAAGAGTTTATCATGGTGGGGTGTCTCCCACCTAGCACTTTTAGTTTAAGTCCTTAAGTTGGACATTTGGAAAGCTCTTTGTCATGGTGGCTTATGCTTGTACTCATCCTTGAATCTCCAAGGATCTTTGCTCCTCAAATGGTTGATAGAAGTTCAAACCATCTTCACCAAGTTTTGATGGAGTTCCACCCAAGATATGAGCTCCCATAGTTGGTCTTCCTGCTTTGAACCAGGATCCCATATCTTATTCTCGTACCCACCTTCTTATTGATCTTCATGAATTTTCCGTTCGGGTGGTTGACAAATAGAATTCTCTCTAACACACCAAGTCTTCTTCATAGACCCATGTAAAGTAGCATTCATCCAATCATGGTCCTATGCTTTGAAGCTTTGACCTCAATGAGCCTAATTCCAAACCTCCAACCACTACACAACTCCTTTTTACCCTTAATTATACAAAGAGCTCTAAGTTGTCCATCCGTTTCAATCAAGCCATATTCAAGTGAGAAATTAAAGCTTAGGTTTGAAGATTTTACCCACTTGAATGTCGTGTTGGATGGTGACTTAGGGAGGAAAACCTCCCCACACTTAGACAATGCAAGGTTGACTTCCTTTTGCTCTTCTTTGGGTATTTCCACCTCTTGACAACTTCTTTCATCTTCTTCATGCTTGTTGACTTCTTCCAATTCTTCCTCATCATCAATCAAATCAAACTTGGGAGGTTGTGTGAAATCTACTTCCATATCAACTTCACATTTGGAAGAGTCTTCAATGAGCTTGCCAACATTACTTGGTGTTGAGTTATCTTCAATAGCTTCAATTTCGCATCCAATGGGAGAGGATTCAATTATTGATAAGAAATCATTGATGATTGAGTCCATCTCTTGATCAACCTTCTCATATTCTTCAATCTTTATATGCTCCGGAGGTTGTTGAGACTTCCATGGTGGTTGATGAGCAGATAATTTATATGCTTTTTGATATTGTTTTTAGTATGTTTTTAGTAGTATCTAGTTACTTTTAGGGATGTTTTCATTAGTTTTTATGTTAAATTCACATTTCTGGACTTTACTATGAGTTTGTGTGTTTTTCTGTGATTTCAGGTATTTTCTGGCTGAAATTGAGGGACTTGAGCAGAAATCAGATTCAGAGGTTGAAGAAGGACTGCTGATGCTGTTGGATTCTGACCTCCATGCACTCAATGTGGATTTTATGGAGCTATAGAACTCGAAATGGTGCGCTTCCAATTGTGTTGGAAAGTAGACATCCAGGGCTTTCCAGCAATATATAATAGTCCATACTTTGGCCAAGAATAAATGACGTAAACTGGCGTTCAACGCCAGATTTCTACCCAAAACTGGCGTCCAGCGCCCGAAAAGGAGCCAAAACCAGAGTTGAACGCCCAAACTGGCACAAAAGCTGGCGTTCAACTCCAAGAAGGACTTCTACACGTGCAACACTCAAGCTCAGCCCAAGCACACACCAAGTGGGCTCCAGAAGTGGATTTATGCATCAATTACTTACTCATGTAAACCCTAGTAGCTAGTTTATTATAAATAGGACCTCTTACTATTGTAT
>NC_029792.2:80105526-80106188 GCF_000816755.2 Arachis ipaensis
ACGACCCAGTGCACTTGCTGGTTAGTTGTATCGAAGTTGTGAACCATGGTATTGGCACCATGTTCTTGGCGCCATTGCCAGGGGAAGAAAGAGCCATGAATTTTACATAATTAAAGTGTAATCACGATTACGCGTACCAAGTTGCTCACGTTGCTAGGGATTGTTCGAACCTGGACATCATAATTTCGTGCACCAAGTTTTTGGCGCCGTTGCCGGGGATTGTTTGAGTTTGGACAACTAACGATTCATCTTGTTGCTCAGATTAGGTAATTTTCTTTTTATTTTATTTTCAAAAATTTTTCAAAAATATTTCTAAAATTTTCTCATCTGTTTTCGAAAAAAATAAAAATGTTTTCAAAAAAAAATTTTTATTCAAAATTTTTAAGAATGAATTCTAGTGTTTCATGAAGCATGTTGAAGCCTGGCTGGCTGTAAAGCCATGTCTAATTCCTTTGGGAATGAGTATGTCAGGCATGTCATGTCTGAATTACATGCTGAAGCTTGGCTGGCCATTGGCCATGTCTAGTGTTTTGGACCGGAGCTTTCATTGAAAGCTTGGCTGGCTAGTGAGCCATGTCTAATTCCTGGACTGAAGCTTTAGACTAAGAATGCAAGAT
Source organism: Arachis ipaensis (assembly GCF_000816755.2). Taxonomy (NCBI): domain Eukaryota; kingdom Viridiplantae; phylum Streptophyta; class Magnoliopsida; order Fabales; family Fabaceae; genus Arachis; species Arachis ipaensis. The sequence goes on from NC_029792.2 coordinate 80,106,144, forward strand.
TCCTGGAATTCATATTAAAAATTTTGGAATCCTTATTTTTTTTTT
>NC_029792.2:80106997-80109670 GCF_000816755.2 Arachis ipaensis
AAAATCACTAACTCTTTTTCAAAAATTATTTTCGAAAATTCCTTCTCTCTCATCTTATTCTATTTATTCATTCATATCCTAACATCTCATCTCACATCTCAACCCTCCTCACAGTTGTGTTTCTTCCATTACATTACATTCTTTGTCTCCCCCTCTTCTTCTACTCACACAGGGATCCCTATACTGTGGTATAAAGGATCTCTATTATTATTATTATTATTATTATTATTCTGTGCCCTCTTCTTTGTCATATGAGCAGGAGCAAGGATAAGAACATTCTTGTGGAAGCAGATCCAAAACCTGAAAGGACTCTGAAGAGAAAATTAAGAGAAGCTAAATTACAATAATCCAGAGACAACCTTTCAGAAATTTTCGAACAGGAAGAGGAGATGGCAGCCGAAAATAATAATAATATAAGGAAGATGCTTGGTGACTTTACTGCACCTAATTCCAATTTACATGGAATCAGCATCTCCATTCCTGCCATTGGAGCAAACAACTTTGAGCTGAAACCTCAATTAGTTTCTCTGATGCAGCAGAACTGCAAGTTTCATGCACTTCCATCTGAAGATCCTTTTCAGTTCTTAACTGAATTCTTGCAGATATGTGATACTATTAAGACTAATGGAGTAGATCCTGAAGTCTACAGGCTCATGCTTTTCCCTTTTGTTGTAAGAGACAGAGCTAGATCATGGTTGGATTCTCAACCCAAAGACAGCCTGAACTCTTGGGATAAGCTGGTCACGTCTTTCTTAGCCAAGTACTTTCCTCCTCAAAAGCTGAGCAAGCTTAGAGCTGATGTTCAAACCTTCAGACAGAAAGAAGGTGAATCCCTCTATGAAGATTGGGAAAGATACAAACAGTTGACCAAAAAGTGTCCTTCTGACATGCTTTCAGAATGGACCATCCTGGATATATTCTATGATGGTTTATCTGAGCTATCAAAGATGTCACTGGACACTTCTGCAGGTGGATCCATTCACCTAAAGAAAACGCCTGCAGAAGCTCAAGAACTCATTACCAATGAACTATGTGATCTGGATCAACTGACATTGCCTCAGAGAGACAGGATCCTGGAAAGTTCATAATATCCTGCACCATAGGCACCATGATCTTTAAGGCTCTGTGTGACCTTGGTTCAGGAATAAACCTCATGCCCCTCTCTGTAATAGAGAAACTGGGAATCTATGGGGTGCAAGCTGCTAAAATCTCATTAGAGATGGCAGACAGTTCAAGAAAACAGGCCTATGGACAAGTAGAGGACGTGTTAGTAAAGGTTGAAGGCCTTTACATCCCTGCTGATTTTATAGTCCTGGATACTGGAAAGGAAGAGGATGAATCCATCATCCTAGGAAGACCTTTCCTGGCCACAGCAAGAGCTGTGATTGATGTTGACAGAGGTGAAATAGTCCTTCAATGGAATGAGGACTCCCTTGTGTTTAAAACTCAAGGATCTCCCTCTGCAACCATGGAGAGGAAGCAGAAAAAGCTTCTCTCAAAGCAGAGTCAACCAGAGCCCCCACAGTTAAACTCTAAGTTTGGTGTTGGGAGGCCACAACCAAACTCTAAGTTTGGTGTTGAACTCCCATATCCAAACTCTAAGTTTGGTGTTGGAGAGTCTCAACAATGCTCTGAACATCTGTAAGGCTCCATGAGAGCCCACTGTCAAGCTACTAACATTAAAGAAGCGCTTGTTGGGAGGCAACCCAATTTTTATCTAACTATATTTTTCTTAGTTATATGTCTTTATAGGTTCATGATCATGTGGAGTCACAAAATAAACATAAAAATTGAAAATGGAATCAAAAACAGGAGAAGAAAAATCACACCCTGGAGGAGCATCTGTCTGGCGTTCAGCGCCAGAACAGAGCATGGTTCTGGCGCTGAACGCCCAAAATGGGCAGCTTCTGGGCGCTGAACGCCAGAACAGGCATGGTTCTGGCGTTCAACGCCAGAAATGGCACACAAATGGGCGTTGAACGCCCAAAATGGCCACCAACCTGGCGCTGAACGCCCAGAGTTGTGTGCAAAGGCATTTTTACATGCCTAATGGGTGCAGGGATGTAAATCCTTGAACACTTCAGGATCTGTGGACCCCACAGGATCCACTCAGGATATGTGGACCCCACAGGATCCCCACCTACCTCCACTCACTTCTTCTCACCACTCTCTTTCACACAACCCCATAAACTCTCTTCCCCATCACCTCTTCACCACTCACACCCATCCACTCTTCCCCATAAACCTACCTCATAAACTCCACCTACCTTCAAAAATTCAAAATCAATTTCCCACCCATATGGCCGAAACCTTTCCCCCCTCCCTTCCCTATATAAATCCCTCCATTCTTCATCAAATTCACACAACACACCCCTCTACACCCTTCTTGGCCGAAACACTCCTCACTCTCCCTCTCCTCCATTTCTTCTTCTTCTTCATCTATTCTTTCTTTTATTGCTCGAGGGCGAGCAAAATTCTAAGTTTGGTGTGGTAAAAGCATAAGCTTTTTGTTTTTCCATTACCATTGATGGCACCTAAGACCGGAGAATCCTCTAGAAAGGGGAAAGGGAAGACAAAAGCTTCCACATCCGAGTCATGGGAGATGGAAAGGTTCATCTCCAAAGCCCATCAAGACCACTTCTATGATGTTGTGGCCAAGAAGAAGGTGATCCC
>NC_029792.2:80109703-80110310 GCF_000816755.2 Arachis ipaensis
TCTATGCAATTCGGCTGGAATTGACATAGAGGGAGATATCCTCATTAAAGAGGACAAGCCCATCACTAAGAAGAAGATGGAGTAAGCAAGAGAGCCCATTCATGGAGCTCAAGAGGCGTATGAAGCTCATCACCATGAGATCCCGGAGATACCTCAAATGCACTTTCCTCCACAAAACTATTGGGAGCAAATCAACACCTCCCTAGGAGAATTGAATTCCAATATGGGACAACTAAGGGTGGAACATCAAGAGCACTCCATCATGCTTCATGAAATAAGAGAAGACCAAAAAGCAATGAGGGAGGAGCAACAAAGACAAGGAAGAGACATAGAAGAACTCAAGGACACCATTGGTTCCTCAAGAAGGAAACGCCACCATCACTAAGGTGGATTCATTCCTTGTTCTTATTTCTTCTGTTTTTCGTTTTCTATGTTATGTGCTTATCTATGTTTGTGTCTTCATTACATGATCATTAGTAGTTAGTAACTCTGTCTTAAAGTTATGAATGTCCTATGAATCCATCAGCTCTCTTAAATGAAAAATGTTTTAATTCAAAAGAATAAGAAGTACATGAGTTTCGAATTTATCCTTGAACTTAGTTTAATT
>NC_029792.2:80110367-80154837 GCF_000816755.2 Arachis ipaensis
TAGGGCCACGGCCAAGACTCATAAAGAAACTGTGTTCAAAAATCATCATACTGAACTAGGAGAATCAATAACACTATCTGAACTCTGAGTTCCTATAGATGCCAATCATTCTGAACTTCAATGGATAGAGTGAAATGCCAAAACTATTCAAGAGGCAAAAAGCTATAAGTCCCGCTCATATGATTGAAGCTATATTTCATTGATAGTTTGGAATTTATAGTATATTCTCTTCTTTTTATCCTACTTGATTTTCAGTTGCTTGGGGACAAGCAACAATTTAAGTTTGGTGTTGTGATGAGCGGATAATTTATACGCTTTTTGACATTGTTTTTAGTATGTTTTTAGTAGTATCTAGTTACCTTTAGGGATGTTTTCATTAGTTTTTATGTTAAATTCACATTTCTGGACTTTACTATGAGTTTGTGTGTTTTTTTGTGATTTCAGGTATTTTCTGGCTGAAATTGAGGGACTTGAGCAGAAATCAGATTCAGAGGTTGAAGAAGGACTGCTGATGCTGTTGGATTCTGACCTCCATGCACTCAATGTGGATTTTCTGGAGCTACAGAACTCGAAATGGCGCGCTTCTAATTGCGTTGGAAAGTAGATATCCAGGGCTTTCCAGCAATATATAATAGTCCATACTTTGGCCAAGAATAAATGACGTAAACTGGCGTTCAACACCAGCTTTCTACCCAAATCTGGCGTCCAGCGCCAGAAAAGGAGCCAAAACCAGAGGTGAACGCCCAAACTGGCACAAAAGCTGGCGTTCAGCTCCAAGAAGGACCTCTACACGTGCAACACTCAAGCTCAGCCCAAGCACACATCAAGTGGGCCCCAGAAGTGGATTTATGCATCAATTACTTACTCATGAAAACCCTAGTAGCTAGTTTATTATAAATAGGCCCTCTTACTATTGTATGAGGAATCTTTGGTCTCAGTTTTAATCCATTGTTCATCTTAGGAGACTATTGATCATGTTTTAGGGGGCTGGCCATCTCGGCCATGCCTCGACCTTTCACTTATGTATTTTCAACGGTAGAGTTTCTACACTCCATAGATTAAGGTGTGGAGCTCTGCTGTTCCTCAAAGATTAATGCAAAGTACTACTGTTTTCCATTCAATTCATCTTATTTCGCTTCTAAGATATCCATTCGCACCCAAGAACGTGATGAAGGTGATGATTATGTGTGACGCTCATCACCATTCTCCCCTATGAACACGTGCCTGACAAACACTTCCGTTCTACATGCAATAAGCTAGAATAAATATCTCTTAGATCTCCTAATCAGAATCTTCGTGGCGTAAGCTAGAATGATGGCGGCATTCAAGAGAATCCGGAAAGTCTAAACCTTATCAGTGGTATTCCGAGTAGGATTCAATGATTGAATGACTGTGACGAGCTTCAAACTCGTGAGTGCTGGGCGTTAGTGACAGACGAAAATGGTTCCGCATCTCCTAGATCTTCAACCACTTCTTCCCTTTCTTTAATGACCCTAGGCGTCTCTAATTGCTCCAATACAAAGCTTGACTCTTCCTTCTTCTCCACTGGATTTTCCAATCTCTCTTCCATGCTTTGCTCATATTTTGATTTCTCACATAGGGCCACGGAGATACCTTGAGTATTCAAACATTGGTAGGCTAAAGTATGCACTACCTTAGTCAAATTAGTCACAAATTCTAGGATGTTCCTTTGCATATCCACTTGGCCTTGAAGTAGCAAGGTGAAAGAATCATCTATTGGGGCTTGGGGTGGATAGGAAGATTCATTAATTTGGAGAAACGGTTCATAGTAGGAAGGTGGTTCTTCTTGGTAAGGATATGGAGATGGTATGTATTGAGGTGGTTCTTGGTGGTAATCTTGATAGGGTTGTGGTGGTTCCAAAGGTTCTTACTCATAATGGTCATAAGAACATGGTACGGGTGATTGGTCATACAATGGATGTGGGTCACAAGAAGGTACTTGGTAAAAATGGGCTTGTGAGCATGGTTGGTAGTCATGTTGAGGATAAGGTTCATAAGCATATGGTGGTGGTACTTGATTATCACAAAAAGAGTCACCATAGCCATCAAATTGACATGCATTAGGATGGTGGTTATACCTATAAGTATCCAGAGGTTGTTGCTAATAGGAGTGATCAATTCCTTGAAACTCCTCCCATCTTTGTTGGTTCCATCCATAATGAGTGTCATCATTGAAGTTCACATTTCCTACAACACAATTGGGACCAAACTCATAGCCAAAGTGAGAATTCATGGTGACAAGGGAAAATATGAAACAAAAACTAACTAGAAATAACAAAACAAAATCCTACAAATAGCAAAGCTATTTACAATATTCACATATATATAATAACCAATAACATAACACCATTGCAATTCCTCGGCAACGGCGCCATTTTGATGATCGGATTTTTTTGACGGTTTAGAATTCACAAATGAAATCTCGTGACAAGTATAGTTTCTAAACCAAACAATAATCCTTTCATACCAAAGACTATTTGTCACAAGTACAAACCCCTAAATTTATAAACCGAAGTATTCAAACCTAGGGTCGTTCTCCCTAGGAATTGCGATAAAGTGTCTTGTTATTGGTTATGAGGCATGATTGGGGTTTTTGGGATAAGAGGCATGAAATGTAAATGGCAATGAAAATAAACTAACAACTATAAAAGCTCATGACAAGGAATGAGAATTAGAAGTCCTATCCTAGTTATCCTCCTCAATTGTGACCACAATTGTCCATTGCTACAACTTAGTTAACCTCTAACCATGGAGGAAAGTCAAGTGGATGAATTAACTTGATTCCACAAGTCCTAGCCAACTTCCAAGGGAAAGACTATCTTTAGTGGTATCCAAATCAATTAGCAACTTCTAATTATCAATCAACAAAGGAATTAGATAACTCAAGCATCACTAATTACTCTACCTAGGCCAAGAGGAATAAAATCTATGCTAAAATCCAACCAAGCATTTTATCAAACACTTGGAAGGCATAAAAGAGAAGCATAGTAAATTGGCAACAACAATGAAATCTAACAACAATTATTGCAAGGAATTAATAACAACAATCAAAGAAAACACAATTACCATGAATTACCTCAAATTGAATTGAAAGAAAATAGAATAAACAAAAGTAGATCCACAACAAAGCATAGGAACAAGGTAGAAGAAATTATAACAAACAATAGAAGAATGATGAATGTAACAACAAAGAATTCAAGAGTAGAAGATAAAAGCATGAATTAAAACCTAGATATAAGATTATTGACCTAAACCTAATCCTACTCCTAATCCTAGAGAGAAGTGAGAGCTTCTCTCTCTAAAACAAACTAGAACTAAACCTCAAGTGTGTTTGTGTGTTCTATGATGTGTGAATGATGCCTTCCCCTTCATTCCTTGGTCTATTTAGCCTTTTCCCGCCAATAACTCAGCTCCAAATGGGGCCAGAAACCCTCCAAAATCGCCAGACACGTGTTTGACTAAAGGAATCACGTGCGGCCTTCGGTGCGTACAGGCATAGCGCGCGTGCGCGCCCCTGGAGCTTTTTGCAATCTGCGCGGAAGCGCACCATGCGTCTGTGCGTCCATGGGCTTTCTCCAAATCTTTGGCTTTTCATGATTTCTCCACTTTGTATGCTTTTCTTTCACTCCTTTGATCCTTTCCTAGCCCTTTTCAATTTGAAATCACTAGCAAACACATCAAGGCATCTAGTGAGATCAAAGAAAGATTAAAACTATCAAATTAAAGGTCTAAAAAGCATGTTTTCATATTTAAGCACTAATAAGGAGACAATCACAAAACTATGCTAATTCATTGAATAAATGTGAGGAAATGTTATCAAAATGCTCTAAATTCAACACAAGATAAACCCTAAAAAGGGGGTTTATCAGCCACGCGTGCACGTGGATGGCCATTTTTGCTATTCCATGCGTGCGCGTTACCTATGCGTGTGTGTGGTTGGGAAGGAATACACGTCCACGCGTACGCGTCATCGAGGCGTACGCGTCATTGCAAATTCCCCAACCCCAGTTTTTGAAAGCCTTTCGAAGGCATTGGCCTCAACGTTGGAGTGGCAACGTTCCCTCCAACGTTGGCACACTCACGCGTGCGCGTCACCCACGCGTGCGCGTGGAGTGTCTACCTTCCACACTCACGCGTACGTGTCACCCAAGCGTGCCCGTCAATGCCAATTTTTAAAACTCCATATTTGAAACTTGTATCGCGAGTGTTGGCCTCAACGTTGGACCAACAACGTTCCCTCCAACGTTGGCCTACCCACGCGTGCGCATCACCCACGCGTGCGCATGGATTGTCAAAATTTCACGATGCACGCATGCGCGTCGCCAAATCCAGAAAGCACTCTGTATCAAAGAGCGTTGGAGGTAACGTTGGCTTACCAACATTCCCTCCAACATTTGCATCAGGACTTGTAGTGTTGCATTACTCTTCATTCAACGTTTGAGGCAACGTTGGTGGCCCAACTTTGGCCACCAACGTTGCTTCCTTTTTTCCTTTCCATGGCCATTCTCCAACTTCTTTCCTTGTCTTTCTACACCTATCATCAACCAATACATGCATCAAAGCCGTGCTAAAATCATGATAGATTGCATCATTTTTAACACATAAGTAATTATGGCATGAATCTTATGAAAATGCATCAAATTAACCATGTTTGAATGACTCAAGGTATACATGAACTTTTAACCCAAATGCTTACTTATAGCTCAAGAAAGTGCATAAAACCTAATGAAATCAAAAGAAAAAGGCTAGTGAAACTAGCCTAAGATGCCTTGGAATTACAACACAAAACTTAAATCTTGCTTGTCCCCAAGCAAGCAATGAATTATGAGAAAGATGAATGAAAACAGAAGGCAATATGTATCCATATCAGTAAGTAATTGAAATTGATTCATGGGATTTTATGCAGGAATTGTTGCAGCTCACTTTTATTGATTCCTAGGTGAGAAATGTCTCTTTTAGTGCCAACTATCATACTGCTATGACTTCTTATTATTCACTCATCCTTGGTATTTGAATTCTTTGTTTTTCTTTTGCTGTGAACTTATTCTTTAGTTGCAGCAGCTTAGTGTTCTGTTTTTGAGTCAACTCTTTAAGGTAAGCTTTCAGTCAACACTCCTGAACCAGTTGGTTCAAGGTGCTAAGTGTTGAGACACTCCTAAGGACTTAATTACCCAAGTCTCTCCTCAACACATCTTCACTACAGGCACATGGCTTGTTATTCATTCCTTATACCTTGGTGTCCAGTGATGAATCCACATTTCATGGTATTTATTTGCTCTATTTGGGTGGATTTCATTAACTTTTCTTGCACTTATTCATTGAAATAGCATAGTTTCATGATTTCTTCCTAAATTGTGCGTTGAAAATGAAAACATGCTCTTTTGTGCTTAATTTAGTCAATTTTTATTCACTTTAATCCCATTTGGTGCCTTGATGTATTTGTTAAGTGATTTCAGGTTTCCAAGGTAAGTATGGATTGAAGAAGTGAGGAAAAGAGCATGCAAAAGGGAAGAAACCATGAAGAAATGGAGTTTGGAAGTTCAGCGATCCGTGCGTGCGCACAGGAGATGCGTGTGCGCGCACAAGTGCAAGCTCGGCAACATGTACGCGTGGATGGATTTTTGCGCAGTGACATGTACGTGTGACACACGCGTATGCGTGACTCGAGTTACGTTAGCCCATTAATTGCAAATCGTTGGGGGCGAATTCTGGGCCTCTAAAACCCAGTCCAACTCATTTCTGAAGCTATTTCAACTCCAATTCAAGTGGATACAAGGGGGGCAATTAGGTTTAACTTTTATGATGTTTTAGTGTAGTTCTCTAGAGAGATAAGCTCCCCCTGTCTCTAGAATTAGGGTTCCTTAGTTTAATTTCTTGTAATTTCTACTTTAAATTCTTGTTTCTATTTACTTTTCCTTGTCATTTATTGTTATTGCTTCTTTGCTCTTCTTCATTTCTCTTGTTATTTCCTTTATTTTGTTATTTTTATGTTATGAACACTCTTTGTTAATTTTACTTTCATTTAATGCAAATTTATATTTAATGCTCATTTATTGCTTCCCTTAGTTGTTGGTATCATTTTCTTGCTTTTGGTATTTTAGATTTTATGTTTAATGTAATTTAATATTATTTTATTTTCATGCACACCAAGTGTTTGATAAAGTGCTTGGCTTAGTTTTTACTTAGTTTTTCTTAACTCTTGGCTTGGAATTGTTGACTTTGGTGATCCTTGAGTCATTGATGTCCATTCTTGTTTGATATATTAGAGTAGTTAGTTGATTTGGTTTCCCTTGACCATCAATCAAACGTTATACAGTGGATCGATTTCATGCAACCCTTCATCAGTTGTAGCAAGCGATAATTCGAATAGCTTTCCAACGTTCGAACAGTCAAGGAACTCCCACCGCTTCATGTGGAGAATCTACTGAAGAACGCAGCATGAAGGAGAAGCTAGAAACTCCGGTGGACAATGAGCAGCATGACTTTGTGTTGCAACAATTGGAAGAAACCGTAATCGTTGAAAAGGAAGAAGTGGTCGAAGACTTAGGAGATGCGCAACGTCCATGGGAAAGCCCAGTCATAGAGCCCCCTTCTAAGGAGTTTGAATTTGATGTTGAGGAGGGTGTACAACCTCCAAGGCATATCATGGTTGAAGACTTTGAAGGGGATGATAAAGAGATGGATTCAATCATTGATGAATACTTATCTACATTTGAATCCTCTCCCATTGGACTTGACATGGAGATTAAAGAAGAAGAAGCACAACCTCCCATGCCCTTTGTGAATAATGAAGAAGAGATCGAATTGGAAGAAAGCTACTAAGAGGAAGAGGTTGATATTGAAGAAGCTTGCAAAGAGGTGGAAGTTGTCAAAGAAGAGCCCAAGGGAATGGAGCTGGAGATCACCTTGCCAAGGTTGTTGGAGACTTCTCCCCCAAAGCCATCACCATCCATCCCTTCATTCAAGTAGATAAATCTCTCATCTCTAAGCTTAATTAGCCCACTTGAATATGCTTTGCTTGAGACGGATGGGCAACTTAGAGCTCTTTGTGGCTATAAGAGTAAGAGGAAGATGGTTAGTGGTTGGCAACACAATCCTAAGTTCATTGTGGTAGGAAGCTCACGGCTGAATTATCATAATTGGAAGAATACTAAATTGTATGGGTCTAGGAAGCTGTTTGGATGCCTCAGTGAGAATTCAAATTGCTTACCACCCGGTTGGAACAAAGATGGTCAACAAGAAGATGGGTGCAAAATCAAGGTTTGGGACCCCGGAAATCGGTATAGCAATCAACACTCTTGGGGCCTTGTCACTTGCTTAATCTTGCTTGAAGGCTCTTTGCGCCTAGTTTGGGATCCCGGAGGCCATTGGAATTACAAACATTGGTGGGGATTCCTGGATGAGTTTAAGCACAAGCCACCATAACAAAGGGCTCACCGAATGTCCAACTTAAGGACTATAACTAAAAGTGTTAGGTGGGAGACAACCCACCATGCTATAATCGTTCCTTTATATTCTTAATCTTATTTTATTTTATTTTTACTAGTGTTCATTCATAATTTCTGCATATTCACCTGGATTCTGTATTTTGCATTCTGCATACACATAAAAAAAAGGGGGCAAACCACGCGTGCGCGCAGGCCACTCGTGGGTGTCGATAGCAATCTCGCTCCCCCATCCAATGAACAGAAAGTTGTGATAGAATCGTGTGGCTGGTGTGCTCTGCGCACAATTCGACCCACGTGTACGCGTCTATGACACGTTCGCGTCATCTGCCACAAGGGAAATCCACGCGTACGCGTCAAGCACGCGCACGCGTGGATAAGGAAATCGGGTAAATAGCATTTTGGACAGAAAATTGTGCTGCCCCTATGCTGGAACTATGCTAGAGGCACAAGGTCATCCACGCGTACGTGTCCCTGACGCGTGCGCGTCCTTTTGCTTCCAAGACCACCCACACGTACGCGTGGGCGACGCGTACGTGTCACATGGCGAATACAGTTCTCACGCGCATGCGTGCCTTGCACGCGCATGCGTGCCTTGCACACGCACGTCGCGTCCCGACTTTTCGTTCCCTTCTCCTGTCTTCCTTCATTCTTCTTATTGCATTTAATTACTTTTCTTTCTTCAAAAATTTTTCTCTTTCATGCTTAGTTATTTATGGTTTCTTTTTCTTCATGCATTTTTATGTTGGTATTGGAACTTTATTTGGGTCCTATATTATTATACTTGAGCCTGTGGATATCATCAATAGTGATTTGACAATTAATATTAATTTTTGAGGTTGCATGCATGTTTGGAATTCTTGCTTTCCCTAACGTATTTTACATGCATACCAAGTGTTTGTGAAAAGCCCGTATGGCATTGTGAATTCTTAATTATTTTATCCTTCTACTCTAATGCCTGTTTTTCACAAAATCGTTCCAATATTTTATTAATTAAATATAATTTTCAATACAAATGTTATTGTTAGTTTGTTATGGGTGATAATACATTTTGGCTTTTAATGCTTGATCTATGCTACTCATGCCTTTGCCAGCATGCCAATAAACATCTTACATTTAATTGCCTCAATATATCATGCTATATTTCTATTGATGTTCTAATTACATGGAGTTGCGACCATGTGTTAACGACATTCTTCTTTACCTTGGCATGATTATCACTCGCACTGCCCTCTTCCTTGCTCTATCCCTTTGAATTCATGTCCCTTTCTCTTCTTCCTTTTCAGGATGGCCACCAGGAAGGGTGTAGAGAGAGAGCCTCTAACAAGTCACCGGCAAGGAGGAGAACGAAAAGCACAAGCATCTTCAACAAATCAGCTGCTCCTTCAGATACTTCAGAGGTTGGACCGGCTTGACCGGCAGGCAAAGCAAATGGAGCGCCATAACAAGCACCGATTTACATACCTCAAGGAGCTGATTGTTGGCAACCACCCACCTGAAGAAGAACTAGACACTCCGGACTCCACCTTACCTACCAGCACTGGGGCCATGACGACCCCAACTGTGGAGATGCTGTTACCAACCCCCCTTTGTTCCTGACTGATGGCACCAAGGACGGTGCCAAGCTTTAAGTGTGGGGAGGTCGGTCAGTACCTGACTTCCGGAGGTAATTATTTTTCTCAACACCAATAGGTTATTTTTCTTTTGTTAGGATAGAATAGATTGCATAGTAATAAGTGTTTGCATGTATGTTCTACTTGGTTGAAAAATAATAAGTTTCTTTTTAAGACCCTATTTTTGAAAAGAAAAAATTTCACTAATTCAAATTAAAATTTTGTGTTAAATTTGTTTGAAAATTGTAATTTGGAACATAGTTTATAGCTAAGAACACACAACCTATGAGATTTTGAGCTTAATTACATGGTTACATTATTTAACCATAATATTTTATTCTTGTGTGTTTTCTTCTCTATGACTGCAATCTATATTTTGTTCCATTCTATATGTCCATTGTTTAGTGTATTTACATGCTTGCATATGATTGATGCCATCCTTTGTTATTAGCTCACTTATCCCGAATAGCCTACCCTTTCAATTACCTTTGTTAGCCACGTTGAGCCTTTTAATCCCCTTTGTTCTATATTTTACCACATCACTAGCCTTAAGCAGAAAAAACAAGTAATTACCTGATTTGAATATTTGGTTGGCTTAAGTTAGAGATTGTGTATAAATTAAGTGTGGAGAACTATGGGAGCTTGGGTTGATGAAAGTATACAGTGTTTCATTGACAAAATATTGAGAATTTGGGTACCTACTCATGTAAGACCAGAAAAATTAAAAATCCATGTGCATTGATAAGTTATGTTTGCTTTTTAAAAAATAAAAAAATAAAAAATAAAAAAAATAAAATATTCAATTAAATAAATAAATAAGGGGACAAAATTATCCCAATGTTAAGCTAATGAAAAATCAATGCATAGGTGATACAAATTAAAAGAAGAGTTGATGCATGAGTATGTAATGCAAAAGTGGAAATTTTGGGTAGCTAGGTATAATTTTAGAAGTTATATAGAGTGTGTATAGGTGAGAGCTTAGGTTAATCAAGGATTCAATTTATAGCTCACTTAACCATACATATATCCTCACCCTTACCTTGGCCCCATTACAATCTTGAAAAGACCTCATGATGTTTGCATTGGTACATTAAATACTTGTTGATTGGTTAGGTGAAGAACAAAGTTTAGAAAGCATGACTAGAGAAGACTAGAGAGGATTACCCTATACACTTGAGTGATTAGAGTGTACATACACCATCAGTGAGGGTTCAATGCTTGATTCTATGTTCCCTACTTTCATGAGCTGTCTTCTTACAAGTTTACTTGTCCTTACTGTATGATTTAAATTAGTGGAATTTGATTTATGTTTGTCTTGGAAGACTTATTTACTTTTAACCAAGTAGACAGAATCATCTTAGCACATAGTTGCATTCACATATAGTTGCATTCGTAGGTTGCATCTCATGAGTCTTACTTTCCCTTATTTAGTCCTTTGATCTCCTTGAGCTAAGCATGAGGACATGCTAATGTTTAAGTGTGGGAGTTTGATAAACCACTATTTTATGGTTTATCTTGTGCTAATTTGAGTGGCTTTTATCAAGTCTTTACTCACTTATTCATATGATTTGCATGGTTTTACAATTCCTTCCTAGTTTTGTTCTATGATTGAAAATTAGCTTCCTAAGCCTTTAATTTGTGTATTTTAATTCTCCTTTATACCATTGGATGCCGTGATCTGTGTGTTAAGTGATTTCAGGGTTTATAGGGTAGGAATGGCTTAGAGGATGGAAAGGAAGCATGCAAAAGTGGAAGGAATACAAGAAACTGAAGGAACTGCAAAGCTATCCAGCCTGACCTCTTCGTACTTAACTGACCATAACTTGAGCTACAGAGGTCCAAATGGGGTGGCTTCAGTTGCGTTGGAAAGCTAACATCTGGGGCTTCGAAATGATATATAATTTGCCATAGTTTCTCTGAAGATAGACGATGTGCACGCGTGCATCACACGCACATGCTGCATCTGTGAAAATCAGCGTTTCTGAATTCGTTCCCAGCGATTTCTGGGAAGTTTTTGGCCCAAAAAACACAGATTAGAGGCTATAAAGTGGGGAAATCCATTCATTCATAGAGACAACTTCTCATAATTCACAATTTTAGGTTTTTAGATGTAGTTTCTAGAGAGAGAGGCTCTCTCTCCTCTCTCTAGGTTTTAGGATTTAGGATTTCTCTTAGGTTAGGTTTACTTCTTCTCCATTCCAGGTTCAATGTTTCTTTAATTTAGTTTCTCTTCTACTTTTATTTATTCTAGTACTTTGGTTTATCTATTTCTCTTGTTTATTACTTATTTTCCCAATTTGGTTTATGAACCTCCCAATGTTAGATTTGATTTTATATTTAATGCAATTTGAGGTATTTCAGATTTATGATTTTAATTTAGCTTTTTACATTCTTAGCTTGAATTGATTAATTGGTGACACTTGAGTTATCAAACTGCTTTGTTGATTGATAATTGGAATTTGCTGGTTGATTTGGATCCCTCTAAAGCTAGTCTTTCCTTAGGAGTTAACTAGGACTTGAGGAATCAAATTGATTAGTCCACTTGACTTTCCTTTATTTAGTAAGCGTTAACTAAGTGGGAGTAATGAACAATTCTCATCACAATTGATAAGGATAACTAGGATAGGATTTCCAGTTCTCATACCTTGCAAGAGCTTTATTAGTTACTAATTTAATTTCTCGCAATTTACTTTTTCTTGTTCCTTATTCAAAAACCCCAAAAAGATAGATTCTCATAACCAATAATAAACTACACCTCCCTGCAATTCCTTGAGAGACGACCCGAGGTTTAAATACTTCGGTTATTATTTTTATTGGGTTTGCTTTAGTGACAAACAAGTTTTTGTACGAAAGGATTATTGTTAGTTTAGAAACTATACTTACAACGTGATTACTTATTTGTGAATTCTTTACTAGCAAAAATCCGTTTGTCAAAATGGTGTCATTGCCGGGGAATTACAAACGTGTGCCTTATTATTGGTTATTGTAAATATTTCCTTTTTCATTTCTTTGTTAGTGTTTCTTATTTTAGGAGTTTATTTTCATTAATCTCTATTAGTTTTTATTTCTTTTGCTACTATGAATTCTCACCCCTCTGGCTTTAAATTTGATTCCAATGTTGTTGTATGGAATGGAAGCTATAATGAGAACATGCATCAAGGTTGGAAGAATCAAAGATGGGAGGAGCCACAAGGATTTGATCAACCCTCTTGGCAACAACCCCCTCCAATGCGCTATAACCAACAACCATTCTGTGATGTATACCAAGACAATAGTTATGGTGGACCCTTTCGTGGCAAATCACCTCCACCAAATTACTATGGTCAAGAGCCATTCCAGGGAGCATACCAAGATGATGAATATGGTGGACCCCCTTGTAGTTACCAACAAGCCCCACCATATGCTTATGAACCACCTCCCCAACATACCTTTGAACCACCATACTTACAAGCCCTGTTACACCATTTACCTCCATATGATCCTAACCTATATCCACCATACCAACTACCCTATGAACCGTATGAATCATACATAGAGCCACCCCAATTCCGATCCAATTACTCCCAAGAACCACCACCTCCATATACACCATGTCCATATCCATCAATCCTAGAGCACTATGATCCTACTTATGATAGCCGAGCGCAACAAGAATCAAAGGATCGTCTCAAGGAAACAGTGGATCGATTTCATGTAACCCTTCATCAATTGGAGCAAGCGATAATTCGATTAGCTTCCCAATGTTCGGACACTCAAGGAACTTCCACCGCTTCATGTGGAGAATCTACTGAAGAACGTAGCATGAAGGAGAAGCTAGAAACTCCAGTGGACAGTGAGCAGCATGACTTTGTATTGGAACAATTGGAGGAAGCCGTAATCGTTGAAGAGGAAGAAGTGGTCAAAGACTTAGGAGATGCGCAACGTCCATGGGAAAGCCCAGTCATAGAGCCCCCTTCTAAGGAGTTTGAATTTGATGTTGAGGAGGGTGTACAACCTCCAACGCATATCATGGTTAAAGACTTTGAAGGGGATGATCAAGAGATTGATTCAGTCATTGATGAATTCTTATCTACATTTGAAACCTCTCCCATTGGACTTGACATGGAGATTAAAGAAGAAGAAGCAAAACCTCCCATGCCCTTGGTGAACAATGAAGAAGAGATCGAATTGGAAGAAAGCTACCAAGAGGAAGAGGTTGATATTGAAGAAGCTTGCAAAGAGGTGGAAGTTGACAAAGAAGAGCCCAAGGGAATGGAGCTGGAGATCACCTTGCCAAGGTTGTTGGAGACCTCTCCCCCAAAGCCATCACCATCTATCCTTTCATTCAAGTGGGTAAATCTCTCATCTCTAAACTTAATTAGCCCACTTGAATATGCTTTGCATGAGACTGATGGGCAACTTAGAGCTCTTTGTGGCTATAAGAGTAAGAGAAAAATGGTCAGCGGTTGGCAGCAAAATCCTAGGTTCATTGTGGTAGGAAGCTCTCGGCTGAATTATCATGGTTGGAAGAATACTAAATTGTATCGGTCTAGGAAGCTGTTTGGATACCTCAGTGAGAATTTGGATTGCTTACCACCCGGTTGGAACAAAGATGGTCAACAAGAGGACGGGTGCAAAAGCAAGGTTTGGAACCCCGGAATTCAGTCTAGCAATCAACACTCATGGGGCCTTGTCACTTGCTTAATCTTGCTTGAAGGCTCTTTGCGCCTAGTTTGGGATCCCGGAGGCCATTGGAATTACAAACATTGGTGGGGAATTCCTGGATGAGTTCAAGCACAAGCCACCATAACAAGGGGCTCACCGAATGTCCAACTTAAGGACTATAACTAAAAGTGCTCGGTGGGAGACAACCCACCATGGTATAATCGTTCCTTTTTATTCTTAATCTTATTTTATTTTATTTTTACTAGTGTTCATTCATAATTTCTACATATTCACCTGCATTATGCATTTTGCATTCTCACTCCCCCATCCAACGAACAAAAAGTTGTGATGGAATCGTGCGGCTGGTGTGCTCTGCACACAATTCGACCCACGCGTACGCATCTATGACGCGTGCGCATCATCTGCCACAAGGGAAATTGGTGCTCGAAATTGTGATTACACTTTTCACAACTCCATACAACTAACCACCAAGTGCACTGGGTCGTCCAAGTAATACCTTACGTGAGTAAGGGTCGATCCCACGGAGATTGTCGACTTGAAGCAAGCTATGGTTATCTTGTAATTCGTAATCAGGAGATTTAAATGAGATAATTTATTTTGTTTATGAAAAATAAATAACATGAAATAAATGGTACTTGTGATTCAGTAATGAGAAACAGGTTGAGGTTCCGGAGATGCTCTGTCATCTGAATCTCTGCTTTCCTACTGTCTTCTTCTCCAAACACGCATGGTTTCCTTCAATGGCAAGCTGTATGATCCTCTCGGATAAAAACTACCAGGTACGATCTCTGCACGGCTAATCAACTGTTGGATTTCTCGTCTCGGATGAAAAATACCATGTACAGCTACCGCACGGCTAATCATCTGTCGGTTCTCACTAGCGACAGAATAGAACCCTTATAAAAACAGTAGTAATTGCATTAATCCATTGAAACACAGCAGAGCTCCTCACCCCACCTATGGGGTTTAGAGACTCATGCCGTAGAAGATACAATATAAAGTGTAAAATTTCATAAGGTCCTAAATGAATCTCTAAAAGTAGTTTTTTATAGTAAACTAGTAACTTAGGGTTACAGAAAATGAGTAACTAGGTGTAGATAGTGCATAATTCCACTTTCGGGGCCCACTTGGTGAGTGTTTGGGCTGAGCTTTCAAGCTTCCACGTGCATATGCCTCATATTGGAGTTAAATGCCACCTGGGTGCCGAAATGGGCGTTTAACGCCGAAAAGTATGCCAGTTCTGGCGTTTTACGCTAAAAAGTTTTTGGCTGGCTTTTAACGCCAGTTTGGGCCATTAAATCTCGGGTAAAGTATGGACTATTATATATTGCTGGAAAGCCCAAGATATCTACTTTCCAACGCAATTTAGAGCGTGCCAATTGGGTCTCTGTAGCTCCAGAAAATCCATTTTGAGTGCAGGAGGGTCAGAATCCAACAGCATCTGCAATCCTTTCTCAGCCTCTGAATTAGATTTTTGCTCAGGTCCTTCAATTTCAGCCAGAAATTACCTGAAATTACAAAAAAACACACACTCTCATAGTAAAGGCCAGAAATATGATTTTTGAATAAAAACTAATAAAAATATAATAAAAAGTAACTAAAATATACTAAAAACTACCTAAAAACAATGCCAAAAAGGTATAAATTATCCGCTCATCACAACACCAAACTTAAATTGTTACTTGTCCCCAAGCAACTAAAAACGAAATAGGATAAAAAGAAGAGAATATACAATAAATTCCAAAAACATCAATGAAGATTAGTTTTAATTAGATGAGCGAGACTAGTAGCTTTTTGCTTCTAAACAGTTTTGGCATCTCACTTTTTCCTTTGAAGTTCAGAATGATTAGCATCCATAGGAACTCAAAATTCAGAGAGTGTTATTGATTCTCCTAGTTTAGTTTGTTGATTCTTGAACACAGTTACTTTATGAGTCTTGGCCGTGACCCTAAGCATTTTGTTTTCCAGTATTACCACCGGATACATAAATGCCACAGACACATAACTAGGTGAACCTTTTCAGATTGTGACTCAGCTTTGCTAAAGTTCCCAGTTAGAGGTGCCCAGAGCTCTTAAGCACACTCTTTTTGCTTTGGACCACGACTTTAACCGCTCAGTCTCAAGCTTTTCACTTGACACCTTCACGCCACAAGCACATGGTTAGGGACAGCTTGGTTTAGCCGCTTAGGCCAGGATTTTATTCGTTTGGGCCCTCCTATCCATTAATGCTCAAAGCCTTGGATCCTTTTTACCCTTGCCTTTTAGTTTAAAGGGTTATTGGCTTTTTCTGCTTGCTTTTTCTTTTATTTTTCGCCACATATATATATATATATATTCGCAAGCCTTGTGTTTTTCACTGCTTTTTCTTGCTTCAAGAATTAATTTTATGATTTTTCAGATTATCAACAACATTTCTCCTTTTTCATTATTCTTTCAAGAGCCAACAATTTTAACACTCATAAACTTCACTTTAAAAAATATGCACTGTTCAAGCATACATTCAGAAAACAAAAAATTTTGCCACCACATCAATATAATTAAACTATTTTCAAGATAGAATTCGAAATTCATGTACTTCTTGTTCTTTTGCAACTAAAAACATTTTTCATTTAAGAAAGGTGAAGGACTCATGAAATCATTCATAGCTTTAAGACATACACATTAGACACTAGTGATCATGTAATAAAGATAAAACATAGTCAAAACATAAACAAGGAGATTAAAGAACCGGTCTAACTTAGTGATGGTGGCCTCTTCTTCCTCTTGAAGAACCAATGGAGTTTTTGAGCTCCTTTATGTCTCTTCCTTGCCTTTGTTTCTCCTCTTCCTAGAGGTTTCTCCGGCCTTAGGTACCATTAGTGGTTATGGAAAGCTAAAAGCTGAGCTTTTTCACACCAAACTTAAAAGCTTTGCTCGTCCTCGAGCAGAATAAGATAGATGGGAGTAGAAGAAGAATGATGTAATTAATTTTGAAAACTTATTACTGTATACTAGAAAAATTAAAAAGAGTTGAAAAGAATTTGAAAAGATATGTAAGTTTTGAAAACGTTTTGGAAGGAATTGAAAAGAATTGAAAGAGAATTAAAAAGAATTGGAAATATTATGAATTTTTTGAAAATAGAAATTGAAAAATGAACGTTTAAAATATGTTTGATGCAAAAAATTATGAATTAAAACATGAAAAATTGAAAAAAATCGAATTGGAAAACCTCCCTTGTGTCATCCTGGCGTTTAACGTCCACTTGACTGCCTCTTTGGGCATTTAATGCCCAGCCAGATACCCTGACTGGCGTTAAACGCCAGGAATCCTTCTTTACTGGGCATTTTTCTAAACACCCAGAATGCTGCCATTTCTAGCGTTAAATGCCCAGAATGCTGCCTGCATGGGCGTCAAACGCCCATTCTGCTATCCTTACTGGCGTTTAAACGCCAGTAAGCCTATCCTCCAGGGTGTGCTGTTTTTGATCCTGTTTTTGATTCTGCTTTAATTTTACAGCTATTTTTGTGACTCCACATGATCATTAACCTAAAGAAAACATAAACTAACAATGGAAAATTAAATGAAAAAGTAATTAGCAATGATAAATAAGATTGGGTTGCCTCCCAATAAGTGCTTCTTTAATGTCTTTAGCTGGACTTTTACTGAGCTTTTTAATTTAGTCTCAGTTTTGAATACTCTTGCTCAACGTTGCCTTCAAGATAATGTTTGACCTTCTATCCATTAACAATGAACTTTTTGTCAGAGTCAATATCCTGAAGCTCTACATAACCATATGGTGACAAACTTGTAATCACATATGGTCCCTTCCACCAGGATTTCAACTTCTCAGGGAACAATCTAAGCCTAGGGTTAAATAGCAGGACCTTCTGTCCTGGCTCAAAGACTCTAGATGACAGCCTTTTGTCATGCCATCTTTTTGCTTTCTCCTTGTAGATTTTAGTATTTTCGAAAGCATTGAGTCTGAACTCCTCCAACTCATTTAACTGGAGTAATCTCTTTTCTCCAGCTACCTTAGCATCAAGGTTTAGGAACCTGGTTGCCCAGTAGGCCTTGTATTCCAGTTCCAGTGGCAGATGACAGGCTTTTCCATACACAAGTTAGTATGGAGAGGGCCCTATAGGAGTCTTGAATGCTGTTCTGTATGCCCACAGAGCATCATCCAGACATCTTGCCCAATCCCTTCTACGGGTGCTTATAGTCTGTTTCAGGATTTGTTTTAGTTCTCTATTCGAGACTTCAGCCTGCCCATTTGTCTGTGGATGATATGGAGTTGCCACTTTATGGTTAATTCCATATCGTACCAGATCAAAGTCAAGCTGTTTATTACAGAAATGAGTGCCTTCATCACTGATCAGTATCCTTGGGACACCGAACCTGCTGAAGATATGCTTCTAGATGAACTTCATCACTGTCTTAGTATCATTAGTAGGTGTTGCAATTACCTCTACCCATTTAAATACATAGTCTACTGCCACCAGAATATAAGTGTTTGAATATGATAGTGGGAAAGGCCCCATGAAGTCAATACCCCATACATCAAACAACTCAATCTCTAGGATCTCTTGTTGAGGCATGGCATAACCGTGAGGCAGATTACCAGCTCTCTAACAACTGTCACAATTACGTACTGAAGAACTGAAGATTGACAGTTTAGAATTCAGAATAAATTCTCGTTGCAAGTATAGTTTCTAAACCAAGCAATCAACCTTTCTTACAAAAGTTTTGGTTGTCACAAGTAACAAACCCAATAAAATTGATAACCGAGTATTTAAACCTCGGGTCGTCTTCTCAAGAAATTGCAGGGAGGTGTTCTTATTATTAGTTATGGAAAACAATGTTTTTGGGTTTTGAAAGGTTTAAGCAAGGAAAACAAGCTGCAGGGATTAATAAATTAATATCTAATAAAACTCTTGGCAAGGCATGAAAATTCGGAAGTCCTATCCTAGTTACTCCTATGAGAATTGAAGTTAATCCCACTTAGTTAACCTTTACGAAAGCAAGGGAAAGTCAAGTGAGCTAATTAGTTAGATTCCCAAGTCCTAGCCAACTCCTAAGGAAAGACTAGAGTTAGAGGAATTCCAGTCAATTAGCCGACATAACAATCAATCACGATAAGTTGATAACTCAAAAGCTTCCAGTTAATCAATTAAAGCCAAGAATATAAAAAGCTAAATAAGAATCATGAATCTGAAATACCTCAATTTATATTAAATAAGGAAAATCCTAACATGAATGGTTCATAAGCCAAATTGGCAACATAAGTAATTAAATGAGAGCATTGAAGTATCTGAAAGTCAAAGAAATATTGAACCTGGTGAAGAGTTGAAATCCAAAATCCTTTAAGAGGAATCCTAATCCTAAGACCTAAGAGAAAGGAGAGAACCTCTCTCTCTAAAACTACATCTAAACTATGAAAAGTGAATGTATGATATGTTCTCCATGAATGGATGCATTCCTCCACTTCATAACTTCTAATCTGTGCTTTTTGGACTTGGATCTGGGCCCAAAAAGGGCTTCAGAAATAGCTGGGAGCGTTTTTTGCAGTTTCTGGTGCGTGGCGTCTGTCACGCGTCCGCGTGGGTCACGCGGTCGCGTCATCTGGAGTTTTCCTTATCACGCGTTCGCGTCGGTCATGCGATCGCGTCATCTGCGTTCTGCTCGAGGCACGCGTTCGCGTCACTGCCTTTTCGCGCTAGGCATGCGGCCGCGTCGTCCATGCGTTCGCGTCGCTGCCAGTTTCTTCAAAAACTCCATTTTGTGCTTTCCTTCCATTTTTGTATGTTTTCTTTCCATCCTTTAAATCATTCCTGCCTTAGGAGATCTGAAAGTACTCAACACACAAATCACGGCATCAAATGGTAATAAAAGGTAATTAAGATAATTATTTTTAAAGCATAGGAAACATGTTTTTCACATATATCACATAATAAGGAAGGGAAAGTAAAACCATGCAATTTCACATGAATAAGTGGGTGAAGGATTGAATAAATCACTTAAATTAAGCACAAAACATATCATAAAATATGGGTTTATCACGTGCAAACTCTCGGGAGTCTTTATAGAAAGTGGGCCAGTAGAAACCATATTGGAGAACCTTGGTGGCTATTCGCTCACCTCCAAAGTTTCCTCCATATTGTGATCCATGGAAATACCATAGGATCTTTTGTGCCTCTTCTCTAGGCATACATCTGCGGATTACTCCATCTGCACACCTCTTAAAGAGATATGGTTCATCCCACAAGTAGTACTTTGCATCAGAAGTCAATTTTTTTCATTTGTTGCTTACTGTATTCTTCGGGTATGAATCTCACAGCTTTATAGTTTGCAATGTCTGCAAACCATGGTAATTCCTGAATGGCAAAGAGTTACTCATCCGGAAAGGTTTTAGAGATCTCAGTAGGAGGGAGGGACGCCCCCGCTACTGGTTCTATCTGGGACAGGTGATCTGCTACCTGGTTCTCTGTCCTTTTTTGTCTCTTATTTCTATATCAAACTATTGCAGAAGCAACACCCATCTTATGAGTTTGGGTTTTGAATCCTGCTTTGTGAGGAGATATTTTAGAGCAGCATGGTCAGTGTACACAATCACTTTTGATCCCACTAAATAAGATCTGAACTTGTCAATGGCATAAACCACTGCAAGCAACTCCTTTTTTGTGGTTGTGTAATTCTTCTGTGTGTCATTCAAAATACGGCTAGCATAATAAATGACGTACAGAAGCTTGTCATGCCTCTGTCCCAATACTGCACCAATGGCATGGTCACTGGCATCACACATTAGTTCAAATGGTAATATCCATTCTGGTGCAGAAATGACTGGTGCAGAAATGACTGTTGCTGTAACCAGCTTAGCTTTCAGAGTCTCAAATGCCTGCAGACACTCTGCGTCAAAAATAAATGGCGTGTCAGCAGCTAGCAGATTGCTCAGAGGTTTTGCAATTTTTGAAAAATCCTTTATAAACCTCCTATAGAATCCTTCATGCCCTAAAAAACTTCTGATTGCCTTAACATTGCTAGTGGTGGTAATTTTTCGATTACCTCTACCTTAGCTTGATCCACCTCTATTCCCTTGTTCAAAATTTTGTGCCCAAGGACAATTCCTTCAGTCACCATAAAGTGACATTTCTCCTAGTTTAAATCCAGGTTAGTCTCTTGGCACCTTTTCAGAACAAGTGCTAGATGGTCAAGACAGGAGTTGAATGAGTCTCCAAATACTGAGAAGTCATCCATGAAGACTTCCAGAAATTTTTCTACCATATCAGAGAAGATAGAGAGCATGTACCTCTGAAAGGTTGCAGGTGCATTACACAGTCCAAATGGCATCCTTCTGTAGGCAAATACTCCAGAAGGACATGTGAATGCTGTTTTCTCTTGGTCTTGAGGATCTACTACAATTAGGTTATAATCTGAATAGCCATCCAAAAAGCAGTAGTATTCATGACCTGCTGGTCTCTCTAGCATTTGATCTATGAATGGTAAAGGAAAATGATCCTTTCTGGTGGCTGTATTGAGTCTTTTATAGTCAATACACATATGCCACCCTGTAACTGTTCTTGTAGGAACCAGTTCATTCTTTTCATTATGAACCACTGTCATGCCTCCCTTCTTGGGGACAACTTGGACAGGGCTCACCCAGGGGCTATCAGAAATAGGATAAATAATCCCAGCCTCTAGTAACTTAGTGACCTCTTTCTGCACCACCTCCTTCATGGTTGGATTCAGCCACCTCTGTGGTTGAACCATTGGCTTGGCATCATCCTCGAATAGGATCTTGTGCATGCATCTGGCTGGGCTAATACCCTTAAGATCACTTATGGACCACTCAAGAGCTGTCTTGTGTGTCCTTAGCACATGAATTAGTGCTTTCTCTTCTTGTGGCTCTAAAGTAGAGCTTATGATTACTGGAAAAGTGTCATCTTCTCCCAAAAATGTATATTTCAAGGATGGTGGTAGTGGTTTGAGCTCTGGTTTAGGAGGCTTCTCCTCTTTCTGAGGATTTTTCAGAGGTTCTTTTGTTTTCTCTAGTTCCTCCAGATCAGGCTGAACATCTTTAAAAATCTCCTCTAGCTCTGATTCAAGACTCTCAGTTATATTGACTTCTTCTACCAGGGAGTCAATAATGTCAGTGCTCATGCAGTCTTTTGATGTGTCTGGATGCTGCATAGCTTTGACAGCATTTAACTTAAACTCATCCTCATTGACTCTCAGGGTTATCTCCCCTTTTTGGACGTCAATGAGGGTTCGTCCAGTTGCTAGGAAAGGTCTTCCTAGAATGAGAGTTGTACTCTTGTGCTCCTCCATTTCCAGCACTACAAAGTCAGTGGGAAAGGCAAATGGCCCAACCTTGACAATCATGTCCTCAATTACGCCTGATGGAATCTTAAAGGAGCCATCAGCAAGTTGGAGGCATATCCGGGTTGGTTTAACCTCATCAGTTAAACCAAGCTTTTTGATAGTGGATGTAGGTATTAGGTTGATACTTGCCCCAAGATCACATAGAGATGTCTTGGTACAAGCACCCTCTAATGTGCATGATATCATAAAGTTTCCGGGATCTTTAAGCTTCTCTGGTAAGCTTTTCAGAATGACTACACCGCATTCTTCATTGAGGAAAACTTTTTCAGTTTCTCTCCAATCCTTTTTATGACTTAAGATCTCTTTCATGAACTTAGCATAAGAGGGTATTTGCTCAAGTGCCTCTGCAAACGGAATCTTTATTTCAAAAGTCCTGAGATAGTCTGCAAAGCGGACAAATTGTTTATCCTGTTCCGCTTGGAGGAGTTTCTGAGGATAAGGCATCTTAGCTTTATATTCTTCAACCTTAGTTGCTGTAGGTTTACTTCCTACATAAGTGGTTAGAGTCTTGGAGAGGCCTGCCTAAGGGGGTTGTTATCAGCACTTACAGGTGTCTGATCCCTTATTGGCGTTTGAACGCCAGAATTGGGTGCTGCATGGACGTTTAACGCCAGATTGCCACCCTTTTCTGGCATTTGGACGCCAGACTTAGCCATCTACTGGGCGTTCAATGCCAACTTCTTATCCTTTTCTAGCGTTTGAATGCCAGAATCATTCCTTTCTGGGCTCTAACTATCCTCAGAGGGATTTTGGACAGTGGTTTGGTTATCCTCTGTCAGCTGTTCCTTTCTTGGCTTTCTGTTGTTTTGAGTTGATACATTCAATGTCTTTCTACTCCTTAAGTGAATAGCTTGGCACTCTTCTGTTATCTGTTTAGATAGCTGCTGTCTTGTCTGATCCAATTGTGCTTTCATATTCCTGTTAGCATTTTTAGTGTCTTGTAGCATCTCTTTAAATTTTGCTAACTGTTTTGTTATAAAAAGCAATTGTTGATTGAGTTCAGCAACTTGTTCTAGAGGACTAAGTTCAGAGGATACTGCTTTAGCCTCTTCTTTCATGGAGGACTCACTACTTAAGTACAGAGGCTGATTTCTAGCAACTGTATCAGTGAGCTCTTGAGCCTCTTCAATTGTCTTTCTCATATGTATAGATCCACCAGCTAAGTGTTCTAGAGACATCTGGGCCTTTTCTGTAAGCCCATAGTAAAACATGTCTAACTATACCCATTTTGAAAACATTTCAGAGGGGCATTTCCTTAGCATCCCTCTGTATCTCTCCCAGGCATTATAAAGAGATTCATTATCCTCTTGTTTAAAAAGCCTTGGATGTCCACCCTTAGCTGTGTCATCCTTTTTGGAGGAAAATATTGATTCAAGAATTTGTCTGATAACTGTTTTCATGTTCTTATGCTTGCTGTGGGTTGGTTATTTAACCACCTCTTAGCTTGATCTTTTATAGAAAATGGAAACAGTAACAATCTATAGATATCCTGATCTACTTCCTTATCACGTACTGTGTCAGCAATTTGTAAGAACTGTGCCAGAAACTCAGTAGGTTCTTCCTGTGGAAGACCGGAATACTAGCAATTTTGCTGCACCATGATAATGAGCTGAGGGTTTAGCTCAAAACTGCTACCATATGAGGCAGTAGTGGGGTTAGCATATGACCCCAGAGTCCTTCTGGACTGTTCAATTCTACTTAAGTCCATGATGGAGAGAAATGGAGATGATGTGGATTGTGAATAAAAATTTTATTCCCCCTTCTTTTTTATTTTTTTGAATTTAACGAAATTAAAAATAAAGTAGATAAATAAAACGATGCAAATTTCGAAAATAAATAAAAAAAAAGAAAAAGAAATAAACAAAATTAGAAAACTAAATTAATTAATTAATTAAAAAGATTTGAAAATTTTTGGGTGAGGATTTTCGAAAAATGAAGAGAGAGAAATTGGTTAAGAAGTTTTGAAAAAGATATGTCTTAAAATTAAAGATACTTGTAAGAAAATAAATAAGAGAAAAGATTTGAAAAAGATTTAAATTTTGAAAAAGGTTTGATTTTTGAAAAAGGTTTGATTTTTTAAAATTTTAAATTTAAATTTTGAAATTTGAATTTGAAATAAGATAAGATAAGATATTGAAAAAGATATGATTTATGAAAAAGATTTGAATTTTGAAATTTAAAACTAAGATAAGATAAGATAAATAAAATGATGCAAATTTCGAAAATAAATAAAAAAAGAAAAAGAAATAAACGAAATTAGAAAACTAAATTAATTAATTAATTAAAAAGATTTGAAAATTTTTGGGTGAGAATTTTCGAAAAATGAAGAGAGAGAAAGTGGATAGGAAGTTTTGAAAAAGATATGTCTTAAAATTAAAGATACTTGTAAGAAAATAAATAAGAGAAAATATTTGAAAAAGATTTAAATTTTGAAAAAGGTTTGATTTTTTAAAATTTTAAATTTAAATTTTGAAATTTGAATTTGAAATAAGATAAGATAAGATTTTGAAAAAGATATGATTTTTGAAAAAAATTTGAATTTTGAAATTTAAAACTAAGATAAGATAAGATAAAAATTTTAAAATAAAAATATGAATTTTTAAATGTAATTTTCGAAAATTTCAATTTAAAATAAAGAGAAAATATATTTTTGAATTTAATGAGGAAAGAGAAAAACAATAAAATGACACCAAACCTAGAATTTTTAGATCAAAACAAAGAAAACAAACAAGAAAACTTTGAATGTCAAGATAAACACCAAGAACACTTTGAAGATCAGGATGAACACCAAGAACAAATTTTGGAAATCTTTAAGAAAATAAAAACACAAAGAACACCAAACTTAAAAATTTTATACTTTGGACACTAATAATTCGAAAATACACAAGAAAAACAAGGAAAGATACAAGACAAGAAAAACTAAAGATCAAACAAGGAAAATAAATAAGAACAACTTGAAGATCAAGAAAGAACTAAGAACATGTAATTCGAAAAATTGAAAGAAAAATAAAGACATGCAATTGACACCAAACTTAAAACATGAGACTAAACTCAGACAGAAGACTAAATTATGAGGTTATTGGTTTTTATTTATTTATTAAAAATTTTGTAAAGAAATTTAGAAAAATAAAACAAGGATTTTAAAAATTTTAACAAGAACAATAATAAAAGACTCAAAGACAAATCACAAATTAATAAAGAAAAATAAAAATTTTTGAAAGACTTTTGAAAAGAAAATAAAAGACTCAAATTTAGTGACTCTATACCAACCAAAAAGGTAAATTCTTCCTAATCTAAGCAACAAGATGAACCGTCAGTTGTCCAAACTCGAACGATCCCCGGCAATGGCACCAAAAACTTGGTGCAGGAAATTGTGATTACACTTTTCACAACTCCGCACAACTAACCAGCAAGTACACTGGGTCATCCAAGTAATACCTTACGTGAGTAAGGGTCGA
The DNA here is from genome assembly GCF_000816755.2 of Arachis ipaensis. Classification (NCBI taxonomy): domain Eukaryota; kingdom Viridiplantae; phylum Streptophyta; class Magnoliopsida; order Fabales; family Fabaceae; genus Arachis; species Arachis ipaensis. The sequence continues at coordinate 80,135,926 of NC_029792.2, forward strand.
TCCCACGGAGATTGTCGGCTTGAAGCAAGCTATGGTTATCTTGTAATTCTTAGCAGGAGATTTAAATGAGAAAATTGATTTTGTTTATGAAAAATAAATAACATGAAATAAATGGTACTTGTGATTCAGTAATGAGAAACAGGTTGAGGTTCCGGAGATGCTCTGTCATCTGAATCTCTGCTTTCCTACTGTCTTCTTCTCCAAACACGCATGGTTTCCTTCAATGGCAAGCTGTATGATCCTCTCGGATGAAAACTACCAGGTACGATCTCTGCCCGGCTAATCAACTGTCGGATTTCTCGTCTCGGATGAAAAATACCATGTACAGCTATCGCACGGCTAATCATCTGTCGGTTCTCACTAGCGTCAGAATAGGACCTTTATCCTTTTGCACACTGTCACTGTGCCCAAAATTCGTGAGTTTGAAGCTCGTCACAGTCATCTCTTTCCAGATCCTACTCGGAATACCACAAACAATGTTTAGACTTTCTGGATCCCAGGAATGCTGCCAATAGGTTCTAGCCTCTACCACGAAGGTTTTAACCTCCGGACTCAGTCCGTGGATTAGAAACCAAAGAGATACGCACTCAAGCTGTCGCCTAATGACTACGTTGAGCTTAGATGGAATGGGAGTGGTTGTCAGGCACGCACTCAACCTTCGGACTCATGTTCTCTATATTGAAGTACGAGTGAGTATCTTAGAATAGAATCAAGCGTGATTGAATAGAAAATAGTAGTAATTGCATTAATCCATTGAAACACAGCAGAGCTCCTTACCCCCACCTATGTGGTTTAGAGACTCATGCCGTAGAAGATACAATATGAAGTGTAAAATGTCATAAGGTCCTAAATGAATCTCTAAAAGTAGTTTTTATACTAAACTAGTAACTTAGGGTTACAGAAAATGAGTAACTAGGTGTAGATAGTGCAGAATTTCACTTCCAGGGCCCACTTGGTGAGTGTTTGGGCTGAGCTTTCAAGCTTCCACGTGCATATGCCTCATATTGGAGTTAAACGCCACCCTGGTTGCCAAAATGGGCGTTTAACGCCGAAAAGTATGCCAGTTCTGGCGTTTTACGCCAGAAAGTTTTTGGCTGGAATTTAATGCCAGTTTGGGCCATCAAATCTTGGGCAACGTATGGACTATTATATATTTCTGAAAAGCCCAAGATGTCTACTTTCCAACGCAATTGAGAGCGCGCCAATTGGGCTTCTACTGCTCTAGAAAATCCATTTTGAGTGCAAGAGGGTCAGAATCCAACAGCATCTGCAGTCCTTTCTCAGCCTCTGAATCAGATTTTTGCTCAGGTCCCTCAATTTCAGCCAGAAAATACCTGAAATTACAGAAAAATACACACTCTCATAGTAAAGCCCAAAAATGTAATTATTGAATAAAAACTAATAAAAATATAATAGAAAGTAACTAAAATTTACTAAAAACTACCTAAAAACAATGCCAAAAAGGTTATAAATTATCCGCTCATCAGAAATCCACGCGTACGCGTCAAGCATGCGCACGCGTGGATATGGAAATTGGCGTAAATAGCATTTTGGGCAGAAAGTTGTGCTACCCCCATGCTGGAACTGTGCTAAAGGCACAAGGTCATCCACGCGTACGCGTGGGCGACGCGTATGCGTCACAAGGCGAATACAGTTCTCACGTGCACGCGTGCCTTGCGCGCGTGCGTCGTGTCCCGACTTTTCATTCCCTTCTCCTTTCTTCCTTCATTCTTCTTATTGCATTTAATTACTTTTCTTTCTTCAAAAATTTTTCTCTCTCATGCTTAGTTATTTTTGGTTTCTTTTTCATTCTTTTCTTTTTCTTCATGCATTTTTATGTTGGTGTTGGAACTTTATTTGGGTCTTATATTATTATACTTGAGCCTGTGGATATCATCAATAGTGATTTGACAATTAATATTAATTTTTGAGGTTGCATGCATGTTTGAAATTCTTGCTTTCCCTAACGTATTTTACATGCATACCAAGTGTTTGTGAAAAGCCCGTATGGCATTGTGAATTCTTAATTATTCTATCCTTCTACTCTAATGCCTGTTTTTCACAAAACCGTTCTAATATTCTATCCTTCCTTGACCTGTCCTTTCCCTCAATGTCTTCTCCCATGTACCTATTCATCACAACCAAACAAAAACATCACACTCCACACTTGGCGGTACAAGAAATAAGGGTGGTAACTAAAATTGCAAATTTGAAAATAAGTGCTTCTCATGAAACAATACTAGCCGTGACTTTATTAAGCATATGTACACCCTTGGTGGACACCAAACTTAGTGTTTGGAAATGTGGTTCAACGAAATTAATTCACTTCCTAAAATGCATATCTCATGGATTTTATGCATTATCCTAGGTAAGTTCACACTAAGCATTGTTTTCCACCAAGTGATGTCATTGAAAGCTCAACAAAATTCTTGTCACCTTTGATTAAATCGTCATAAGAAACACTGCATTTTCTATCTTTAAAACTAAGGTAAAAAAGAATGTAAGACGTGGTTGCACTCTCATGGAATTCAATACTTAAGACAAATTTGACTCTCATCAATTGTGTTCCTAGCACGTATAGAACACCACACTCACTATTTGGCTGTATACTCCAAGGAAGTACTTAAGTATATGTCCCAAGATGGCTATATGATCATCATTTTTGAAAACCATCTTAGGGTGCCTTTAGGCACACCAAACTTAGAGATGGATCATATGCTTCAAGATGTTGTGTGTACATGTCAAATTTGTCTTTAAGAACTTGAATTCATATTAAAGAACCATTGATTATTCACATAAAAAAATGAAAGCAAGAAAACTAAATCATGGGCTGCCTCCCATGGAGCGATTCTTTAATGTCATTAGCTTGATGGTTGGCCTCTGTCAGGGGGGATTGTAGTGTCTCAGGTCCTCTCTTCTCACAGTAAAGCTGTCTCTACTTGATTCCCTGATGATTTCCACATGCTCCAAGGATAGAATCTTTCTGATTGTGAACACTTGAGGTAGCTGAGATAGAATGGTAGGAAGATGAAGTGGGATTAGTGGATGGTGGATTGATATTACCTTGTCCCCAGGGGAAAAATCTTCTGTAGTGATATTCTTGTTTCTCCATCCTTTTGGCACTTTCTTCCCAACTCTCTTCTCTCCTTCGAGTGATACTCCAGTGACTCTTGTGTTAGGATGGTCCTTGTTAGCTAGTCCTTCTGAATCTTGTAGCTTCAACTCCTCCTTGAGCTTCCTTGATTGTTGTATTTCTTGAGCTTCTTGTTTTTCTACCAGGGAAGTTTTCAGGGGCTCTACTTGTGGTTCACTGTTGCTTTCCTCCAGGAACAGTTCATTATGCTCATCCTTCAACTCCTCATTTTCTTGTTTAGATTCAAGTGTAGGCTTGAAAACATGAAAGGTGAGATGTTCATCATGTATTCTCAGTATTAACTCCCCTTGTTCCACATCTATGAGTGCTCTGGCAGTAGCCAAAAATGATCTCCCCAGAATGATTGGGTGGAGATGGCTCTCTTCCATCTCAAGGACCATAAAATCTGCAGAGAGAAAATACTTTCCTACCTTCACCAGTACATTTTTGACCACTCCTTTTGCTTGTTTCTGAGTTTTGTCAACCAATTGGAGGATTACATTAGTGGATTTTAACTCAGTGATCTGCAGTTTTTTCATGAGAGACAGAGGCATTAGATTTATGCTTGCTCCTAGATCACAAAATCCTCTATCAATCATTGTGTCTCTGATAAACCCATATTTTATGATGTATTTTGTGCTCAATTTAAGTGATTTATTCAATCCTTCACCCACTTATTCCTGTAAATTGCATAGTTTTACTTTTCCTTCCTTATTTTATGATATACGTGAAAAACATGTTTCCTATGCTTTAAAAATATTAATTTTAATTATCCTTTATTATCATTCGATGCCGTGATTTGTGTGTTAAGTATTTTCAGATCTCATAGGGCAGGAATGGCTTAAAGGACAAAAAGGAAACATACAAAAATGGAAGGAAAACAAAAAAAATAGAGTTTTGAAGAAAAGGCAGTGATGCGAATGCATGGACGACGCGAACGCGTGCCTAGCGCGAAAATGCAGTGACGTGAACGCGTAGATGACGTGGCGCGCGCCTTGAGCAGAACGCAATTGACGCGTACGCGTGACCGACGCGTACGCGTGACAAGGAAAACTCCCAGATGACGCGAACGCGTGACCCACGCGAACACGTGACAGACGCCACGTACAGGAATCTGCAGAAAATGCCCCCAGCGATTTTTGGACCCTTTTTCGGCCCAAATCCAAGTCAAAAACGTAGAATATAAGCCAGAGAATGGAGGAATCAAACAACAACTGAGTAATAGATACAATATTCACAATTTTAGGATTAGATGTAGTTTTAGAGAGAGAGGTTCTCTCCTCTCTCTTAGGATTAGGATTATGATTTCTCTCAAGTTTAGGATTATTTCTCTTCAATCATAGGTCCAACATTCCTTTAATTTATTTTCTACTTTTATTTATTCCATTACTTTAATTGTCATTTATCTTTTCAATTTGGCTTATGAACTATTCATGTTATGATTTTTTTTAATTAATATATTTTGAGGTATTTCAGATTTTATTTTGTTTTAATTTATTTATTAATGATTTCAATTCAATTTAGAATTATTTTCCCCTTTTGGCTTTGGTTAAGTAATTAGCAACACTTGAGTTATCAAACTCAGCTGTTGATTGAAATTAGAATTTTTTGCTGGTTGATTTGTACTCCAATAACTCTAGTCTTTCCATAGGAGTTGACTAGGACCTGAGGATCAAATCAATTTGTTCACTTGACTTTCCTTTGTTTATCAAGGGTTAATTTAAGTGGGAGCAGAATCTAATTCTCTTCACACCTGATAAGGATAACTAGGATAGGACCTCAATTTCTCATACCTTGCCAAGAGATTTTATTATTATTAATTTATTTTTCTTTTCATTTAAATTACTTGCTCCTTAGTTCAAAAACCCAAAAATTTTATCTTTTTCATAACCAATAATAAATCATACTGCCCTGCAACTCCTTGAGAGACGACCTGAGGTTTAAATACTTTGGTTATTTATTTTTATTGGGTTTGCTTCAGTGACAAACAAGTTTTTGTATGAAAGGATTATTTCTTGGTTTAGAAATTATACTTGCAATGAGAATTTATTGTAAATTCTAAACCATCAATCTTCAGTTCATCAAAATGGCGCCGTTGCCGGGGAGTTGCAACTGTGTGCCTTATTATTGGTTATTGTAAATATTTTCTTTTGCTTGTTTATTTTTTTTATTTTCGCTTTCAATTTTTATTATTTACTATGAATTCTCACCCCTATCGCTTTGAGTTTGGTTCTAATAATGTTGAAAGGAATGGAAGCTATAACAGGAACATGCATCAAGGTCAAAACAATCAGAGATGGATGGAGCCACGAGGATCTGATCAACCCTTTAGGCAACAACACCTTCCAAACTACCATGGACGACGACCATTCAACAATGCATGTCAAGACAATAGGTACGGTGGACCCCTTCGTGACAACCATCACCCACCAAATTACTATGGTCAAAAACCATTCCGAGGTGCATGCCAAAATGATAGATATGATGGACCCCCATCATACGCCTATGAACCACCTCCTCAACGCAGCTTTGAACCACCACACTCACAAGCCAACTACCACCATTCACCTCCATACGACCCTAATCCATTTCCACACCAATTCCAATCCAATTACTCCCCAGAACCACCACTTCCTTATGCACCATGTCCATATCCATCACCCCAAGAATCAAGGGAGCAACTCAAGGAAACATTTGAAAAATTTCATGCCACACTTCACCAATTAAATCAAGCGATAAATAGACTACCTTCCCGACGTTCGGACACTCAAGGAACCCCCATGGCTTTATGTGGGCAATCTAATGAAGAACGCAATATGAAGGAGATACTAGAAACCCCACTGAATAGTACGGAGCATAATTTTGTACTGGAACAAGTAGAGGAAGCTGAAATTATCGAAGAAGAAGAATTGGTTGAAGACTTAGGAGACGCTAAAACTCCATGGGAATCCAAAATTGTGTAGAATTCTGTCAAGAAATTTACAATTGATGCTAAGGAGGATAGTGCACAACCTCCAAAGCAGGAATCTTACGAAGAACTAGACGGAATAACTCAACAAGCAAGTTTCCTTGATAATGATAATCCCGAACCAAGTTCTCCTACTAATGAACTTGCATCCGCAAGTGAACTCTTTGAGATGGGAGAATCTTCCCCAAGTGAATACGAAGATGATGCAGAGGTAGATTTTTTGCAACCTCCAACTTATGACTTGAGTGATGAGGAAGATATCGAAGACTTGGATCAAAATGTGGTTGAAACCGAAGAAGCCTGCAAGGAAGTGGAAGAATTCACAGAAGAACACAAGGGAGAAGAGCTTGCAAAACCACTGGAATCACATATCCCGAGGCCATTACCACCCAATACTAAATTTAAGTGGGTAAAATCCTTAGCTTTTATCTTTACTTTTCCACTTGAATATGGTTTGCTTGAAATAGATGGTCAGCTTAGAGCTCTTTGCGGCTTTAAGAGTAAAAGGGAAATGGTTCGTGCTCAAGGATGGTATGCAAGATTCAATAAGGTTCCACGCTTCAATCTGAAGCGTAAGGATTTGTTTCGAGTTCAATTGAATAGTTCTCGGAAAATGTCTGGTCATCTTGGTGAGAATGCAACTTCCAAACCGCCCGGTTGGAAAAGTAAAAATCAAGACAAAGGCAGATATAATAGCAAGGTGTGGGATCCTGGAATATATTCTGACATTCAACATCCCGGGAACCTGAGAACCTATTTGAATTTACTCAAAGGCTTTACATGCCTAGTTTGGGACCCCAGAGGCTGTTGGCATTCCAAACAGTGGTGGAGATTTTTGGATGAATTCAAGCACAAGCCACCATAGCAGGAAGCTCACCAAATGTCCAACTTAAGGACTTTAACTAAAAGTGCTAGGTGGGAGACAACCCACCATGGTATGATCGTTCCTTTTTCAATTTCAATTTTATTTCATTTTGTTTGTTTTTAAATTTTATTTTATTCTATTTTCATTGAACCTGGAATTATTCATATCACCCATATTAGCACTGCATATTGCATACTGCATAATTGCATAAAAAAAAATCACCCCACGCGAGCGCGCAGGCCACGCGTGGGCGTCGACTAGAAATCGGCGTAAAGATCCAACGCCCAGAAAGTTGGGCTGCAATCGTGCGGCTGGTGTGCCTTTAGCACAAATTGGCCCACGCATTCGCGTCCCTGACACGAACGCGTCACTCGCACTATACACATCCCACGCGAAAGCGTGAGTGACGCGTACGCGTCGCGTGGATTTTATAGACCCTTTTGGAAACAGAGAGTTGTGCCAAAACGATGCTGAAACTGTGCGTTTAGCACAATTTTCAACGACGTGTTCGCGTGCTTCACGCGTACGCGTCCCTTACCTTTTACCTAATTCACGCGATCGCGTTGACAACGCGGCCGCATCACTCCCCTTTTCGCCTAATTCACGCGATCGCGTGCCTTACGGTTCGCGTGGATTCAAAAATACTAACCCCCCAACCCACGCGAAACCCTACCCATTCCGTGTCACCCAAATCCCCACCCCCTCTGCAACCTCTCTTCTCCATCCCCCAACCATCACCGAGCAACCACCACCGCGCCACCCCTGACCTCCAGCCAACCACCACCCCCCAACCACCTCAACCCTCACCCCCTTCCCTCACCTCTGCCCCTTCACCCTTATCCACCCACAACCACCAAACCACCCCTGCCCCTACCTTGGACCGCCGCCGCTCCGCCACCTATCGCCGCTGTGTCACCACCATACCGCCACTATCTCTCTGAGCCTAATTTCTGTTTCTACACACCAGGTTTCGCCGAACACCGATTTCGTTTTTCAATTAGTCAGTTAGTTGCATATTTTACAATTTTTGTTCGAAATAGGATAGTTAGAGATGCATGATTGTAGTGGATTTTAGGTGGTTAGGTAGCTAAGATGTGGTTAGTGGATTTAGGCCTGATAATTGCACCGTTTTTGCTACCTATTTTTATCTAATTCGCAATTCTGAATTTTCTGTGATGATTCTGTTCATATGTTGTTCTTCATATTTGATGTTGTTGTTAAACTGTTCTTTAATGTTCTTGCTAATTGTTAATCTTTTCAGCACTATTTAATTTCATATGAACTGATTTCTCCTGCTGTTTACTACCTGGGAACATCCAATTTTAGCCGGAATACTGCCCAAATTTTCTGCAAATTTATGGTTCAATCTATCCCCATTCATGTATTGGTTTGAAAATTCAGTGTTTTGCATTACTTGGCTACAACCAAACCAATTCATGAATGCACGGGCTAGCATTCTTATTCCTTTTGGTTCCCTAAGTAATAAATTCTTATTGATGATTTCATTCTCATTTTACAGTTACTTTATCTATAGGAATTATCATCAATAAACTGCAATCCTTGCTTGAATATGAGTAGATTGTTCTTCAAGTTTGTGAATTTCTTGGTAACTAGGAAAACCATTCTCATGCCACTCACTTTAACTTCCTTTTTAACTCCTAACCAGTTTAGCTTTCTAACTTCTCTTTTTGGTTTTTACCTAACTACTTTAACTTTCTAACTCAAGGCATGATTATTGTTTTTCCAAATTAACTTGAATTCCACTTCTATTACATTTTGGATTGTGATTTTTACTCTCAGACTTTTAACTCAAATTCAATCCAAAATGTACATATATTTAACTCATTTCATGCTCCTATTGTTTTTTTTGCCTTTATGCTTACATTGACAAAACCCTACTTGCCTACTTATTTTCCTGCTTTAGTTCTTCAATTATATCCTGGAATTTCTGATTTTTAGGATGTCTGATCCTAAAAATAAAGGAAAAGACAAGGCAACTACAGGCAAACGGAAAAGAGGAGAATCTTCTACATCTATCCTCGATATCCTTCACGATGATTCCTGGCAGAAAAAGAACTTTACCCCGCAGAAAAAGGCCGACAGATCAAGTCAAATTTGCAAACAGATATTGTGAGCTAAAGTATCCAGTGTTTGCCACTTCCAGGAACCTCTACCTAGAAAGAACTCTTAAAATTCCAGAAGAACTCACCCAGTGCACTTCCGAACATATGAAACAAAGAGGCTGGTTCTTCATGGAAAGGAACTTGATAAAGGTCAATGCATCCTGGGTCAGAAAATTTTACTGTAACTATTTCAAGACTTCCCTGGATGCAGTGCACCTCAGAGGGAAACAGATTTTAGTCACTGAGGAAGCTATTGAGGATAACCTCCAGCTTCAGCCTAAGTCAGATCAGCCTGATGGTTACCAAAAGGCTGAAGAGGATATGCGATACATGAGATTTAACTGGGATGCAGTCAAGCAGAGAATAGTCCTTGATCCTACTGCCCCATGGGTCATGGGAAAGAATACAGTGATGCCTAAGGGAATCAAGCTGATATATTTGAATGATGAGGCTCGGCTTTGGCAGTAGATCCTGAGTAACTACGTGATGCCGAGCACTCATGAGACAGAGGTACCCGCTGCTATGATCACCCTCATCTGGTGTATGATGGAGGATAAGGACCTGTATCTTCCATGTTTCATGAGGTATTATATGGCCAGGGTCCATGTCAGAAGCACTCTCCCTTTTCCTTATCTGATCACCCAGCTAGGCCGCCGAGCTGACGTGCCTTGGGAGCTTGCTGATGAGAAGCCAACTGCTGCAGACTGCAAGAAGATCATACCTCACAGTAGGAAGTTCCAAGCCTTGGGTTATAGGCCGCCTTTCCTTATTGCTTCTGCTGAGGCAGCCACATCTTCAACTGCCCCTTCTGCATCCACTGCTGCACCAGCTCCATCCACTGCACCTCCACCTGCCTCAGAGCCCATCTATCATCTCGTGCACCGACTCTTCGCACGCTGGGATTGCATGGAGCATCGCAACAAGTAATGCTATGAGCACCTAAAGTTGATGATCCGATCCGGCAGCGACATCCCCTCCGAGCCTGACACCACTTCTGAGCCATCTGATGTGGAGGTGGATGATCATGAGGAGGAGGCACATGCCCAATTGGCGGCGATTCCTGAGATTCGGAAAGTCTAAACCTTGTCTGTGGTATTCCGAGTAGGATCTGGGAAGGGATGACTGTGACGAGCTTCAAACTCGCAAGTGCTAGGCGTAATGACAGACGCAAAAGGATCAATGGATCCTATTCCAACATGAGTGAGAACCGACAGATGATTAGCCGTGTGGTGACAGCGCATTTGGACCATTTTCACTGAGTGGACGGATAGTAGCCATTGACAACAGTGATCTACCAACATACAGCTTGCCATGGAAGGAACCTTGCGTGCGTGAAGAAGAAGACAGTAGGAAAGCAGAGATTCAGAAGACAGAGCATCTCCAAAACCTCAACCTGTTCTCCATTACTGCATAACAAGTATTTATTTCATGTTCTTTTACCTTTTACAATTAAAACTAAGAATCATTACTGATATCCTTACTAAGAATTACAAGATAACCATAGCTTGCTTCAAGCCGACAATCTCCGTGGGATCGACCCTTACTCACGTAAGGTATTACTTGGACGACCCAGTGCACTTGCTGGTTAGTTGTGCGGAATTGCAAAAGTGTGATTGTGATTTCTTGCACCAATGTCTTAGTGAAGGTTGAAGGCCTGTACATCCCTGCTGATTTCATAATCCTAGACACTGGGAAGGAAGAGGATGAATCCATTATCCTTGGAAGACCCTTCCTAGCCACAGCAAAAGCTGTGATTGATGTGGACAGAGGAGAGTTAGTCCTTCAATTGAATAAGGACTACCTTGTGTTTAAAGCTCAAGGATCTTCTTCTGTAACCATGGAGAGGAAGCATGAAAAGCTTTTCTCAATACAGAGTCAAACAGAACCCCCACACTCAACTTCTAAGTTTGGTGTTGGGAGGCCACCATTAAGCTCTGAGTCTCTGTAGAGCTCTCTAAGAGCTCACTGTCAAGCTATTGACATTAAAGAAGCGCTTATTGGGAGGCAACCCAATGTTATTTAATTATATTTAATTTCATAGATATTTGTTTTCCATTGTCTTTTTATGTTTTCTTTAGGTAAATGATCATGTGAAGTCATAAAAACAACTACAGAATTAAAGCGGAATCAAAAACATCATCAAAAATAGCACACCCTTGAGGACAGGCTTAATGGCATTTAAACGCCAGTAAGGATAGCAGAATGGGCGTTTAACGCCCAGTCTGGCAGTATTCTGGGCATTAAATGCCAGAAATGGCAGCCAGACTGGCGTTTAACGCCAGAAAAGGGTGTCTGGTGTCTGGCTAGCGTTAAACGCCAGAAAGGGGCATTAGCCTGGCGTTTAACGCCAGAAAAGGTAGCAAAGCTGGTGTTAAACGCCAGAATTGGCACACAGAGGGCGTTTAAACGCCAGAAAGGCGCAGGGACCAGAATTCCTTGACACCTCAGGATCTGTGGACCCCACAGGATCCCTACCTACCCCACCTCTTCTTCTCTCCTCTTCACACCTTTCCACAACACTCTTCCCCAAATATCCTTGACCAATCAAATCAATACCTCTTCCCTAAACACCATTCACTTATCAAATCCTACCCTCTTCCCCATATTCTCTTCACCACTCACATCCATCCATCATAAACCCCACCTACCTCACCATTCAAATTCAAACCATTTCCCTCCCAAACCTACCCCTTCATAACCGAATTCCCTCTCTCTCTTACCCTATAAATACTCCTCCTTACAACCTTCAATTTCACACCTCATACACACTTAACCCCCTTGGCCAAATTCACTACTCCCCTTCATCTCCTCCATTTCTTCTTTTTCTACTCCTTTCTTTCTTCTTTTGCTCGAAGACGAGCAAAACTTCTAAGTTTGGTGTGGGAAAAGATCTGCTTTTCTGTTTTTCCATAACCATTAATGGCACCTAAGACCGGAAAAACCTCTAGAAAGAGGAAAGAGAAGGCAATTGCTTCCACCTCTGAGTCATAGGAGATAGAGAGATTCATCTCAAAGGTCCATCAAGACCACTTCTTTGAAGTTGTGGCCAAGAAAAAGGTGACCCCCGAGGTCCCCTTCATGCTCAAAAAGAGTGAATATCCAGAGATCCGACATGAGATTCAAAGAAAAGGTTGGGAAGCTCTCACCAATCCTATCCAACAAGTCGGAATCTTAATGGTTCAAGAGTTCTACGCTAATGCATGGATCACTAAGAACCATGATCAAAGTGTGAACCCGAACCCAAAGAATTGGCTCACAATGGTTCAGGGAAAATACTTGGATTTCAGTCTGGAAAGTGTGAGGTTGGCATTCAACTTGCCAATGATGCAAGGAGATCCTCATCCTTTCACTAGAAGGGTCAACTTTGATCAAAGGTTAGACCAAGTCCTCATGGACATCTATGTGGAAGGAGCTCAATGGAAGAGAGACTCCAAAGGCAAGCCGGTTCAACTGAGAAGGCTTGACCTCAAGCCTGTGGCTAGAGGATAGTTAGAGTTCATCCAACGCTCTATCATTCCTACTAGCAACTGGTCTGAAGTTACGATGGACCGGGCTATCATGATCCATAGTATCATGATTAGAGAGGAAGTAGAAGTTCATGAGATCATATCTCTAGAACTCTACAAGGTGGCAGACAAGCCCTCTACTTTGGCAAGGTTAGCCTTCCCTCATCTCATCTGTAACCTATACAATTCAGCTGGAATTGTCATAGAGGGAGACATCCTCATTGAAGGAGACAAGCCCATCACTAAGAAGAGGATGGAGCAAATAAGAGAGCCCACTCATGGACCTCAACAAGAGCATGAGGAAATTCCTCATCAAGAAATCCCTGAGATGCCTCAAGGGATGCACTTTCCTCCACACAATTATTAGGAGCAAATCAACACCTCCTTAGGAGAATTGAGTTCCAACATGGGGCAACTAAGGATGGAGCACAAAGAGCATTCCATCATCCTCCATGAAATCAGAGAGGACCAAAGAGTCATGAGAGAGGAGCAACAAAGGCAAGGAAGAGACATAGAGGAGCTCAAGCACTCCATAAGATCTTCAAGAGGAAGAATTAGCCGCTATCACTAAGGTGGACCCGTTCTTTAATTCCCTTGTCCTTATTTTTTTGTTTTTCGATTTCTATGCTTTGTGTTTTATCTATGTTTGTGTCTTTATTACATGATCATTAGTGTCTAGTGTCTATGTCCTAAAGCTATGAATGTCCTGTGAATCCTTCACCTTTCTTAAATGAAAAATGTTTTCTGAGAAAGAAAAAGAAGTACATGAATTTCGAATTCTATCTTGAAAATAATCTAATTATTTTGATGTGGTGGCAATACTTTTTGTTTTCTGAATGAATGCTTGAACAGTGCATATTTTTTATATTGTTGTTTATGAATGTTAAAATTGTTGGCTCTTGAAAGAATAATGAAAAAGGAGAAATGTTATTGATAATCTGAAAAATCATAAAATTGATTATTGAAGCAAGAAAAAGCAGTGAAAAATACAAAGCTTGCGAAAATAATGGCGAAAAAAAAAGAAAAAAAAAAGAGAAAGCAAACAGAAAAAGCCAACAAACCAAAAGGCAAGGGTAAAAAAAGGATCCAAGGCTTTGAGCATTAATGGATAGCAGGGACCAAAGTGATGACAAGTCATCTTAGCCTAGTTTTACTAGTCTTTTTCTTTGTTTTTATTAGGTTTTATGCACTTTCTTGTATTGTAAGTAAGTAATTTGGAATGGAATTGAATGGTTTCCTTGAATCAATCAACCACCATTTAATTGATACTAAATCATGAGGTTTAAGCTAAATTTAATTGTTATTTAAATGATTTATAAACCTTGTGAATTTGGTGATACTTTGATTGGTTGTTTTGATTACTTGTAGGTGGAGAAAAGAAGAAAACAAGAAAGCGTGGCCTAAGAAGCATGGCCCAAGGAAGAGAAAAGTGTGGCAAAGGAAACAAAGAAGTGTGGCACAATGAAGGAGGAAAGCCACGAAGCTTTCTCCAAGAGCTCAGTGCTCTCCAAGGGAGCACAACAATGAACCAAGGAAGCAAGGCTTGGATGCTACGCTCCCCTTGAGAGCGGAGCACAATTTTGAACCAAGAAAGAAAAGGGGAGAAGCATGATGCTCCGCTCTTGTCAAGAGCATTATCGGGCTTCACTCAAAAATAAATTCAAAGACAAAGTTTGCTAGTGAAAGCTACAAGGTTCGAACTCATGAGCAAGGGGGAGTGGGAGAGCGCTACTCACAAAGGAAATAAGCCAAAAATGGCTAAAATGCTACCCCCAAGGATCGAACAAAGCACCTCAAGGAAGCAAGAAGCAAGGCGCCACTTTGGGCACAAAAGAAAGGGGCCAGCAATGCTTTTCCAAGGTCTCAAACTTGAGACCTCACCAAGGCAAGGAGAGTGCTCCGCTCTTGCCAAGAGCAGAGCGCTACTTTCCCTTATTCCTTGGTACATAAGGCGTGACTTGACACGGCCAAGGAGGCTTATTAAAAAGCCCACTCCAAATTCTAAAATCCAAAAATAGAAAGTGTATAAATAGAAGCTAGTTTGATTTAGTGAACACCTTTTTTTTTGCTTCTTTGATAATTTTCATTTTTGAAATTTTGAGAGTTTTTACTTTGAATTTAGATCTTGGAGAATTTGGAAGTAGAATTGATCTCTCTTCTTCGTTGTTCTTACTTTTGCATTCTCTACTTCTTGTCTTGGATCTTGGGTGAAGAATTGAAGAAATTCTGTTTCAATCTCACCTTGAGATCTTTTTGTGATACTTCTGCATAATTTCAGCAAATTAAGATTTGAATACAAATTCTGTTTACTGCTTTCATTCTTCTACTTCTTCTGCAATTTAATTTTCCATTTCTTTTGCAATTGTTCTTGTTTGATCAAGGAAGGATTTGAGATCTAAACTTGTTTTCTAGTCTCTTCCACTCCTGAGATCTTCAATTTCTCTTTTAATTTCTACAATTAAGCTAAATTTACTTTATGTCTTAATTCTTCAAGCATTTTTACTTTTCTGTTTGAGATCTACTTCAATTCAATTCATCTTTTACCCTTCAGCTTGTTGCAATTCACTTCTGCTTGTTTAATTTCTGCAATTCCAGCTCCCAATTCCTTTTATAATTCAAGCAATTTATATTTCTTGAACTTTAAGATTCAGTCATTTACATTTCTTGCAACCTAAGCTTCTGCAATTTAATTTACTTGTTCTTTAAGATTCAGCACTTTTACTTTCTGTTCTCTTTAATTTACTGCAATTCTTCCCTCTCCCTTTACAATTCATGCAATTTAGCTTCTGTCAATTACAAACCACTCAAACCAATACTTGATTCGCTTGACTAAATCAACCACTAAATTAAAATTGCTCAATCCTTCAATCCCTGTAGGATCGACCTCCCTCATGTGAGTTATTATTACTTGATGCGACCCGGTACACTTGCCGGTGAGTCTTGGGTGTTGGAATTCGTTTTCCAAAAATAACCCATCACAAAGGAATAAAATCCCGGCCTAAGCGGCTAAATCAAGCTATCCCTAACCATGTGCTTGTGGCGTGAAGGTGTCAAGTGAAAAGCTTGAGACTGAGTGGTTAAAGTCGTGGTCCAAAGCTAAAAGAGTGTGCTTAAGAGCTCTGGGCACCTCTAACTGGGGACTCTAGCAAAGCTGAGTCACAATCTGAAAAGGTGATGGCAAGTCATCATATGCTAGTTTTGCAAGCATTTTTTCACTTGTTTCATTAGTTTTTATGCACTTTCTTGCATTGTAAGTTGGTAATTTGGAGTGGAATTGCATAGTTTCTTTGAATCAATCAACCACCCTTTAATTAGCACAAAATCATGAGGTTTAAGCTTAAATTAATTGATTTTTAAATGAATTTTAAGCTTTGTGAACTTTGTGATAATTTGATTGGTTATTTTGATTACTTGTAGGTGAAGAAAAGAAAAAAAAAGGAAAGCGTAGCCTAAGGAGCATGATCTAAGGAAATAAAGAAAGCGTGCACAAGGAAGAAAAGCGTGGCCCAAGGAAAGAAAAAGCGTGGTTAACACAAAGAGTGCGAGCACAAAGCTCTTGCCAAGAGCTTAGAGCTCTTGCCAAGAGCTTTCCTTCAAAAAAATTCAAAGGCCAAGCTCTTGCCAAGAGCTTAACCAAGTGCATAAGGAAGAAGGAAGCAAGGCAAACCCAAGACAAAGCTCTTGCCAAGAGCTTTCTCCAAGAGCTTTTTCGGGCTTCTTCAAGGAAAAATCAAGGGAAAAAGAGCTCAACAATGTACTCACCAAGGCTTGAACCCAAGACAAGGGGGAGTGGGGCAGCGCTACCTCACAAGAAAAACAAGCCAAAATTGGCTTGTTTTCACTCCATGGGATTCAAACCAAGGGACTCAAGGAAGCAAAGCTTTGGGCGCTACTCTTGTGCCATGAAAAATGGGCAGCTCCTGCACTCCCCAAGGATCGAACCAGGCACCTCAAGGAAGGGAGACACTAGGCGCTACTTGGTTGCAAAGGAAAATGACCAGCAAAGTGCTCCACCAAAGGATTGAACCTTGCAACTTCAAGAGGCAAGCAAAGCTCTTGCCAAGAGCTTAGAGCTCTTGCAAAGAGCTTTACTCCCATGTAACAAGAAAGATGTGCGCAACACTTTGGCAAGGGAGATCACTAAAGCTCTTGCCCAAAGCTCTTGCCAAGAGCCGAGCTTTCCCCTGGGAGGTGCACCATGGGCCAAAATCCATCAAAAATCCAAATTAATTCATTTCTTCACCAAATTTTAGAGCCCACCCAAATTCTTAGATCCAAATTAGGAAGTGTATAAATAGGTATTAGTTTTATTTAGAGAGGACCTTTTTCTTTTTATAAAATTTTCATTTGTAACTTTGATTTTGGATCTTAGAGAATTGGGAGGAGAATTGAGTTCTCTTCCTCTCTATGTTTTCTTGTTTTCTTTTCTGCAAAGCTTACTTGAGTCTTGAAAGTGAAGAGTTGAGGAAATTCTGTCTCAAACTCCTCTTGAGATCTCTTTGTTCCTTTCTCTACATAATTCAAGATTTGGTGATCTGGATTCAAGTTTCTCTACGGTTTTGATCTTTAATTTGTTTGCAATTGTTCTTTGAGTTAGATCAAGGAAGGCAGTGAGATCTAGACTTGGATTTCTAGTCTCTTGATTCCTGAGATCTGCATTTTCATTTTAGTTCATCTGCTGAATGCTTCTTCAAGCTAATTTACTTTTCTGTTTGAGATCTACTTCAATTCAATTCACCTTCTACTCTTCTGCTTGTTGCAACTTACTTGTGATTGTTTAAATTTTGTAATCCCAGCTCCTTAAGCTCTTTAATATTCAAGCAATTTATATTTCTTGCACTCTAAGTTTCTGTAATTTACTTTTCTTGCACTCTAAGTTTCAATCATTTACTTTACTTGTTCTTTAAGATTCAGCATTTGTATTTATTTAGCTCTTTAATTTACTGTAATTCTTTCCTCTCCCTTTACAATTCATGCAATTTAGCTTCTGTCAATTACAAATCACTCAAATCAAATCTTGTTTGCTTGACTAAATCAACCACTAAACTAAAATTGCTCAATCCTTCAATCCCTGTGGGATCGACCTCACTCACGTGAGTTATTATTACTTGATGCGACCCGGTCCACTTGCCGGTGAGTTTTGTGTTGGATCATTTTCCACACATCAAAAGGTTCACCCAGTTATGTGTCTGTGCCATTTATGTATTCGGTGGTAATACTGGAAAACAAAATGCTTAGAGTCACGGCCAAGACTCATAAAGTACCTATTTTCAAGAATCAACATACTAAACTAAGAGAATCAATAACACTATCTGAATTCTAAGTTCATATGGATGCCAATCATTCTGAACTTCAAAGGATAAAGTGAGATGCCAAAACTGTTCAGAAGCAAAGAGGCTACTAGCCCCGCTCATCTAATTGGAACTAAGCTTCATTGATATTTTGGAATTTATTGTATATTCTCTTCTTTTTATCCTATTTTGTTTTTAGTTGCTTGGGGACAAGCAACAATTTAAGTTTGGTGTTGTGATGAGCAGATAATTTATACCCTTTTTGGCATTGTTTTTACATAGTTTTTAATATATTTTACTATGAGTTTGTGTATTTTTCTGTGATTTCAGGTATTTTCTGGCTGAAATTGAGGGACCTGAGCAAAAATCTGATTCAGAGGCTGAAAAAGGACTGCAGATGCTGTTGGATTCTGACCCTCCTGCACTCGAAGTGGATTTTCTAGAGCTACAGAAGCCCAATTGGTGCGCTCTCAATTGCGTTGGAAAGTATACATCTTCGGCTTTCCAGGAATATATAATAGTCCATACTTTGCCCAAGATTTGATGGCCCAAACTGGCGCTAAAACCAGCCAAAAACTTTTTGGCGTAAAACGCCAGAACTGGCACCAAAACTGGAGTTAAACGCCCAAACTGGCATCCAACCTGGCGTTTAACTCCAAGAATGGCCTATGCACATGAAAGCTTCAATGCTCAGCCCAAGCACACACCAAGTGGGTCCCAAAAGTGGATTTCTGCACTATCTGCACTTAGTTACTTATTTTCTGTAATCCCTAGTAACTAGTTTAGTATAAATAGCACTTTTTACTATTGTATTCAGAGCTTTTTTCACTTTTATGTTACATTTGGGAGGCTGGCCTCACGGCCATGCCTAGACCTTTTTCACTTATGTATTTTCTGCGGTGGAGTTTCTACACCCCATAGATTAAGGTGTGGAGCTCTGCTGTTCTTCATGAATTAATGCAATTACTACTGTTTTCTATTCAATCATGCTTGATTCTATTCTAAGATACTCACTCGTACTTCAAT
>NC_029792.2:80155687-80179740 GCF_000816755.2 Arachis ipaensis
GAGTTTCTACACCCCATAGATTAAGGTGTGGAGCTCTGCTGTTCTTCATGAATTAATGCAATTACTACTGTTTTCTATTCAATCATGCTTGATTCTATTCTAAGATACTCACTCGTACTTCAATCTGGAGAATGATATGATCCGTGACACTCATCATTATTCTCAATTCTATGAACGCGTGCCTAACAACCACTTCCGTTCTATCTGAGCTCAACGTAGTTATTGGGCAACAGCTTGAATGCGTATCTCTTGGGTATCTAATACACGGACCGAGTCCGTGAGATTAGTATCTTCGTGGTATAGGCTAGAACCAATTGGCAGCCATTCCTGAGATCCGGAAAGTCTAAACCTTGTCTGTGGTATTCCGAGTAGGATTTGGGAAGGGATGACTGTGACGAGCTTCAAACTTGCGAATGTTGGCCGCAGTGACAGTGTGCAAAAGGATAGAGAGATCGTATTCCGACGCTAGTGAGAACCACAAGATGATTAGCTGTGCGGTAGCTGTACCTGGTATTTTTTATCCGAGACGAGAAATCCAACAGTTGATTAGCCGTGCAGAGACCGTACCTGGTATTTTTCATCCGAGAGGATTATACAGCTTGCCATGGAAGGGAGCACGCATGGTTGGAAGAAGGCAATAGGAAAATAGAGGTTGAGAAGCAACAAAGCATCTCCAAACGCTTATTTGAAATTTTTACCAATGATTTACATAAGTATCTCTATCTTATTTTATGTTTTATTTATCTTTTAATTATCAAAACCTCATAACCATTTGAATCCGCCTGACTGAGATTCACAAGATGACCATAGCTTGCTTCAAGCCAACAATCTCCATAGGATCGACCCTTACTCACATAAGTTTATTACTTCAACGACTCAGTGCACTTGCTGGTTAGTTGTACAGAGTTGTGAAAAGTGTAAATCACAATTTCGTCCACCAATAGTAAGAATGATCTTTAATTCTGAGAAGTTTTAAAAGTTCCAAACAAGTAAGTTCACATTCAATCTTCACAACAATGTAATATGCCAAAGTGAGTAATGCAAAGGTATGTGTAGAGCACATAATCAAATGAATAGTAGTCTCAGATCACTTGGCATAAGCTTATACAATTGGTGTTGAAAAAGCTAAAGCATTGATTAATAAGGCAATTAAGGTAATTTCAAACACCAAAGTGCAATTAAGCATTAAAGTCACAAGATTGAAATAAGAAACAAACATTTCATGCTCTATGTAACTAAAATCAGTTAAGCATAATGAAAAAGGATGAAACTAGTTACATAGTTTAAAATTATCAATCTTGTGAATTTTTTCAAAAGAGGCTCTAATCACAAAAGAATTCAATTTTTAGTCAATTTGAAAATCAATTTAAGCTATTCAACGTATATGAGTAAATCATATTTGAAAACAAGCAAAGAATTTAAAGGTATGACCAAAACATGCAAGGAAACTTCTTTGAGGCAGTTTTCAAAACTGTTTGGCAAGCAAGATTCTATTGACACAGAAATTCATCAAATAGAGCCTTGTTGCACCAAATCAAAAGATGGAGCTGAATGAAACAGAATAACAGGAATATCAACCTTCAACAATAAAATAGTGCAGCAAATAGACGGAGGATTGACTAATTGAGCTTAGCGACATTTCGAAGCAAAAGTGGCATAATGCTAAACTCAATTACTCAATTGCAATAAGAATGAACAGTTAAACCAAACCAAATAATTTTCGATAGTAATTCAACAATAAACTAGCATGTTTCCCAAATTCACTCAATCTACATGTTTCCATATAATCCAGCAACCAAACAAACACAATATGGTTATCAACTCATAGGAATTAAACAATTAAACATACTTGAGTGAGTAGTAGTTCACAATTCAATCCAAAAAACAAGAAAGTCATCATCATTTTACAAATCACTGAGTAATCTAAACCAAACACATTCAGTAGCAAAATAATTAAGTAGGCCTAGAAACCACTACATACTATGTTCAAACCTATCTAACCACCTAAATTAACTAAAACATGCATAATCTAACTAACAAAATGAACTAACTAAGTTAACAGATTAATTAACGTAAAAGAATGAATTAAATTGCTTGGAATAGGATAAAAAATTTATAAGTGTTAATTTAAAAATTTGAAGGTGAGATTTAGATTCAGTGAATTTTTTCGAGTGGAAAAATGTAATTTTCGGGGGAAAATTACGTAAAAATGCGTACCGGTAAATTAGTCGACAGTACCGGCTTAAGTCTGTCTGGTACTGCATGAGAGTAATAAAAACTATAGAAATAATTAGAAAAAAATTAAAGTTAAAAACCGGACGCTAATTCTAAAGGTTTGACCCAATGTTGGGCCAAATGGGCCAAAAATGCTAACGGGTTGGACCGGGGCCAAGTTGGGCCCAAGCCAAATATATTTACACTCATTAAAGGCCATTCAGCTCATTTGCCAACCCCAAACATAAACACATGCAGATGAGATTGACGCTTAAAGGGGGGAAGAAAACAATATTCACATTCTTATTCTGATTTACGTCTCGTTTGTGGCTACGCGAACCTCTCGCCGAGCCTGTCAATTATAACAAAGGCTTGCTGGTAAGAATTTGAATTTCACACTCCATTCTTCAGTCCTAATAGTTTTGAAAATTTAGGTATAGTATTGTGTAGGTTTTTATGATTTTGGTTGTTTACGTGCCAATCAATAGTGAGAAATTATTGGGTTTTACCCCAATTTGCTGTGGGTAAGGTAAGATTGCCTTAAACGCTTGTGATTTAGTGTAGTTTTGAACTCTAGTATTGATTGTGGTAAAATATATAATGTATAGCTTGAATGTGGTGATTTATGGAGTTGATTGTGGCCATTGGATTTGAGTTTTGGTGGTTGAAGCTTCGTGCAGGCTTGTTTGGAGTAATTTAGTGAATTTGAGCATATTGGGAATCGGTCAAAGCATGGTTTCGATTTTCTCTATGTAATATGTAATGTTTCGTGAAACATAGGCTAATGGAACTTAGGATAAATTTGAATTATTGATGATTTATGATGATTATTGATGATTGTGATGGTTGATAAATTATGATGTTGATTGTTGATGCATGATGTTGATTATTGATGTTGAGGTTAAATAATGATAATTATGAAGATTTTGTAGTGAAAAATTGAAGATTGATGAATTGATGGTTGAGAATGGTGCAAGTGTGATGAATTTGATGTTTGGGGTTGATAATTTTGATGATAATGATTTATAAGTGGAAAGGGTGGTAAGAGTGGTGATTTGGAATAAAATGGTAAGTTTTGGTATGGGTTAAAGTGTGTTGTGGTTTTGGTTCGAAGTTTTGGAAAACTAGAAACTTCATTAAATTTTGTAAAACCTTGTTTTTGATGAACTTTGGTGAGGCATAACCTGGCCTTTGGACCCCCATTTTGGATGAAAATTGATTTAAATGAAAGTTGCGTCCCAGAGTTTTAAGACGTTCAAATATTGGATAGAAATGTTTTAAAACGAAAAAGTTATGCGCGTTTGAAGTTCGGAGCAAAAATCTAAAATTCTTCAGCTTTTAAAATTTTCTAAGTTTGTTAAGGCATGCGTATGTAGACCTATGCACGCAACGCGAGCATTGGCCACTGCCAAGTGCTCTCACATACGCGAGCACTGGCATGCGTATGAGAGAACGTGACTTTGAGGCATGCGTATGCAAAAATTGAACAATAGTATAATAGCCATAAGTTGTGACCTACGAAGTTTAGGCCAACTAAGGTACCGAAATAAAATCAGTTTGACAACAGTATTTCCTATCTCTCCCAAAATATACATCAAAGCCTCTACAGGCAAGTTTTCCAAATGATAAGTACATATAAGTAAGTTTTTCAAGATAAATACAGAGAGATTCTAAGCAAAAGTAAAACAAGAGTCCAATGATCTTCGCCATTTTTCAGATGAACTACAGCTCACTGCTTAGCTCCAGGACCTGTATATGAAAAACAAGAGATATATATGTGATGAGGGAAAATCGATTCCACACAAACTCACCGGCAAGTGTACCGGGTCGCATCAAGTAGTAATAACTCACAAGAGTGAGGTCGATCCCACAGGAATTGATGGATCAAGTAACTTTAGTGAGGTGATTAGTTTAATCAAGCTAACAGTGGTGAATTGAATGAAATTAAACTAATAGAGAGTGAATTGCAAGAATTATAAATTGCAAAATGTAAATCAGCAGAAGCTTAAAGAGCAAGAAATGTAAATTGCATCAAATATAAAGGGAATTGGGTGCAGAGAAATTAAAGGAAGCAATAAATCAGAACTCAAAGCAATTGCAGAAGATTAAAATTGCATGAAAAGTAAATTCAGATCACAGCAAATTCAAATGTAAAGTTGCAGAAACTAAATTTGCATAAGAGAATTATCAGAAACTAAAATTTCATAAGACAAATTGAATACTGAAATGTAATAGTGCAAAAAAACAAAGAGTGTATCAACTATGCTAAGCTCTCTGGAGTCTCTAATCCTCCAAGAGAGATCTGGAGTCTCTAATCCTTCAGCCTAAGCCTCCTATTCTACTCCTACTCCTACTGTGCGTCCTCTCTTCTCAAATGAAACTGATGCCTTTATATAGGCTTCCTAAACTAATAAATGAAATTCAGATTGAAAACAAATTACAATTAAATGCAAATTTTCTATTCTAGATGATCCTTGTGCCTTTGAGTGATGTCAATTGGACTCTGCTTGCTTTGGGGCTTCAATGGGCTTGAATTGGAATTAATTGAGCCAGAGTTGCAGCTTCCAGGAGAGCGTAGCGTTCATTTAGAGAACGGAACATTCGGGCACCCACGCGTACGCGTCCCTCACGCTTGCGCGTGCTTTTGCATTTTAGCCCATCGACGCGTACGCGTCACCCACGTGTACGCATCATTTGCAGCGTTCTCTAAATGAGCACTGCGTTTGCTTAATGAGCGCTGCCCCAAGCGTGCGCATCATGTACGTGTGCGCGTGGGTATCAAAATCTCAATTCCATGCTTCAGCGCCAGCGACGCGTGCACGTGCTTTGTCCTGGGTGCACCATCGACGCGTGCGTGTCAAGCACGCGTGCGCGTCGTTTGCAAAACTTTGCCTCCAAATTTTAACTTGCCCGAAAACGCTGGCTTAGTTAGCGTAGCGTTCTTTGTGCAAATGAACGCTGATTGTTAAACAGAGCACGCTTCCTTGATTTAGTCATGGGCCATGCTTTTAAAAGCATGGCCTAAGGCTCCAAAGTGTGCCTAAACTCCAAAATATGCCCAGAATTTCTCTTTTCTCCTTTTTAGTTTATTTTGTGCTTTTTTGCTTCTTTTTCTTCTTATTTCCTACAAAGTTTATAAAATCAAAAGATCAAAGAAATATACTATTTAAGTACAAAAGCATTCAATATTTAAGCGCTAATCATCAATTTCTTGTATGAAAAAGTATAGAAAAACATGACATGATGACATGTCATCACAACACCAAACTTAAACCTTGCTTGTCCCCAAGCAACAAAAGAATCATGCAATAAAAATTGACAATCCAAGGTAAGAAGAATAGCAACTCAATGTTCATGTTTGGCTAGTATTCTATGCACGCCACAATCACAAAAAGAAATGTAAATGATTGACGCTTCTATCTAGCTCATTTTATGAAATCTTTTCCTTATATTTCTTCCTTGAAACAAGCTTTTGATTTTCTTTTTAGCTTCTCCTTTTGTGTGCTTTGCCCCATGGGTTGATAACAAAGCTACGATTCTAAATACTTTGTTTTCAAGTATTACCACTTGATACTTAAGCACCACAAGCATTTAATTAGAGGATTCATTAAGCTCATTTGTTTCTTTTCTTGACTCTCTAATCATTGATGCTCAGAACCTTGAGCTTTGAGGGAGTACTTTTGCACTTGAGCCTAACCTTGACTCTAAGTGTTTTGTTTTCAAGCTTTTTGCCTGATACATAAATACCACAAGTACTTAACAATTGAATTGTTATTGGTACTCAGAGCCTTCAGCTTTCTCATTCTTTCCCTTTTGCTTTTCTTGCCTTAATTTGCAATTGCTTTTTCAAGGTTTTCATGATTTCAAAAATTTCATAAAATGTGCTAGATGAAAACTTCAATTAAATAAAATCTAATGCAATTGAGCAATCAATTAATCATACTAGCCTTCCAATACTTGTATGCACATGCTAAGTTCTTCTTTAATTCCTTATTTGTTTATGATCATGATACTTTATTGCTTTTGAACTCACAGAATTCAAGATGGTAGTCATAATGGTACAGCAACATGTTACAATTTAGCAATCAAGCTATGCTTATTCACAACACACATGCATACAGAGAAGATAGAAGACAATCATGCAATTTAAAGTGCTAGAAACAGATAAGAGGAAAAGGAACTTTACCACCTTGTAATTCATCTTCTCTACTGTTGTCCTTTTCCTCCTATTCTTCCCCCTTCCCATACCAAACTCAGAATGCTTGCTCATCCTCAAGCAACAATTAAAACAATGGTGATGGGGTCTAGAATAGACCATGAGTATCTTACACAATAAAATGTTAGTAGTACATGTGTTTAAGCAAGCAAAATGAATAATAACAATGAAGGCACAGAGAAACAGAGACATTGTGATTGCAGAAATAAGAGGGTGTGCATGATATATTGCATAAAAGATAAGTGGCACACCAAACTTAGTGTGACACTTCCACTTGGAATTGATGTAGGTATCCAGTAAAGATTGGAAGCAAATTTTTTTGCATAGCAACACCAAACTTAGAATGCAATCATATGTCAATTTATTTGAACTAAAACTAAGCAAATAAAACTGTTATATGTTAAATACAATCACCAAGCGAAGGATCTGTCATGAATGAGGAATTCTTGGTGAGGTATTAACAAAAATAGTTAAGGAGCAAAAATAAAAGAAAGCATTAAAAACAAAGAAATGACTAGAACAAAGATAATAATAAAATTGTTAAACCAAAAGAAAGATAACTTTGCAGTGGCATTATGATTATGCAGACAAGTGGTGTCGCTGAATAACTTGCATAGAAAAATAAGTGGCACACCAAACTTAGAATCTTAGTGTGACACTTTTAATTAGAATTGATGCAATCATCCAGGGGGATTGAAAACAAATTGTTGCATGGAAACACCAAACTTAGAATGTAATCATATGCCAATTTATTGAAAATAAACAAAGCAAGGAAAGAAAATGAACAAACCAGAGGAATGAAATGTTACCTAAGGTTGGGTTGCCTCCCAACAAGTGCTCTTTTAGTGTCATCAGCTTGACATGTTGTTCTTCACTTTCTTCCTCTTCTTCCAGTTTGTTAAGAGGAATGACCTCAAGGGGGGAGAAGATTCAGCTATTGTCCCCTGTCTTGGTCTCTCCTCAACAAGCTTCCTTTTGTTAATGGCTTGATTGAGCTTGCTTGCTGGATCAGGGGTAGGATTGTTTGCAGTTGACCCTTTCTTGAATATTGTCCTTGGTATCTTGGTCACAATCCCCTTTTCGGTGCTCTTGTTAGTTGCCTTCACTTCTTGGATTTCAATACATGGTTGCTGTGTGATTATTGGAGTTTTCTCTTCATCAAGAGCTTTTTGCATTGGTGGTTTAATGAGCCCTTCATCTATGTAATTCTCTACTTCACTTGAGTTTCGACTTCCTTGATTGTCTTCCTTACTTTCTTGTTCCTCCACTTCCTCCTTTTCACTCAACATCTGATTTAATAGCACTTTTATGGAGGAGGTTTGTTGATCTTCCCAAGATTTCTTCTTCTCCTCTTCATATCTTTCAATCACGGATTCAAGTGCTGAGGATCTTTGGTTCAGGGAAGTTTGTGAGGGTTGTGAGTTTTCATGTTCTTTTGTCATCTCAAGTGGCTTCTGTAGATATGTAGTCTCAGGTTCAAATAACTCCACCACCTCATCCTCCATTGAGGTTTCATTTGACACAGGGGCCTCTTCATCTTGTTCTTCTATTTTCTCCTTCACATCCACCAATTGGTTTTCATCTTCCTTGCTTAGCAGTTCTTTATTTTTCCTTGCTTGCTCTAAATATCCATCCATCTTATTGCATAGGGTTTCTTGTTCTTTCCAAGAGTCTATGGATGTTTGTAGGTATTGTTCAAATGTTAGCTCAAGGGATGAAGGCTGAGAATGAGTTTCTTGATATGTGGACATTGAGGTGAAGTTATTTTGAGAAGTATGGAAAGATTCTTGTGCTGAGGTATAGTCAAATGATGAAGAATTTTCAAATGAGGAACTGTGAGGTGAGGTTGGGCAATTTTGCATGAATGAATTGAAAGTTTGCTTAAGTGATGATGGCTCTTGATTAATGGAGTATGACACATTGAGTGCTCTCTGATTTTGATCCTCCCAAGCACAACTTGAAGAATTTTTGAATTCATCACAGTGTGGATCATCTTTTGGCCTTGGGGGACAATTTTGCATGAATTTATTGAAAGTACACTCCAGTGATGATGTCTCTTGATGAGTGGAGTATGAACTATTGAATGCTGTTTGATTTTGATCCTCCCACCCACAACTTGAGTGATTGTTGAATTCATCACAGTGTGGATTATTTTGTGGCATAGAGGAGCAATCTTCCATGTATCTATTGACAGCATAGTCAAGTGATAATGTCTTTGAATGATTAGAATGTGAATCATTACAATTCCCTTCCCAGCCATAGTTTATGTTAGTGTCATAACAATATGAGTCACTTTGTGGCTCTGGGAAATAGTTCATTTCACTTGATTGTTCATACTCCCTTATTCTTTGTTGATATTTCCAGTCACCATGAGGATAATGACCTAAATCATCTTGAGGTGGTGGGCAATATCTCATGAAATTGTCTTGATCATTTTCTGAAGCATATCCCCATTGATTGGGTTACTCAGAATCTGTTAATTCTTGGTGATACTCCCAGCCACCATATGAATCATTTTGTGGTGTTGGGTAATATCCCATGAATTTATCTTGCTCGTCTTGTGGCTCTGAAGCATATCTCTATTAATTGGAGTGCTCAGAATCTGTGATTTCTTGGTGATATTTCCAGCCACCATTAGAATCTGTGATTTCTTGGTGATGGTGGGTAATACCCATAAAATTTGTTTGATCACAAGATGAGTTGAACTCCATTTGAATTTTGTAAAACACATCACCAATGAAAATTGAAATTCATGTCACAGAGAAGAATTTCTTAGTGAGGCAATAACTCAAACACCATGGTATCAGTTTAAAACAGAAAATTTAAAGGACAAAAATAAAGAAAATGCTTAATCTAGACTTCTCACCCACTTAATCATTGTCGATCTATATCAATCCCCGGCAACGGCGCCAAAAACTTGATGAGGGAAAATCGATTCCACACAAACTCACCGGCAAGTGTACCGTGTCGCATCAAATAGTAATAACTCACAAGAGTGAGGTCGATCCCACAGGGATTGATGGATCAAGCAACTTTAGTGAGGTGATTAGTTTAGTCAAGCTAACCGTGATGAATTGAATGAAATTAAACTAACAGAGAGTGAATTGCAAGAATTATAAATTGCAGAATGTAAATCAGTAGAAGCTTAAAGAGTAAGAAATGTAAATTGCATCAAATGTAAAGGGAATTGGGTGTAGGAAAATTAAAGAAAACAGTAAATTAGAACTCAAAACAATTGCAGAAGATTAAAATTGCATGAAAAGTAAATTCAGATCACAGCAAATTCAAATGTAAAGTTGCAAAAAGTAAATTTGCAGAAGAGAATTATCAGAAACTAAAATTTCAGAAGCCAAATTGAATACTGAAATGTAATAGTGCAAAAAAATAAAAGTGTATTAACTATGCTAAGCTCTCTGGAGTCTCTAATCCTCCAAGAGAGATCTGGAGTCTCTAATCCTCCAGCCTGAGCCTCCTATTCTACTCCTACTCCTACTGTGTGTCCTCTCTTCTAAAATGAAACTGATGCCTTTATATAGGCTTCCTAAACTACTAAATGAAATTTAGATTGAAAACAAATTACAATTAAATGCAAAATTCCTATTCTAGATGATCCTTGTGCCTTTGAGTGATGTCAATTGGACTCTGCTTGCTTTGGGGCTTCAATGGGATTGAATTGGAATTAATTGAGCCAGAGTTGCAGCTTCCAGGTGAGCGTAGCGTTCATTTAGAGAATGGAGCGTTCGGGCACCCACGCGTACGCGTCCCTCACGCTTGCGCGTGCTTTTGCATTTAAGCCCATCAACGCGTACGCGTCACCCATGCGTACACGTCCTTTTACAGCATTCTCTTAATGAGCGCTACGTTTGCTTAATGAGCGCTGCCCATGCGTCCACGTCATGTACACGTGTGCGTGGGTAGCAAAATTTCAATTCCATGCTTCAGCGCTAGTGACGCGTGCACGTGCTTTCTCCTGGGTGCACCATCGACGCATGCACCTCAATCACGCGTGCGCGTCGTTTGCAAAACTTTGCCTCCAAATTTTAACTTGCCCGAAAACGCTGGCTTAGTGAACGTAGCGTTCTTGTGCAAATGAACGCTGATTGTCAAATAGAGCACGCTTCCTTGATTTACTCATGGGCCATGCTTTTAAAAGCGTGGCCTAAGGCTCCAAAGTGTGCCTAAACTCCAAAATGTGCCCCAGAATTTCCCTTTTCTCCTTTTTAGCTTATTTTTTGCTTTTTTGCTTCTTTTTCTTCTTATATCCTACAAAGTTTATAAAATCAAAAGATCAAAGAAATATACTATTTAAGTACAAAAGCATTTAATATTTAAGCACTAATCATCAATTTCTTGTATGAAAAAGCATAGAAAAACATGACATGATGACATGTCATCAATATGGAATGAGAACCCCCAACCCATGGGTTCTCTGTACGGTAAAAGTGCCAAATAAATACAATGCACTATAATAGAAACTCACTAAGCATCCTAGGCTTTCTTTCATTAAATATTCATCCTAGGTTCTCACTAATCCATAAATAGGCAACTATCATAAGGGAATACTAAATCTAATTCATCTTTCTCGTCTTTCCCAACTTTCCAACTCTCTAACATAACAGAACCAGAATCATAAGCAGAACCATCATCAGCTATTTTATCTCAGTAATTCTGTATCATTGCCTCATATCTTCACCTGGAGCAAGTGAAATTATTTCACTGTGTCTACCCAGGGAACTCAAATCATCTCATTCAATATTCATTATTGTTAATCAATCATTTCATCATTTCATTTCAACAAGGACAGCCCTCAGCGTCAACCGACACCAGCATGAGGGACCTCTCAATTGTAAAAACACAAGCAATGCAGACAAGTAATACACAAGTAGATTCAAGTAAGGCAAATAGCACATAATCACATAGTATGGCATATTCAATTAGGCAAACCAAATACAAATAATCAAACCCAAACAAATCAAACATATGAAAATGATGTATGTCTGCCCTATGGCTGATGATATCACCTGTCGGTTATATAGCCAACTCGACATGTCTTGGTAGCTAACCATTGGACAGTCCCTGCGAGCGCGCATCCCCAAGCTAGCAAGTGGAGTCGACCCACTGCATCTACCCAAGAAAATTCGAAACATAGATAATTTCTCAAATCTCAAATCATTCTCAACTGGGAGCAAGTAGGGGCTAACCACTGCATCTATCTCGGGAGACTCAAACCAATCCCAGAGCAAGTGGATCAATGCCATTACATCTACCGAGGCAGGTGTATCATAATTAGGATCATATTCAATATCAATCTCATAATCATTATCATTCTCATCATCATTCTCATTATCAATCTCATAATCATCATCATTCTCATTAAAAATCTCATAATCATAATCATTCTCATTAACAATCTCATAATCATCATCATTGCTCACTAAACATCTTGTTCATTTCTCTCAATTTTATTAATTCAACTCATTTGGCTTTATCCCTAACTCTTCCATCCTCAATCCCACCGACTTTAGACTCGTATCGAAGTTTATAAAGGTTTAGGAGACCAAAAGAATGGTTAAAAGCCATAAAATCACATTTTTCCAAATTTTGGGAGTGTGCGTATGCATACATATAGTGTGCGTATGCACAAGTTGAAACTGGGTTGTCCGCGTATGCATGTAAAGGTCCATGTACGCATAAGGTGAAAATTTAGTAAGTCGTGTATGCATGCATGGTGTCGCGTACACATGACCCCAATTTTGGACCATTCCGCGTATGCAGTGTCCGCATACGCAAAGGCACTTGGCAGAGGCCAATGCCTGCATATGCATGTCAAAGACCGCATACGCATCCATATCAGAAAACAGAAAATCTGATATGTTGCAAAAATCAGTTTTTCAGTCCAATTTTCAAAACCTCATAACTTTGTTCACAAAATTCCATTTTCAACCATTATTGAACCGTTGGAAAGATCAATAAATGAATTCTCATAAAAAGTCTAATTTTGAAAGCTTTCCAACTCCGAGGGATGAGTTACGACCCACCAAAGTTGGCCAAAAATCTATTTTTACCAAAAACACACGTTTACCAATTTTTCAATGATTCACAAACCTCAATCATTTTTAACCAACTAAATGAACCCAAACCAACTCAAGTAATATATTCACACACAACAAAATCCAAACCTACTCCATCTATACATTTCAACTCAAATACATCCATTCCACATTTCAAAAATTTCATTTTTCACTATTTCATTAATCAATCAAATTCTCATACACTCCATACTAATTCTTCATTCAATCTCATACATTATCACACAATTCAATCATTAATTTCCGTCCTTACCTTTTCCTGGCCTCCAGCCCAAAATTCAAGGCCTCTGGCCTAAATTCACAATTTCAATGCATATTCCAACAAACCAATAATGATTATCCAATTCATCAAATTTTTCAACACACCAAACATGCATATGAACAAAATTCTTAATCTAATCATTAATTTTCACAACATATCAATTATACATATTAATACCAACGATTTACACAATACATCATAACTTAAGCTTCCAAGGCTCCCAATCATCACCAATAAGCTTTAGCTACTAACACCTTGTTTCAAGTGCTCCAAATACACGCAACAACACTAACATAACCAATTTCACATACATACATTAATCTAGGATTCATAAAATTTGATAAACTACAAGGGTTTGAGAATTTCTTACCTTAGCTCATACGAAATAAGGATAGAACCCACTAAGAATCCATGTTAGAGTATCCCTAAACAACCAAAATCACAAGATTTCAACACTAACTATCCAAAAATGCATAACAATGGGAAATTTTGAAAACTGGGAAGAGATTTTAGATTTTCTGAATGCAATACTTACATAGAAATGCAGAGGATGAGGAGAGCGACGCGTGACTACAAACGGCTCGTCAATCGGAGCTTCGGAGAGAAAGTTATGGTAATTTGAAGTTTCAAAGAAGGTTAGGATTTCTCTCTTCTTCCCTCTCTTCTCTTCAACGTGAATCACACAAAAATGGGGGTTGTGGCTGATGAATGGCCTTAATAAGGCTATATATATATATTGGATCTTGGGTCCACTTAGGCCCGGTTTACTTGGTTTAGCTTGTTGGCCTATCTTTGGGCCAAATCCTTTAAGATTAGCGTTTTAAATCGCGCTTTAAATATTTTTTACCTTCTAAATCATAAATTCCAACTTTATAATATCTCTCAGTCATAAATTATTTTTTCTCAGCTGCAGTTGCCCAAGTTCCAAAATTTGCTTTATTCCATGCTCCTTCCATTCATGCATGCTTCCTTAACTCCTCTCAGCCATTTTTGCCCTGTAACTTCTGAAACCACTTAACAAACGGATCAAGGCATCGAATGGTAATAGAGGAGGATTACAATATATCAATTTTGATGCCAAAAAAGCATGTTTTCATCTATGAAGCAAAGTTGGGAAGGGAACAAAAAATCATGCAGTTTTATCTGAATAAGTGTGGAATATCATTGATAAAACCCTTAAATTCTATACATGATAAACCCTAAAAACGAGGTTTATCAGCAGTACCGGACATATCATAGCCGGTACTGCCGGTCAAATTCCATTGTGCGTTTTCACGCAGAAAACTATGTTTTCTGACTCAAAAAAATCACTGAGTCCAAACAATATATTTAAATTTCCAAATTATGATTCTAAATTTTTCTAACCATTTTTCTCATATTTAATTTATTATTTATTTAATTATGATTTGACAGTGTTTTACAAATGGCCAACGGGAAAAACATTATCTTGGGGATGAGATTGATCGCCAAAGATCCACCCATCTGCTGACATAGCAGATATGAATGTCAAGCTAATGACAGTAAAGAAGCGCTTCTTGGGAGGCAACTCAACCATAATTATCCTTATGTTTATTTTTATTTTATTTCAATTTTATTTTAGTTTTATTTTATTCCATTTTTCTTTTCTTCTTTAGAGTTTTCCTAGGTTTTCTAATGCTTTTGAGCATGTACAGCACTTAGAATAGGGACAGAAATATTCAGACAGAAGAACAAAGCACTCTGGAGAAGACATTCTGGGGTCACTAAATGCCAAGGAGGGCGTTTAGCGCTAGAGAGGGAGCATTTTGGGTGTTTAACACCCATTTTGGGTATTTCCTTCATGTTTTAGCACCCCCCATGGGACACTAAATGCCAGCCCTGGTGTTTAGCGCCAGGGGTGCTAAAAAAAAAGGGCGTCCGGCGTTTAATGCCAACAGTGGTGTTTCACGCCACAAGGGGGCAGATCACTCTCACTTGGGCATTTAGCGCCACCAAGGGGTTCAATTTCATACCAAATCTCATAAATTCCACTCATATCTTTTCATATCACATCTTTTTTATTTTTTTTCTCTTCCCTCCTCTTCCACTACTTGTTGATGCCAAGGCATCTTGGATAGTTTCACAAGTGATGAGAAGACCAAAGGTGGTTTTGGATTTTTCACAAAATATATTTTTTTTGTAAGTATAGCTCCGATCCAACAATTGATCTTAATCAAAATTTTATCCAAGATATTGTCACAATTCAAATCAAATATAAACCGAGAGTATTTAGACTCCCGGGTCGTCTTCCCTAGGAACTAATGCCAATGAGTGCAGGCAATTTTTGGTTGCAAGAAAGCAATGGGTTTTCTCAACAAAGAAACAAATAATCAAGAAATAAAAGAACAAGACAAAATTTGCAATTAATAAACTAATGAAAGAACAAAAGAACTATGTATGTATTATAAACAAGTAAGACTCAAAATTGATGAAAAAGTGGTTTAAAACATAAATAGAACCTTGACTTGGGATGAGTTATGGAATCCCTTCCTTGCCATAACCACAACTATGATAATTGTGATGGATTAATCTCACTAAGTCAACCTTTAACATCGAAGGATAAGTCAAGTGAGCATAATTGTTATTAATCCACAAATCCTAACTAACTTACCAAATTAATTGGTAAAAAGCTAGCGTTAGTGGAAACAATAACAACTAACAACCCAAGAATTATCACTAAATGTTGGACATTATGGCTCTAGTAATCCATACCCTCATTTTCCCCAAGCAAGGGGTGGAAATTACCTCATAATCAAAATTGGCATTTCATCAAACACATAATGGGCATAAACGTAAAACATGGCAAAATTGGTAAATTAATGAAAGCTATGAACAACCAAATGATCAAAATGAACAAAAGCAATTCAATGAACATATAAAAAACAATTAAACATCAATTAACCAACTAGAAATTCAAAATTACAAAACTACGGATATATTGACAAAGGAAATTAAAGTGCAAGAAAATGTAGAACAAGTAGTATAATAAAAGAGGAATTAAAGAAATACTTACAATGAAATAGCAAAATCCA
Organism: Arachis ipaensis; assembly: GCF_000816755.2. NCBI lineage: Eukaryota > Viridiplantae > Streptophyta > Magnoliopsida > Fabales > Fabaceae > Arachis > Arachis ipaensis. Next base: position 80,171,519 of record NC_029792.2, read on the forward strand.
AAAGCAAAACTTGAATTATAAAATTCTACAAATCCTAATTAAAACCCTAAGAGAGAATTTTTCTATATTACTCTACTCCTACTCCTACTATGTGTTTTCCTAATCTGAGTTTGCTCCCTTTGTTATGTGTTGTTGCTCCTTCATATAGCCTTTGATTTCAGCATCCAAGCCTTCAAAAATGGGCCACAAGAGCCCCAAAATGCGAGTCCATGTGACTTTTTAATGGAGGCACGTGCTGGTACATGTGCGTACGCACAGGGAGTTGTGTGCACGCACACATGGCTGTGTGCTTCTCCTTTATTTTCTTCATGTTTTCTCCCTTTGTACATGCTTCCTTCCACTTTTGCCTTGCCAAACTTACCTTTAGGACCTAAAATCACTCAACAAACATGTCATGGCATCGAATGGCATAAAAGTGTGATTAAAATCACTAATTTAAGCTCAAAAACGCATGTTTTTACATTTAGGCACAATCTAGAGAGAAAACACAAAAGCATGCTATTTAGGTGAATAAATGTGGGTTTATATGATGAAATCCACTCAAATCAAACCAAAATATATGGATTCATCAATTCCCCCACACTTAAACAATAGCATGCCCTCATGCTACTCACAATCAAAGGAAAAGGGTAAAAGGCAAGCAAATTATTCAATGCAACTATGTGCATGCAACTATGCAAAACACTATCTATCTTTATCTATACTATGGTTCCTATTGAGTTTGGCACAAAACAAACAAGAGATTCCAATCAATCCAAAACAAGCCTTAGGGCCAAGGCAAAGAATTAATGCACTATGATCAATGTCCAAAGAATTGAATTGAAATTTTCAAACTAGCAACCAAACAACTTGCAAGAAGATACAATATGAGGGACAAAAACATAGAATTGAGCGATCGAACCCCTCACCGGATGTGTATTCTCTCTATTCGCTCAGTGTTTAGGGTTTAATCACTCAATTCTCCTTTAATCATGCTTTTTGAAGATTTGCGAGTCATCTAACAATCAATTAATATTTGATACATGAAAAACAAATATCATGAGGTCTTTGGAGGGTTGTAATGGGGCTAGGGTTAAGGTAGGATCAATATGGTTAAGTGGACTTAGTGAATTAGATCTTTGATTAGCTCAAGTGTCCACCTAATCCTATATCATCCTATGTACACATAACAAAACAACCTAACTACCCATTTATCTCCTATCTCACATTTACTCATGTATTTTCTTTCCAAAACACACACATATGCATCTTTTATTCACTTTTTTTTTCATATACTTTTATGCACAAAACTTGATTTGATTGATTTTTTTTTATAAACAATTCCTTGTTTTTGTCAACAAGAGAAGATGCATATGTCTTGAACAATGAATGCACGAGTATTACCCTATTATCCAAATTTCCTCAATGAAAATCCCAAAAAAGCTTATCACCAACGTTTTCCAACAATCTTCCCCCACAATTAGAGTACACACACTACTCCACCTAAGCTAATCAAAGAGTAATCCAAGGACATCAATGGTTTTTCGCTTTAGGGAGAATAATGTGCTTAGAATAAGAACAAAAAAGGGATTTAAAGGCTCAAAAAAGGGTTTACAGTGGTGAATGCAAGGGTTGGCCATATAGGTTAGTGAGTTCAATATCCAAAATGGCCTCAATCGTACTAAATACATCCAAACAACAAATATAGGACATATAGCCTCATACAAATCTAAGATAAGATCACAGTAAAAAATACTACAAGAAAACAACTCTATTACCACGCTTTTTGAGCTATCGCTACGTTTTTGAAAGGGTGACGTTTGCAAGTGTGGTGGTTGCTCTATCACCACGCTTTTGGTGACCTATCGCCACACTTTTTTTGCCACGCTTTTTATAGATTGCCACGCTTAAAAGCGTGGCCGTATGTGAGAGATACGGCCACTCTTTTGAAACGTGGCCACAGAGAGAGATATGGTCACGCTTTCAAAGCGTGGCGATAGAGAGAGATATGGCCACGCTTTTGAAGTGTGGCGATAGCAAGATACAGCCACGCTTTTAAAGCGTGGCAATAGCTAATGATATAGCCACACTTTAAAAGCGTGGCAATAACCTTATAAAATTAAAAAAAATCCTTTTTCTTATTTTTACCTTTATCGCTGCAAAATATAAATTTTCAGTCCTTTTTTATTACCAAACCTACAAATATAGTATGCAATTTTATTACAAGACAAATTAAACAATAATTAGTGACATGATTTTTACTATAATTGTTTTATACATTAAAAAAATAATACTCAAATACAATAAATCTCAAATTCAAATTCCAAAACTAAAAACTGAAAAAAAATACAGAAACAATAGAACTTAAACCCTAAGTCCTTTATTGTTCCCTCTAGCCCTATGAAACTTCCTTCCCTTAGATCGTACAAATCATTACAAGCTCTATTTGAAACCAAACACACAGTCCTGCAAAAAAAAAAAAAAACAAAAACTTTGCAAACTAGTTATATTTATCTCCGTCGTCAACATCTTCTTATAGTAGGGCCCATGCACTGCCCTTTCTTAACCATCAAGTTCTCTGGCGGCTGAGTCTCCTCTAACCATGTCACTTATGATGCTTCCACTAGTAGGTGATAACATGTAGGTAATAATTAGGTGATAACATGTGCTACAGAAGAGAACCTGCATATAGGTATCATAAAGGTTATCATTAAGCACAGAAGAAAAAGTAGCTGGCAAGCAGTGGATATTTACCGTATTCATGATATGCGCATTCAAGAGTCTTTGATACAATTTTACTTTTCAACACCTAAGTTAATCCCTTTTCTTGATTGTTCCAGTACCAATAATGATCAAGAAGATATAAAGAGACATTAAAAAACTCTTAAAAGGAACACTAAAGTAACATGCAGCGAAGTGAATACATTTTATGGTGTAACAACTGGTGCATATTCACATACCTTGTCCTTAACCAAACCACCAAAAGTGAATACCCCAGCTTCTTCTAATGCAACAAGTACTCTCTTCTGCATAAATAATCCAAGCTTAAAAGTGTAAATTATTTTGCAAAACGCAGCAACCAAAATAGAGGCATTACAGTTGCAAGAAATTTTAGTTTGTGCCAACTTAATATCAACACCAGGATGAAATACAAACTGAGCAAGTTCAGCTAGCAATTGCAAGATGGTGATAAAAGTCAGTAAACATTGATCAAAACCACATGTAACAACTCAAACTTATAAGAAATGTTCCCCACGTCATCAAACATCTTAATTCCGTTTTTTCACTACTTATGTTGCACAAAGATATGAATGTAACCAACTTATTCAAGTTTTCACGAGAAAAAGAATAGAAGTATCTGCACCATCTATCAATATATACCAAAAAAAGAAAAGCAACATATAAAATCTACCGAGCTTAAACCTAAAAGTAAACCAATAAATAGCCTTAATTTAATGGTTTCATTTACACCTTAATCTCTTATATCAATTTAATTTATAATGCATTGAATTGATGAATTTTTACTTACTAACTGGATTGTTAACAGTTCACTCCAGATAGAAATCTTTTACCATCAAAGGAGACGCTAATTTCTAGAAGACCAAAGCAAGAAAAAACTGCGTGAAACACAGATCAATTCACAGAAGAAAATCAGAAGGAGTATATAATTATCTTTCTTCCTTCACTTAATTTCTGTCTAACTATCTGCCCCAAAGTTGGCTGAAAATTAGGAAGGGAAAAAGAAAGAGATTAGAATTACCAATAACACAAAAAACTACCAAATGCAAACCTGCTCCCCTTTTATTAATCCAAAACAACACATGCATTGCCTGACCTTGACACTTAAAAAAAGGGGGGGGGAAGCCATGAAAGTATTTTACCTTGACTGGCTGAAAAAACTCATCAACAACATTTTTTTCCCTTGAATCATCTGAGGGTGAACAAACTTCAAGAGGAGCTACCGAGGCATTAGAATGTGCACCGACTCCAGAATGGCTAGATGAAGCACCTTGCCAGGGCAAAAAAACTGATGCAACAAGGTCATACATCATTATTCCAGCATCAGCCAGGGCAAGACTCGCACCTACTTCAATCGCATAGGTAAATTGGTATTTATTTGAATCAACAGAGTATTCATTTGTATCTTAAAATGAAACGACAAATTCAAAAGATTAAAAACTCATCAGCTATACTAATAAGTAATGTGTAGCATGAAAGGTATGCCAAATAAGTAATGTTATTCTCCAAAAAATGTCAAAAAGAAACTTTACTTCCTTACATGAATGAAAACCTCTAAAATTAACAATCTGGTACCAATAATGTTCCTTGTAATTTTAGCTGACAATCCAGAACTGTAAGCATAAAGGATGTCATCAATATCTTCAAATCATCAAACCAAAGCAAATCCAGAACAGTAAATTTTAGGTCCAGTCTCCTTTACGTGGAGCTGAATATGACAAGAAAAAAATTTTAAGAGAGACACTTGGAGGCTAGTTGATACATTGAGATGTTTGTGTTTTAGATTTCCTTCCAAAACAAAAAATTTAAGAATCATGGTGTAACATAAAAGACAGAAGCGGCACCGAATAGTTAAAATCAAATATCAATCAAGCAAAAATATCAAATTCTAATCTTTAAATACCATGATCCCACCCACTTCCCTATGTGTTAGCCATAATCCCTATAGAAATAAATGGCATATCAAACAACACATTATAAAACCGTTTTAGTGCCAATGTTTTCCCATCTTTAGGTTATAAAAAAAATTAAAAAAAAAAGAAACCTTAATGCAAAAAACCTAGTTTTCCATGTTTCTTCAATTCTTCTAAATGATATGTAAAGCAAAGAGAAGCCGCACACTTTCTAAGACATCATGCTCCTATCTTAAATTACTAATCTAGAGATTTAAGTAAAAAAAAAAGCATAATCCTACATAATACAACAAAGATTTCAGTTTTCACAAGAGTATACATTTTACAAACAGTAAAAATGCACACACTAACATTGTGAATGCTAAATTAAAAGTCACCCACATCGCAATTTTCTAATACAATTTTCACATAGTCCAAAAATCAAACGAGTAGCTCAAATTCCTCCTCAAATAATCAGAACAATAAAGATAATTACAAGCCCATATAACTAAACAAGATTTCAACTCTAACAGAAGCTACTTACAGCTCAAAATAGTAATACATACCATCGTTTCAAAACCCCTTTGATCCGAGTGAACCTTGATTATCATCCTGAGAGCAGAAACACACAAAACCCACATATAAGAAACAAAAAAAAAGATTAAAACTTTGCACCATTCATCATGAACTGAGAGTCATATATATCTATAGAAAAGACAGTGTGAATGTGCTAGAATTTTGAAAAATTCACAGAAATTGAAGAAAACGTACCTTAGTAGAAGCCATTGGAAAGGCTCAGAAGAAGTTAGAGAGAGAGAGAGAGAGTGCAGTAGAGTACAACAAAGAGAGAAAGATGGAGGGAGAGAAAGAAAGAGAGAGACACGGAGAAAGAGACAACGTCAGCGCCACCAAGCAAAAGAACGTGGAGTTGTTTTCTTCTTCTTGTTTAATCACCAAGCTCTTTCCACAATTTATTCCTACTTTAAATTGCAGGTTAGAATTTAGGTAATGACTTAGCTTCATACTAATAACATAACTGTATCCAGATTTAAAAATCCCCAAAAAGTGCCATTTTATGCATCATCTATTGAAAATGCAAGCAAAACTATTGTAAAATAGTTCCCTTTCAAAATATCACCGCAATTTAATATATAATAGGCAATCAGATAGACATATGATTTTAAGGTTTAAAAAAGATGCATATAATTTTAAACTAATAAAACTTTTAAAAAATAACACTAAAATTATCTTCCCTAATATAATGTAAAAAAATCAATGAAAATATTTGCCATACCCTGAACTGTGAGGTGCCTTCCGTAAATGTTTAAGTTGTGCAGGTTTCGCTGCTGAAGGTACAATCCCATAATTTGTTCCAATCTTACCAATTCTGTCATCTTCAAGGTCTTCTTCTCCAAGGCCTTCACCTCCGCCATGGTGGGGTGTAGTCCCTGCTTCCGTCCTGCGCTGCCACCACATGTGTCTCCGTCTCGTTCACTTTCCCTGCCAAAAGCCTCCCATTTGACACCGTCACTCACTCACGAAACCTGAGTGATCAAAATAAACTAAAATAAAATAAGAACAGAGAGCACTAAACCAAAATTGAAATGAGAACATCAAACAACAAATTAAAATCAAATAATTAAAAAACCGCAACCACAAAAGTTAGAGAACAAATTCAAAATCAACAAAAATCAAGAATCAAGAACAGAACAGAAACTGACAGTGAAAAATAGATGCAGACAAAATACAAGAACAAAAATCAAGAACAGAATCGAGCAATGAAAAATAGATGCAGTGAAAAATCAAGAACCAAAAATCAAGAACAGAATCAATTCAAGTACAGAACAGGAAAAAATAGAAGCAGTAAAAAATCATAAAGAAAATCAAGAATCAAGAATAGCAACCAAGAGAATACTAGAGAACTGCAGAAAGTAAAGTGCTTACAGTCTTTAGATAACAAACTCAACCACAACAATTACAAAATGCCAACTGAATATAAAGTGCTTACAGTCCGGAGAGGGTTGTTTCGTGACAGAGACAAAAGAGGTGCTTGGTGACGGCGGTCTTCTTGGCCGCGGAGAGGTGCTTGGTGACGGCGAGGGCTTCTTGCACGATGGCACTCTCTGCGATGGAGAAGAGCGCCGCGGTAGGGACTCGCGGCTTGGTGACGAGAAACGCGCCACCGCCGCGGATTGCGTGAGAAGGATGGCGGGGCAGGAGAAGGGCGCCGCAGATGGAGGAGGAGGTAGGGACGCGCTACGGTCTACGACTCTATCGATGGAGGGGGCGCTATGGAGGAGGATGGAGATTCCAGAACAGGGGTTAGGGACTGAGGGAGGCGCTGCATGAGTGAATCTCACTTAGGGTTAGGGGTTTCGTTATTAGGAGTATTAGGGATTAGGGATGTGATAAAAGATTAAAACAACGGAAGCTTTTTTTTCATATACGAAGGAAAGCTTTTTTTTTTTGGGAACCTTTTGGCCACGCTTTTGAAGCGTGCCAAAAGATTTACAGAAAACAGCCACGCTTTTAAAATGTTCCCATAACAAAACTCTATCGCCACATTTTGAAAGCGTGTCTGTTTCTCTCTATGACTACGCTTTTTAAGTGTGGCAAAAAAAAGTGTGGCCAAATCTCAAATCAATTGCCACCCTCATTAAAGCGTGGCCGTTGACCCCTTTCACCACGCTTTTAAAGCGTAGCAAGAAAAAAGTGGTCAAATCTCTATTTAATCGCCACGCTCATAAAAGCGTGGCCATTGACCACTTTTGGCCACGCTTTTGAAGCATGGCAAGAAAAAAGCGTGGCCATAGGCTTTTTTTCTTGTAGTGAAAGGAGTATAATCACCCAAGAACAAACTTTATGGTTTGAGATGTACAACCATCTATTAGAGCTCAAATCTCACAAGGTATATTGTTCTAGCTCTTTTTCTATGTTCTATGAAAAAAAGATGCTTCAAGCAAGTTAATCAATGGCATGCTTCAAGCTAAATTGGGAAAATAAACAAACCAACAATAGAAATAGATAAACTAAAAGACTAGAACAAATAAAAGTAGAAGAGAAACTAAATTAAAGGAACAATGAACCTAGAATTGAGAAGAAATAAACCTAAAACTAAGAGAAATCCAAAAACCAAGTGAAAGGAGAGAGCCTTTCTCTCTAGAAACTACATCTAAAACCTAATTTGTGAATAATGAGAAGTGTCTCCATGAATCCCTTGATTCCCCCACTCTGTAGTCTCTAATCTATATTTTCTGGGCCGAAAATTGGGTCAAAAACAGCCCAGAAATCGCCCCCAACGATTTCTGATACGTCCAGCACGTGGCTCTGTCATGCGTACGCGTGGATTGAATTTTCGCCAGGTCACGCGTATGCGTGATCCACGTGTGCGTGTTACCTAACAGCATGGCAACTATAGCAAATTATATATCATTTAGAAGCCCTGGATATTAGCTTTCCAACGCAATTGGAACCGCCTCATTTGGATCTCTGTAGCTCAAGTTATGGTCGATTTAGTACGAAGAGGTCAGGCTAGACAGCTCAGCAATTCCTTCAATTTCTTGTATTCCTTCCACTTTTGCATGCTTCATTTCCATCCTCCAAGCCATTCCT
>NC_029792.2:80179752-80198618 GCF_000816755.2 Arachis ipaensis
GGTAAGATTAATGAGGGAAGCAAGAGGAAAAAGGGCTATTGGTGCAGAGGAAGAGGAGGAAGACTTGGACATAACCATGGATGATGATATGGAAAACCATCATGAAGGAGAGGTGAACAATCATGTCAGAGGAGGTGCAGCCAACCCTGCTGGACAAGAGAGGAGAGTTCTAGGTTCCTACATTAATCCAAACCCAGGAAACTGTGGTAGCAGCATTCAAAAGCCAACCATCCATGCCAATAATTTCAAATTGAAGCCATAACTCATCACACTAGTTTAAAACAATTGTTCTTTTGGAGGAAGCGCCCAAGAAGACCCAAATCAGCATCTCACTACATTCCTAAGGATCTGTGACACAGTGAAATCAAATGGAGTTCATCCTGATACTTATAGGCTGCTTTTATTCCCCTTCTCTCTAAGGGATAAAGCATCCAAGTGGCTAGAATCATTTCCAAAGGAGAGCCTCACAACTTGGGAAGATGTAGTTAACAAATTCTCGGCAAGGTTCTATCCTCCGCAAAGAGTCAATAGGCTGAGAGCAGAGGTTCAAACATTCAGACAGCAGGATGGTGAGACTATTTATGAAGCCTGGGAGAGATTCAAAGATTTGACAAGGAAATGTCCTGTGATATGTTTAATGAGGGGGAGCAACTTCATATCTTTTATGAAGGGCTGAATCGTGAATCAAAGAAAGTTGTAGACCACTCATCTGGAGGTTCTCTTAACAAGAAGAAGACCATTGAAGAAGCTATTGATGTTATAGAGACAGTGGCTGACAATGAGTATTTTTATGCCTCAGATAGAAGCAACAACAGGGGAGTCATAGAGCTAAACAACATGGATGTAATTTTGGCTCAAAACAAGATAATTGCCAAGCAATTGGCAGATCTCACAAAGAAGATGGAGGCAAGCTAAGTAGCAGCAATTCACACCCAATCATCAGCACCAGAAGAGTCAAACACAGAGGAAGAAGAAGTCAACTACATTGGAAATTTGGCAAGACAAGAGCATGACCCTTACTCCAAGATTTACAACCCTGGTTGGAAGAACCACCCAAACTTTGGGTGGGAAAACCAACAAAACCAAAAACAAAACCACAGACCCCACAATCCAAACCAGTACAATAACTCCACTCACCAATTCTCCAACCAAAGACCATATCAGACCACACAAAACACTTATTCACAACCACACTACCAAGCCCAAGCCAATCAGCCTCAACACCCCACTTCTAACCCACCACCTGATGACAGATTCTCCAAGATCGAAGCTATGCTTGAAAACCTTTGCAGGGAGTCTGAAGATAACAAAACATTTAAGGAGGAAGTGAGGATGAGTATGAAAAGTCGAGGAGAAATTATCAAGCAGCTTGAGATACAAGTGGGATACCTATCTCAACAAATTCCCAAATCCACTGATAGCTTCCCAAGTGACACTGAGAAGAATCCAAGAGGAGGAACACAAAATGTGAGATGGGAAGAATGTAAAGCAATAAACCTCACAAGTGAGGAGGTTTGGAAGGAAGAAATTAGCAATCCTATAGAACATAATCAAAGAGTTTCAGAGGAGAAGCAAGAAGAGATTGAACAAAGGACTGACCCGGCCCAAGGGAGAGAACCAAAAGAGAAGAAAACCCTGCAACCATATGTGCCACAAGCACCATTCCCACAAAGACTTAGGGGCAGTGAGAAAGGGAGAACATACACCAGATTCTTGGATGTATTTAAGACCCTTCCTGTCAACATCCCCTTCCTCGAAACCCTCAAATAGATGCCTACTTGTATCAAGTGGATGAAGGAGTTACTAGCTAGGAAGAGCAACCTGAAGGGTGGCCAGACAGTGGTGATGAACAAGGAATGTAGTACTCTCATTCAGAAGGCATTAATACCCATAAAGAAAGGGGATCCAGGAAGCTTTCACATCCCCTGTGCTATAGGAGACACCATGATTGATAGAGGATTTTGTGATTTGGGAGCCAGCATAAATGTGATGCCTCTGTCTTTCATGAAGAGATTGAAAATCAATGAGCTTAAGTCCACAGATGTAATCATCTAATTGGCTAATAAGACTCAGAAGAAAACAGAAGGAGTAGTCGAGAATGTGATGCCAAGGCATCCCTTAGCCTAGTTTTACTAGCCTTTTTCCTTTGTTTTTAATAGGTTTTATACACTTTCTTGGGTTACAAGTAAGCCATTTGGGTAGAAATTCATGTGTATTTGGATTCAATCAACCATGAGTAAATTGATGCATTTTCATGAGGTTTTGTGCTATAATTGCTTATATGTTAAGGATGAGAAGAAGTCTCATGATTTTAGCAAATCTTTGATGCATTTGTTGATTGATGACAGGTGACCAAAAGGCTTGGAGGAAGGTTGAAGAAAGGGAATGGCAACAATGGAAATGAAGGCAGCAAAACCACCCTGGGAAGAGCTCACGTTTGTGCCAATGTTTGCCTCAAACTTGAGGTCAAACATTGGCTTAAGAAGAACCCTGGAGGAAGCAATGTTTGCACCAACGTTTGCCTCAAACTTGAGGTCAAACATTGGCTCAAAACTTAACCCTGGAAGAGCCAACGTTTGCGCCAACGTTTGCCTCAAACTTGAGGTCAAGCGTTGGCTCAAAAAATGCACCAGGAAGACTTAACGTTTGCGCCAACGTTTGCCTCAAACTTGAGGTCAAACGTTGGCTAAAAATTTCCCTGGAGAGAACCACGTTTGAGCTCACGTTTGACCTCAAACGTGAACTCAAACGTGAGTGACAGAAAAGCACCGTTCTGCATAATGTTAACACACAAACGTTTGAGTCAACGTTTGCCTCAAACGTTGACTCAAACGTGAATGCTCCAGAGTCCAAATTGCAAACGGATTTCTTCTCAAGTCCAAGAGCAATCAATTGAGGCTATCTTCAATCCAATTCCATCAAGACCAAGGCCCAAATTCAAGGCTTAATGATCAATAGAAGGAAGTGTATAAATAGAATCTAGTTTGATTTAGAAAAGACCGGAACTTTTACTTTTGAACTTTTTACCTCTGAGAATTTACATTTTGTAATTGGGACTTTGGATCTTGAAGAATTGGGAGGAGAATTGAGTTCTCTTCCTCTCTGGGTTTCCTATTTTCTTTTCGGCAAAGCTTGCTTGAGTCTTGATAGTGAAGAGTTGAGGAAATTCTGTCTCAACCTCACTCTTGAGATCTTTTTGTTTCCTTTTCTTGCATAATTCAAGTTTCTTTACTGTTTGATCTTTAATTTGTTTGCAATTGTTTTCTGAATTGGATCAAGGAAGGTAGTGAGATCTAGACTTAGTTTTCTAGTCTCTTGACCCCTGAGATTTGCATTTTCATTTGAATTCATTTGCTGAATGCTTTTTCAAGCTAATTTACTTTTCTGTTTGAGATTCACTTCAGTTTAATTCATCCTTTATTCTTCTGTCCATTGCAATTTTACTTTCTCTTGTTTAATTTCTACAATCCCAATTCCCAATTCCTTTTAGAATTAAAGCAATTTACATTTCTTGCACTTTAAGCTTCAATCATTTACATTTCTTGCAATCTAAGTGTCTGCAATTTACATTACTTGCATTTTAAGATTCAGCTCTTTTAATTCTTCTACACTTTAAGTTCTTGTCAATTATCCCTCTCCCTTTAATTTCATGCAATTTAGCTTCTGTTGGATACAAATCACTCAAATCAACTCTTGTTCGCTTGACTAAATCAATCACTAAACTAAAATTTCTCAATCCTTCAATCCATGTGGGATCGACCTCACTCACGTGAGTTATTATTACTTGATGCGACCCGGTACACTTGCCGGTGAGTTTTGTGTTGGATCGTTTTCCACACATCAAAATGTACTAGTCAAAGTGGGAAATTACTTTCTCCCCACTAATTTTGTAGTTCTTGAAATGGAAGAGAGCCATCTTCACCCGATCATCTTAGGAAGACCATTCTTGGCTACTGGTAGAGCACTCATTGATGTAGAACAAGGAGAGTTCATACTGAGAATACATGATGAGTAGCTCACTTTCCATGTCTTCAAGCCCATGTATGAGTCTGAGCAAGAGAGCAAGGAGTTAAAGGAAGAACCCAGCGAGAGCTCTTTAAAGGAGAACAGCAATGAACCACCATCCAAGCCTTTGAAGCTTTCATTGGTGGATAAACAAGAAGCTCAAGAGACAGAGCAACCAAGGATACTAGAGGAGGAGCTAAAACAACAAGAACCAAGGGAATCAATCAACAAAGATCACTCCAACACAAGTACTTCTAAAGCACTACTTAAAGAAGAGAGGAAAATGGGGAAGAAGTACCAAGGAGATGGAGGAATAAGAAAATTTCCACAGAGGATTTCTCAATCGGTGACAAAGTGATATCAGCCACCATTCACTCATACCTCCTCATCTCCCTGTGATACCATCTCAATTGCCTCAAGTCTACACAATCAACAGAATCCTCTCATTGGAACATGTAAAAATTCTTAAAGAATCAACTGGTGAGAGATTCACAGTAAGGGGAGAAGATTTGAGGCATTACAATCCACCCTAACAGTAAACCAACCGTCAAGCTAATGACGCTAAAGAAGCGCTCTATGGGAGGCAACCCATGATTTAATTTCCATGATTTTAAACTTTCAGTGTAAATAACAATTATTGCTCTAGCATAAATTCAAGCTCTCATAGACCGATTTGACAACTGTCCATGACATTTTGAAGCATAGGATCCAATTCTAAGTTTGGTGTGCTTACAGGCACACTAAGATGTTTTTCAAAAATGATGACCATATTGCCATTTTGACATATGTCTAAGAGTTTTCTTGGAATATATAGCCAAACATTAAGTTTGGTGTTCTATATATTGTAAAAACAAGTCATGAGAGTCAAATCTCTTTTGAAGTCTTGAAATTCATGAAAGAGCAACCATGTTCTTAATTTTTAGTTCGTGTTTAAAATAGGAAAAATAAAGTGTTTCTCATGATGATTTAACCAAGGGTGACAATAATCCCATTGAGATCTCAATGACATTACTTGGAGGAAGTAAAACTTTGAACCATATAGCCAAACACTAAGTTTGGTGTCCTCCAAGACTATATAAGAGCACAAGAGGAGTCACGGTTGGTTGAACAATCATAAGGAATGCTAGGCAAAATTTTTAGCTTTGAGTATTAATTGTCATGTGCTTGTCGCCACTTGTTTGTATTCACTTCCTTTGCCTTTTTATGATGGATAGGTATGCAGAAGAACTATTCAATGAAAGGGACAAGGCAATGGATGGTAAAGATAGCATGAGAACAAAAAGTAGGTCACATGGTTTGGAAGGGTGCTTCTTGGGAATAAAAATCTGCACATCTTGAGAAGAGGTACCTAGAAGACCGAACAGATATACTTAACGGAGAGGCAACTTTTGTCTTCATTCAACCTTGCATGCACACCCTTCATTCATAACCTTTCCCAAAGAATCCTAACCATCCATTCTTCATTAAAGCTTACTGTAAATGGCTTCACTTGGACCGTGCATATAAACTAAAGTTTTCATACTTCTTGTACTCTAAAAAAATTCAGCTCTTGTGTTCTCTAAAGCCAAAGCCCAACAACCGTGTTTATGTGCAACAAATCATTCTTGTTCACTTGCTTCCACAATATTACCGAGCCTTCAAACCACCTTTTCATCGAGAGTGCATCACATTAGTCATCCCTCTTCATAAACCTTCAACCTCTATTCAGGTAATCATCAAGGAAGATATGGCATCTTCTTCAAGTTTCAAAAGAAGGAGAGGAAAGGAACCTATTACTGAAGAAAGTGAAAACGACTATGATCGATGGAAGTTCAGATCATGGTTTCACCAAATGCAACTTGGGTAGATGAATGACAAAAAGATATATCAAGAAATCCCTTTCCAGCTACCTGAGGATGGATGCCCAGAAATAAAAGCCAAGATCAGAAAGAGAAAATGGGAAGAGCTGACCTCATCAATCACTAGGATTAATACAAACATCATAAGGGAGTTTTATGCTAACATTGCAAGGCTGGATATGACCAGTGCCCTAACTTACAAGAGTTATATACGGGGTGTGGAAGTAGAATTTAGTCTGAAGACCATTATGAAGGTCTTAGGACTAAGGCCAGCATATTTTGATGAGCCGGGGTACCAAGAAAGAGTGAATGAGAACCTAAATTATGATGAAATCTCTAGTGATATCTGTGTGGTTAATGCTGACTGGGAGAGGGACAACCAAGGAGGGCACAAGTACTTGAAAAGGGGAGATCTCATCCCTAAAGCAAAAGGTTGGTATGAGCTTATAAAGAGATCAATTCTGGGCACAGTGAACACCTCGGAAGTTAACAAGAAAAGGCCTGTCATGCTACACTGTATAATGGTAGGAGAAAAGATAAAAGTTCACGAGATCATTGCAAAATGATATTCAAAAGATTGCAAAGAAAAATTTTGCTAAAGCTTGGCTCCATTACCCAAGCACCATTATGCGGTTATGCATGATGGCCAGAGTGTCACTGGAGGATGCAAAACCTAAAATGGCTGCATCCAGGCATGCCTATGACCCTCAAAAGGATGATGAATGTCAGAGAGGCACAACAAAGTTGAAGACCACAAAGGAGGCGAAGGAGAGAGAAACCACGAGAGGAAGAAGAACGAGAAGAAGAACAAGAAGAAGAGTAACAATTCCAATCACAAACCAACATGGACATGAGCCAGATGTAAGAAGCAATTGAAAGGCTATCTGAACAGTACATGAGAGTTCAAGAGAAACAAAAAGAACTCTATTCACAATACATGAGAGCTCAAGAGAGACAAGAGGAGCTTCAGTTGAGAATGATGAGCCAGCAGAGAGATTTTGAGTTAAGATCTCTAGTTATGCAAAGAGAATAAGCTTCACAATTTCAAGAATCTTTCAACCAGCTGGCCCAACATCAAGTTGAAAATATGAGAGCTTTCAAGGAATTCATGACTCTTCAGGATGCAAGATATGAAGTTCAAGTTAATTATAACATAAATGCTCAAATCAAGCTCAACTATATGGCGGAATATCTACCTGGTCTGAACCCAACATTTCCAAATTATGATCAATACTTTAAGGAAAGAAGTGAGTTGGAAGTAGACAAAGTAATACACCTTAAAGACAGAGTGGAAAAGACAATGAAGAAAGCTGGATTCTGGACAAAGTTAAAGGAAAAAGGCAAGGGAGAAACTAGTAAGCAAGCATGAGAGATGAAGAAGAAAGACAAACAGGATAAAAAATGAAAGGTGGACTTGCTCCTTGTTTATCATATTCAATAAAGAAAGAACATGTTTGTTTTAGTTGATAGTCAACTTTTAGTTTAAGTTATTTTGCATTCTGTGGTGTTTAATTTTGCAATAAATGTGCTAGCCTAGGTGTGTGTGTGTGTTTCAAATTCACTTGCTTGAATGTATGCTTGTCCCCTGTCTTTTTCAATAAAGGAAATGTTTGAACAGAAGTGGAATAGTTCCTTTTTGACAAGGAAGTGAAATAACAGTAAGTGGTGGTATATATGTCTGATTGTGTAGTAGCTCACTAATAATGAATAAAAGGGTGGATTGTCCCCCTTTTAGTGTAAACTAGGATGCTGTCTATGAATCTTAGCAAATAAAAGTCCTTGGATGAAAGAAAAACAAATAAAAAGAAAGAAAAAGAAAAGCCAAAAGTGGCGACAAAAACAGAAGAAAGCAAAGAATAAAGCTAGACACCAATAGCTTGGACCTTATGACATATGCCTGTGGTGTCTTTGTACTAGGATCTGCTTGGATGATTAGGTTCTATGGAGTGCCTTAACACTTGGTAACTTGGGTTAACTAACCCGGGATTATCAACCAAAAATCCATTATCAAGAGCAACCTAGTTACAAGGCATTTAGTAACCCAAAGAGGTGTTGGGCACCAATGTCTTAAGAAGAATTGTGAGCCAAGTGTCTGTAGTGAATATGTGTTGGGTGCAAATAAGCTAAGAAGCTGCTACAACACATGACACTGAGCTGCTAGAATCAAAGAATAAGTTCACAGAAGAAGAAAATAAAGAAAAGCAATTACCAAGGATGAGTGAATAATAAGAGGTCATAGCAGTATGTTAGTTGATGCTTAAAGGAGACATTCTATTCCTAAGGATCAATAAGAAGTGAGCTGCAACATTTTCTGCATAAAACCCCATGAACTCTTAATAATGACTTGCTGATGTGAACATCACTTTTTGTTTCATTCAGTCTGCTCAATAATTCAATACTTGCTTAGGGACAAGCAAGATTTAAGTTTAGTGTTGTGATGCCAAGGCATCTTAGACTCGTTTCACTAGCCTTTTTCTTTGTTTTTAATAGGTTTTATACACTTTCTTGAGTTATAAGTAAGCAATTGGGTTAGAAATTCATGTATGCCTAGATTCATCTAATCATGGTTAATTTGATGCAATTTCATGAGAATTATGCTATAATTACTTTTGTGCTAAGAATGATGAGAATTTTCATGACTTGAGCAAGCTTTGATGCATGTATTGGTTGATGACAGGTGAAGGAAAGCATGGGAGGAAGTTGAAGAAGGAACATGAAAAGGATGAACAAGAAGCAACGTCGGTTGCCAAGTTGGACCACCAATGTTGCCTCAAACGTTGAGAAGAAAGCGGAGCAAGATTCTGCATAATTTGCTGGTGCCCACGTTGGAGGGAACGTTGGCAAGCCAACATTACCCCCAACGCTGTGATATAAAGAGCTTTCTAGAAATTTTGAAAATTTGTAGTGACGCGCACGCGTGCTATACGCGTACGCGTGGATTGGAAATTCTGAAAATCCACGCGCACGCTTAGCTGACGCGTACGCGTGGATGGGTAACGTTGGACCCTAAACGCTGCCTTAAACATTGGTGGCCAACGTGCGCGATTTTAATCCAAAATTCTGAATTTGAAAAAGCACAACGACGCGCACGCGTACAGCACGCGCATGCGTGGATAGGCCAACGTTGGAGGGAACGTTGCCAGTCCAATGCTGAGGCCAACGTTCTTCTGAATGCTTTTAAAACTGGAAATGGGATTTTTGCATCCACGTGCACGCGTAGCGTACGCGCAAGGCACGCGTACACGTGGGTAGAAGAACATTGGCACTCCAACGTTGAGTCTAACGCCAATGACAGCAAGCAGAACTGATTTTTCAGAGACGCGTTTGAGTCAACGTTGGCCATCAAACGTGGACTCCAATGTGAGCAGCAGAATTTGGCAATTCAAACAGATCTCTTCTCAACAGCAACGGAAACCAATTGGAGCAACTTCAACCCAATTTAATCAAGGCCAAAAGCCTAATTCAAAGATTGAAGATCAATGGAAGAAAGTGTATAAATAGCTTAGAATTTAAGTAGAATGGACTTTTAGCGCGGCAGAGAGATACGGACATTCTGCTAGTTTTAATTTTCTCCAATTCTTTCAATTCTGCAATGTATCTTTCAATTCCATTTTTCATTTTGAGAGCCATGAACAACTAAACCCCTTTCATTGGGTTAGGGTGCTCTGTGTAATTCAGTGGATCAATATTAGTTTTCATTCTTCTTCTTCATTCTTTTCTCTTGATTTTACTAGAAAGCTTTTGTTCTTCATCCAATTGGATAGTTGTCTTGGGAAATAAGCTATTCATAATTGGATCTTCTCTGAACCTTGGAAGAGGAATGAGGAGATCATGCTAGAAATACTTTCTCACATTGGATTAGATTGGGGTTTGGATGGATATAGTGACATGTAATCCTACTAATTCTTTGATCTATGAATTTGTGTGGTATAATCAGTGTCCAAACTTCATCTCTTCCCATGAGAACTTAAATCAAGGAATAGGACAATTGTTCATGCTTAGAGAGATTAGATCACCAAGGAATTGGGATCTAATCACCTAAGATTGCCAAGAAGATCAATGAATGCATTGATTGAGGAATAGACGAAAATGAATTTGATCCGGAGAATTATAACATCTCCTGACCCCAATGAGCTTTCCCATCTTTAATCTACCTATTATTTTATATTCTGCTTCTTTAATTTCATGCTAAACCCCCATTCCCATTTAATTTCTTGCAATTTAAGCTTCTGTTCTTTATATTCTGCAATTTAATTTCTATTCCTTTAATTTCTTGCAATTTAAGTTCCCTGCCGATCTTACTTTCTGCAATCCCAATTCAATTTCGATTTTGCTCAACTACATCGTGGTCGACCTGAGTTCAACCTACAATACCTTAATAGGTCGGACAACCTTAAATCAGCTCGGCGCAGTAGTCTCGACTCCACATCTATGCATGAAGTTCCCAACTACAGAAGGGATAGCTACAATAAAAGCAGACCAGAAGACAGCGCGCCACTGTTACAACGAAAGTCTAAACCTCAGAGGCAGAGGAGAAGAATTCCACACCATCGAACTCGGTGGAGTTCAGAGGCGGGAAGAACTCCGCCCACAACCCGAAGGTGACATAGAAAAAGTCCAGATCGGAGATATCCCGGACAAAACAACCAATATCGGTACGATCCTAAAAGGAGACACAAAAGAACCACTCGTACAGTTCTTACAAGATAACGTCGACCTCTTTGCATGGAAGGCTGCAGACATGCCAGGCATAGACCCCAAGTTAATGAGCCACAAGCTAGTAGTCCACCCAGGATCTCGGCCAGTACAACAGAGACGTAGAAAGCTCAGACCAGAACGATCCCAAGCTGTGGAAGAACAGGTACAAGCTCTACTGGAGGCAGGATTCATAAGAGAAATCAAGTATCCACTATGGCTAGCTAACATCGTCTTGGTAAAAAAATCAAATGGGAAGTGGCGAATGTGCACCGACTACACTGATCTCAACAAAGCCTGCCCAAAAGATCCTTATCCACTCCCAAGTATCGACGCTCTGGTAGATGCCTCCTCCGGATATAAATACCTCTCGTTTATGGACGCATATTCGGGATACAATCAAATCCCGATGTACCCACCCGTCCAAGAAAAAACTTCATTCTTAACCCCATAAGTAAACTACTGCTACATCGTCATGCCTTTTGGACTTAAAAACGCAGGAGCTACCTACCAGAGATTGATGAATAAAGTTTTTACGAATCACATCGGAAAAATCAGGGAAGTCTATGTGGACGACATGTTAATAAAGACGCAAAATGAAGAGACGTTACTGTCCGACCTCACCCAAGTATTCGACACTATAAGAAGGCATGGCATGTGACTTAATCTTGCAAAATGCACCTTCGCAGTAGAAGCTAGCAAATTCTTGGGTTTTATGCTTACACAAAGAGGAATCGAGGCAAATCCGGATAAATGCCAGGCCATACTCGATATGAAGAGCCCGACTTGCGTCAAAGAGGTACAACAGCTCAATGGAAGATTGGTCTCGGCCACGGGAAGGAGAACCACTTATATCATACCTCGCAGTAGGAAGTCGGGCAGTAGCCTCAGCATTAGTCCGAGAAGACGACAGTGGGCAATAACCTGTATATTTCATCAGCAAAGCATTACAAGGATCCGAGTTGAACTACCAAAAAATAGAAAAATTCGCCTACGCTCTCGTACTAACATCCCAACGACTGCGTCCGTACTTCCAAGCTCACACCATTAGGGTTCGAACCAACCAACCCTTAAAAGGGATTTTGCAGAAAACAGACTTAGCAGGCAGAATCTTGCAATGGGCAGTCGAGTTGTCTGAATTCGATCTTCAATATGAAGCTCGGACAGCCATCAAATTGCAATATCTGGCCGACTTCATTGCAGAATTTATAGGCACCCCAGAAATCTCTACAGAATGGAATCTCTATGTAGATGGTTTCTCAAATAAAACTGGAAGCGGCGCGGGTGTGATAATAGAAAGCGACCAGGGAACCGAAATCAAACTTTCTCTCAAATTCGGGTTCCCAGCCTCAAACAACCAAGCTGAATATGAGGCGCTATTGGCCGGTTTAAAACTGGCTAGGGAGGTTGGAGCTCAAAAGCTTATCATCTTCAGTGACTCATAAGTAGTCACTTCACAAATAGCAGGGAGCTACCAAGCCAAAGATCCCACTGAAGAGAGTAACTTTTGCATGGTCTAGAAATTTGCAGATAAATCCTCGTTGCAGGTATAGCTTCTAAACCAACAAAAGTCCTTTCTTACAAACGTTTTGGTTGTCACAAGTAACAAACCCCTTTAAAATTGATAACCAAGTATTTAAACCTCGGGTCGTCTTCTCAAGGAATTGCAGGGAAGTATGTTCTTATTATTGGTTATGAGTCTTGTAAATTGGGGGGTTTTGAAAGTAAGGAACCAGTATGTTAAATGATAAGAAAAATAAAATAGTAATAATAAAATAAACTCTTGGCAAGGTATTAGAATTGGAAGTCCTATCCTAGTTATCCTTATCAGGTGTGATGAGAATTGGATTTTAATCCCACTTAGTTAAGTCAAGTGGACTAATTAGCTTGATTCTCAAGTCCTAGTCAATCCCTGTGGGAAGACTAGCTTTAGAGCAATCTAGATCAATTAGGAATCTGCCAATTTCAACCACTGCTGAGTTTGACAACTCAAGTGTTACCAATTACTTAACCAAAGCCAAAAGGAAGAAAATATCTAAATTAAATTAAAAGCATTCATAAATAGAATAAAACAATCATAAACTGAAATACCTCAAAATATATTAAATAGAACATTCAAATCTTAACATGGAAAGATTCATAAGCTAAATTGGAACATTAACAAGTAAGAGAATTGGAATACTTGAAAATAGAGGAGAGACATTAATTAAAGGAAAATATTGGACCTGGTATTGAAGCAATAAAATTAAAAGGAATCCTAATCCTAAATCCTAAGAGAGAGGAGAGAACCTCTCTCTCTAAAAACTACATCTAAATCCTAAAATTGTGTATTATAAGCTTGTGATTGTGAATGAATGGATTCTCCCACTTTATAGCCTCTAATTTTTGTTTTCTGGGCCGAAAACTGGGTCGAAAACAGTCCAAAAATCATTGGAGAAGAAATCTGCCACGCTGATTTTCAGAACTGCGACGCGTCCGCATGGAGCATGTGTTCACATCACCTAGCGTCAGGGCAACTATGGCATATTATATATCAAATCGAAGCTCCGGACGTTAGCTTTCCAATGCAACTGGAACCGCGCCGTTTGGACCTCTGTAGCTAAAGTTATAGCTGTTTGAGTGCGAAGAGGTCAAGCTGGACAACTTAGCAATTTCTCCAACTTCTTGTATTCCTTCCACTTTTGCATGCTTCCTTTCCATCCTCTGAGCCATTCCTTCCCTGTAATCTCTGAAATCATGTAACACACATATCAAGGCGTCTAATGGTAATAAGAGAGGATTAATCATAGGGAACTTAAGGCCAAAGAAGCATGTTTTCAATCATAGCACAAAATCAGGAAGGAAAATGTAAAACATGCGAATAGTATGAATAAGTGGGTAAAGAGTTGATAAAAACCACTCTATTGAGCACAAGATAAACCATAAAATAGTGGTTTATCAACCTCCCCACACTTAAACATTAGCATGTCCTCATGCTAAGCTCAAGAGAAGCTATAAGAGAGTAAAGAGGAATGATAGTATGAAATACAACCTATCTATGTGAATGCAACTACATGCAAAATATTTCTACCTACTTGGCTAAAAGGAAATAAATCTTTCAAGAATAAATATGAACTGGATTTCACTAATTTAAATCATAAACATGAAGTACAAATAGACTTGTACAAGAAAATAGCTCATGAAAGCTGGGAACAAAGAATCGAGCATCGAAACCCTCACTGGAAGTGTATGCACTCTAATCACTCAATTCTCTACTAACCTTGCTTTCTAAGGCTTGCTCTTCATCTAACAATCAACATAAATTTAATGCACAGATACTCATATCAAGAGGTCTTTTAAGGGTTGTAATGGGGTTAGGGTCAAGGTAGGATTGTATTTGGCCAAGTGGACTAAAATCTGAATCCTTAATTAACTTAAACTTTCCACCTAACTTTAGACAATCCATGTAATCATAATACCACATCTAATTATCCATTAACCATGTTTTCCATATATTCATGCATTCTAATTTCAAGTACAGTACATATGTATTGCTTTCACCACTTACTTTGGGGCATTTTGTTCCCTTTTTGCTTAATTGCTCTTTTTTTCTTTTCTTTTTCTCACTTCTTTATATATATATATATATATCCTTTTTTTATTTTTCTCAATGCATATGATTAAAGTATTGAATGCATGAACGTACTAACCCATGGAGATCGGTATCGACCTCCCCACACTTAAAGATTGCACCGTCCTCGGTGCATGCTGAGATGTACAGGTGGATGGGGGTTGTGGTTCCTCAGCTGGGGCTCTTTTTTTTGTTCCTTTCCTTGCCGGTGGTTTGGGAGTCGCTTTCTCTTTACCTTTCTTGGTGGCCATCCTAAAAGAAAGAAAAGAGAAAGTATGTTAAAATGTCAAGGGTTAGAGCAAGGAAGAGAACAGGAAAGGTGGTAATTAATGCACATTAAAGATGAATGATGTTGACAATAGTGCACAATGCATTTAGAGTAGTAGATAGAAAGAAATCGAAAAATAGTGCACAATGCCATACGGGCTTTTTCACAAACACATAGCAAGCATGGTAAATAAGCTATTGAAAGTATTAAATTGAACATGCAAGCAACCCTTTAAAAGGTAATATATAATTGTCAAACAATTCCTTTAATAATCCACAAAAATATAGAAAATAATGACCCAAATAAATTTCTAACACCAATGAAAATAATGCAATGAATGAATGTATGCAAATAAATTAAATGAAATAGAATGGAAGTGAAGAGGGATGAGAAGTTAAAGAAAGTAGGAAAGAAAGAAGAAAGAAGAAAAGATAGAAGAAATTAGGATTAGAGAAGAAAAGATAAGATAATTGGCACTGATTTGGATAAGTTGTGCGGCGCAGGCGATGCAGACGCGTGAGTGACGCGGTCGTGTGGTGCGCGATAAGGTCAGGTGACGCAGACGCGTGGGTCACGCGATCGCGTGGCCTGATTTGTGCGATTGGCGCGAGTGCAGCCTCGCGTTCGCGCAACTCTCTGTTTGAAACTCTTTTTGCCAATTTTCAGGGTGACGCGTTCGCATGGTGGACGCGATCGCATGGATGGCCTTATTTCCAATATGACGCGGACGTGTGGATGACGCGGACGCGTGGATGACGCGTCGCGTGGGAGGACTTGGGCTTCTAGCACGAGTCTAGCCCTACTCCAGCACAACTTTCGGCCATGCACCCCTTTTACGTCGATCTGTTGGAGCACGCGTTCGCGTGGGCGACGCGGACGCGTGGGAGGCTATTTTCCAAATGACGTGGCCGCGTAGGTCACGCGGATGCGTGGGCATGTTTGAGCCTAAAGCGCGCCTCCAGCCACGCTTTCATGTGACTTTCTGTTTACTTTCTTTTCTTCACAACGCATTAGTGACGCGGACGCGTCAGCGACGCTGCCGCGTCACGTGCGTGATTTTTTTTTAATGCAGTATGCATAATGCAATGCTAATATGAATGTTATGCAAAACTCCAGGTTCAATAAAATAAAATAAAATAAAACTCGAAAACAAATAAAATTAAATAAAAAATGAAAAAGGAACGATCATACCATGGTGGGTTGTCTCCCACCTAGCACTTTTAGTTATTGTCCTTAAGTTGGACATTTGGAGAGTCCTTTGTCATGGTGGCTTGTGCTTGAACTCATCCAGGAATCTCCACTAATGTTTGTGATTCCAATGGCCTCCGGGGTCCCAAACTAGGCACGTAAAGCCCTTGAGCAATTTTAAACAGGTTCTCAGGCTTCCAGTATGCTGAATGTCAGAACAGACTCCAGGATCCCAAACTTTGCTTTTACACCCGTCTTTGTGTTGATCATCATGATTCCATCCAGGTAGCAAGCAATCTGAATTCTCACTAAAGCGGCCAAACAACTTCCTAGACCCATTCAATTGAGATTTGTGCCAACCTTTGCATTTAAACTTTGAGCTTTCCACCATATTGAATCTTGCATGACGACTCCTACTACTAACCATCTCCCGCTTGCTCTTATAGCCACAAAGAGCTCTAAGCTGCCCATCTGTCTCAAGTAAACCATATTCAAGTGGAATGAGAAAGCTAAGGAATATGAATTTTACCCACTTGAATGTTGTATTGGGTGGCAATGGCCTTTGGGGAGAGGTCTCCAGTAACTTTGGTAAGGTGATTTTAAGCTCCACTCCCTTGTGCTCTTCTTGGACAACTTCCACCTCATTCTGAGCATCTTCAATTTCAACCTCTTCCTCTTGGTAGCTTTTTTCCAATTCAATCTCCTCTTCATTGCTTTCCAAGGGCATGGGAGGTTGTGCTTCTTCTTTTTTAATCTCCATCTCTTGATCAACCTCTTCAAAGTCTTTAGCTATGATATGCCTTGGAGGTTGTACACCCTCCTCAACATCAATTTTAAACGTCTTTGAAGGAGGCTCTATAACTTGACTTTCCCATGGAGGTTCTGCATCTCCTAAATCTTCAACCATTTCTTCCTCTGCAACTATTATGGCTTCCTTCACTTGTTCCAATACAAAGCCATGTTCCTCATTGTCCATTGGAGTTTCTAGTGTCTTCTTCATGCTACGCTCTTCTTTTGATTCTCCACATGCAGCCATGGGAGCATTTTGAGTTCTCAGATGTCGGGAGGCTATTATATTTACTAATTCGCCTAAGGTGGCCGTGAAATTTAGCACACTCTTATTCAGCCTTTCTTGCCCTTGAAGAATAGCACTAAGGGGTTGTTATCCAATGGAGGTTAGGGTGGATAGGTGGGTTCATTATTTTGGAGAAAGGGTTCATAATAGGGAGGTGGTTCTTCTTGATAAGGATATGGAGATGGTGAATATTGAGGTGGTGGTTCTGGGTGTGGTTCATATGGTGGTTGGTGTGGTGGATATAGGTTAGGATCATATGGTGGTGTTTGGTGGTAAGGGGCTTGTGAGTATGGTGGTTCAAAGTTGTGTTGAGGAGGTTCATAGGCATATGATGGGGGTCCATATCTATCATCTTGGTATGCCCCCTGGAATGGCTCTTGACTATAGTAATTTGGTGGATGTTGGTTGTCACGGAAGGGTCCACCATAACTATTGTCTCGGTATGCATCGTGGAATGGTCTTTGTCTGTGGTACTGTGGAAGGTGTTATTGCCGGAAGGGTTGATCAGATCCTCGTGGCTCCTTCCATCTCTGATTGTTTTAACCTTGATGCATGTTCCTGTTATAATTTCCATTCCTTGCAACAACATTGGAACCAAACTCAAAGCGAGAGGGGTGAGAACTCATAATAGTAATTAAAAACGAAAATAAAAACAAATTTTAAATTAAAAGGTTATTTAAATTTTGAATTTGAAAATTAAATTTTGAAATTTGAATTTTAAATTTTGAAATTTGAAATTTGAATTTTGAAATTTGATTTTTGAAATAAGATAAGATAAGATAAAAATTTTAAAATAAAAATCTAAAATTTTATTTTATAACTAAATAAAAACCAATAACCTCTTAATTTACGAAAAAGTAAAAATAAAAATAAAAATAAAAACAAATCAAAAAGTAAATATTTACAATAACCAATACTAAGGCACACGTTTGCAATTTCCCGGCAACGGCGCCATTTTGAAGAGAGTAACTTTTGCGTGGTCTAGAAATTCGCAGATAAATCCTCGTTGCAGGTATAGCTTCTAAACCAACAAAAGTCCTTTCTTACAAATATTTTGGTTGTCACAAGTAACAAACCCCTTTAAAATTGATAACCGAGTATTTAAACCTCGGGTCGTCTTCTCAAGAAATTGCAGGGAAGTATGTTCTTATTATTGGTTATGAGTCTTGTAAATTAGGGGTTTTGAAAGTAAGGAACCAGTATGTTAAATGATAAGAAAAATAAAATAGTAATAATAAAATAAACTCTTGGCAATGTATTAGAATTGGAAGTCCTATCCTAGTTATCCTTATCAGGTGTGATGAGAATTGGATTTTAATCCCACTTAGTTAAGTCAAGTGGACTAATTAGCTTGATCCTCAAGTCCTAGTCAATCCCTATGGGAATACTAGCTTTAGAGCAATCTAGATCAATTAGGAATCTGCCAATTTCAACCACTGCTGAGTTTGACAACTCAAGTGTTACCAATTACTTAACCAAAGCCAAAAGGAAGAAAATATCTAAATTAAATTAAAAGCATTCATAAATAGAATAAAACAATCATAAACTGAAATACCTCAAAATATATTAAATAGAACATTCAAATCTTAACATGGGAAGATTCATAAGCTAAATTGGAATATTAACAAGTAAGAGAATTGGAATACTTGAAAATAGAGGAGAAACATTAATTAAAGGAAAATATTGGACCTGGTATTGAAGCAATAAAATTAAAAGGAATCCTAATCCTAAATCCTAAGAGAGAGGAGAGAACCTCTCTCTAAAAACTACATCTAAATCCTAAAATTGTATATTGTGAGCTTGTGATTGTGAATGAATGGATTTTTCCACTTTATAGCCTCTAATCTGTGTTTTCTGGAGCGAAAACTGGGTCGAAAACAGCCCAGAAATCGCTGGAGAAGAAATCTGCCATGCTGATTTTCGGAACTGCGACGCGTCCGTGTAGAGCACGCGTTCGCGTCATCTAGCGTCAGAGAAACTATGGCATATTATATATCAAATCGAAGCTCCGGACGTTAGCTTTCCAACACAACTAGAACCGCGCCGTTTGGATCTCTTTAGCTAAAGTTATAGCCGTTTGAGTGCGAAGAGGTCAGGCTGGACAGCTTAGCAATTTCTCCAACTTCTTGTATTCCTTCCACTTTTGAATGCTTCCTTTCCATCCTCTGAGCCATTCCTGCCCTGTAA
>NC_029792.2:80198683-80206083 GCF_000816755.2 Arachis ipaensis
CAAAGAGGTCAGGCTGGACAGCTTAGCAGTTTCTCCAACTTCTTGTATTCCTTCCACTTTTGCATGCTTCCTTTCTATCCTCTGAGCCATTCCTGATCTGTAATCTCTAAAATCACTTAACACGCATATCAAGACATCTAATGGTAATAAGAGAGGATTAATCATAGGGAACTTAAGGCCAAAGAAGCATGTTTTCAATCATAGCACAAAATCAGGAAGGAAAACGTAAAACATGCGAATAGTATGAATAAGTGGGTAAAGAGTTGATAAAAACCACTCTATTGAGCACAAGATAAACCATAAAATAGTGGTTTATCACCCACCATGAAAAATTACCTGGACAAAACCAGGGAATAGCTCGGACAACTTGGGGAATATGAGGTCCGCCACATACCCCGAGAACAGAATGCCCGAGCTGACGCACTCTCAAAACTAGCCAGTACCAAACCAGGGGACAACAATAGAAGCCTCATCCAAGAAATGTTGCAGAACCCATCAATCTCGGAAGAAGAAAAAGTCCTAGCCATAACAAGTCCGGATCAAGGATGGATGACCCCCATAATTAACTACCTCAAAACAGAAACACTCCCCACAGATAAGAAGGAGGCAAGGAGGTTAAAAAGGGAGGCACAATACTACACTATCATAAACAATACTCTATACAAAAGAGGGATTTTAACACTGTTATTAAAATGTGTACCGACTTCCAACACAAAGGAACTTTTAGAAGAAGTACATAGTGGCATGGTAATCATCTCGGAGCACAGGCACTTGCCAAAAAAGTACCCTGGGCCGGATTCTATTGGCGAACTCTACAAAAAGAAGCCACAGAGTTCGTTAAGACATGTCCACCATGTCAGAAACATGCCAACTTTCACATCGCCCTGCCAGAGGAGCTCATCAGCGTAACCTCACCCTGGCCATTCGCAAAATGGGGACTCGACCTTCTCAGACCTTTCCCTCAGGGATCAGGACAAGTCAAATTCCTCATAGTAGGGGTAGACTACTTCACAAAATGGATCGAGGCAGAACCTCTAGCTAACGCCACTGCTCAAAGAAGTCGAAAATTCCTATATAGAAACATTGTCACAAGGTTTGGGGTTCCATATTCCATCACCACGGATAATGGCACCCAATTCACAGATGCATGCTTTAGAAAGTTAGTGGCCGACTTGAACATAAAACACCAATTCACCTCCGTAGAACATCCCCAGGCTAATGGACAAGCCGAAGCTGCCAACAAAGACATAATGGCTGGGCTAAAACGGAGATTACAGGACGCAAAGGGAACCTGGGCTGAAGAGCTCCACAAGTCCTATGGGCATACCGAACAACGCCACATTCCACAACAAAGGAATCACCCTTCCGATTAGCTTATGGAATGGAGGCAATGATCCCAGTGGAGATTGAAGAAGGGTCGCCCAGAGTGATCCACTATAATGAAGAAGCCAACTCCCAACGTCAAAGGGAAGAACTCGACCTACTTCCAGAAATTTGAGAAAGAGCTCGGATCAGGGAAAAAGCATTGAAACGTCAAATGGCTTCGAGATACAATCAAAAGATAGTGCCACGAAGCTTTGCAAAGAACGACCTCATCCTAATCCGAAATGATATCGGAACAACTCGACCTGGAGAAGGAAAGCTGGCAACAAATTGGAAAAGACCCTACCGAGTCATATAAATACTTAGAAAGGGCTACTACAGACTGTCCGAACTCGAAGGGCGAGAGCTTCCTAGGTCATGGCACGCCTGCAACATAAGAAGGTACTATAGTTAGGGGTAACAAAGGATCTTAGGATAAGGCACACTCTTTTTCCTGAAAAGGTTTTTTAATGAGGTGCCAAGCCAAGACCTACAAATTGCCCGACTTAGAGGGATAAAACTCCCACATGTATATATCTGCATTTTCTTTTGAATAAAATTGTTTAGATCTTCTACAAATTCTCAAGATGCATTAATCTAAAACGCTAAAAATTCATTGCCCGATTATAAAGCTACAGATCGGCAGAAAGTGAAAATCAAATTCACTGCACGATCGCGATAAAGACCAACAAAGATGAAAATCAAATTCATCAAAAGGTTGACCAAACGGGGATTAAACCTAATTTCTACAAAATCGGCAAAGATGAAAACAGAATAATGCAAGAAATTATCGAAAGTGATCCATAGAAAGGACCTGACGAGGTCTTAAATAAATGGATTGCTAAAAAATAACTTAAAGACCGGCCGACGAAAAGAAGTCAGACCGGTCGAACACAATAACCAAAGTTATAAAAAGTAAATCCCTGGAAAGAGGTCTGGCCAACCCTATAAAAGAGGATTACTAAAATAACTTAGAAGGGCTCGACATAAGTCGGCCCAGAAAACAAAGTTATAAAAGTAATCCCTGAAAGAGACCTGAACAATGTCCAAAAAAGAGGATTACTAAAATAACTTAGAAGGGCTCGAAATGATGAAGTCGGCCCAGAACATAAAGTTATAAAAGTAATCCCTGAAAGAGACCTGAACAAGGTCCAAAAAAGAGGATTACTAAAATAACTTAGAAGGGCCCGACATGATGAAGTCGGCCCAAAAAAGTTATAAAAGTAATCCCTGAAAGAGACCTGAACAAGGTCCAAAAAAGAGGATTACTAAAATAACTTAGAAGAGCCCGACATGAAGAAGTCGGCCCAGAACATAAAGTTATAAAAGTAATCCCTAAAAGAGACCTGACAAAGGTTCAAAAATAGGATTACTAGAAATAACTTAGAAGGGACCAACTCAAAGAAGTCGGCCCAAAAAACCAAAACGTTATAAAAAGTGGTCCCTGAACAGAAGATCTAACAAAGGTCCAAACAAAACGGATCACTAGAAATAACTTCAGGCCGAAGTAAGGAAGTCGACATACAAGTTGGACCCAAATCAAGCCACAAGTATGAAAATACAAAAGCAATCCAAAGAGGTCGGACAATAAGGCTCCAACACTCTCAAAAAACCTAAAAGGTACCAGATAGATGCAGACAAATATGTAATAAAAAGCACAAGGTATAATAATAACAAACTCGAGAGGCCACCAAAATCAGCCCCAAGAGCTTGAAAACTACTTTGTTTTTCAAAATAAAGTTGCTAAACAAGCAACAAAGAAAGTAGCCAAAGTCAGAACCACCATTTACAAAATATAAAAAGTTCAAAAGCCCACAAGCTGGGCTATCTACGCAAAAATCCAGAATTATCATTGAGGATCTGGAGACTTCTCAGCAGCATCAACACGGGGTGAAGGAGGATGAGTCTGAAGAGGCACCGCATCCACTGTCCCATCATCCCAGTTCAAGATTTGACAATTAGGTTCTGACTCGGGATGACCAACCTCAGCTGAAGAAACTGAAGAAGTTGGCACAACAGAAGCTTTGGTGGCAGGCATTGAAGGAGGGTCGACATCATCATTATCAGGGTCATCAGGGACAATTTTACCGTCCTTTACGACGTTATCCAAGCTGAAGAGAGTGAGGTCGAGCTCGGGTGCAAGAACCCGGACCTGCTCCTTCAGGTTCTCATAAGCAGCATTTACACTACCTACAAGGTGACCTTGGAGCTCGGCATAATCAGCTTGGGCAGACTCTAAATCATCCCTGAGACGCATCATTTCCCTATAAGTCGTGACATAACTCTCCTTGTGCTTCAACGCCGTATCTTTAACCAACTTCGCAGAAGCCACCAAGGCAATAGAGCTAGCCTTTTCATCCTCCAACTCTTTCTCCAACTTGGTCACCTTCACCTCAAACTCCTCCTTCAAACCCTTCATCCGGTCGAACTCCAACTTAGCCTCCTCCATAAAAGCCTTTGTAGTATGAATGGGAAGATCCTGAGCAGTCCGATATAAAGCCGCCTCTATATGTGCCATTTTGACGCTGCTCCGAGTAATAAAGTCCAAATGGCAAAGGAGAGAAACATCGTCAGTAGGGATGATGCCATAAGGACCAATTTGCTGGTCCACAAACTCAACAGCATCAAAATCAGGGGCATCAAGGTTAAAGGGCTCAGCAGTTTTCTGTTTTTTCGGGGAGGAGCGCCAGAGGTAGCGATAGAAGCCTGTGGAGGATCAACCAAACGAACCCAATGAGTAGGAATCATCCTCCTCGGTCCAGGAGAGCTCGGTACGGATGGCTTCGACTGAACCTGAGAAGACCCCTCCCCAGCCATCTTGGCCGAGATGTTCTGAGCTGCAGTAGCTTTTCTCGCCTTCTTAAAGGCCTTCATAGATTCATTATTTTTAATCATCTCTGCAAACAAACATCACAGCGAGAAACCAAGTTATGAATCAAGAAAAGAAAAGAAATAAACTCGACAAAATAAGCAAAAAATAGAAATATTACAAATGAGAAATCGACCACTACCCAGCTCAGCTTGAAGGAGAGAGGGATTTCCTAGGAATTTCTTTGTATCAAGATGGGGAGGCTGCCCCTAGTTTTCTTCCAACACAGTTACAAAGGCTTGCTCAGCCTCATCTAGCATCTCCCACGTATATTTAGACACCTCTACATTCTTTTGCCATTCTAAAGGAAAGGCAGGCTCGTCACTCTTATCCAGAAAAAAGGGCCGAGCTCCTTCAACAGCTCGGAGCCTGAAAAAGTAATTCTTAAAGTCACGAAAAGATTTATCAAACATGGAAAAAACCTTCTTTCCCTGGGAAGCTCGGAAAGAAACCCAGGCGGCCTTCTTCTTAACCACCCCAGGCTTTGTCAAAACAAAGAGATAAAAGAAGAGGGATTGCGAAGCAGGGATACCTAGTTCGTGACACAGTAACTGAAAGATTTTTATAAAACCCCAGGAGTTGGGGTGAAGCTGGGATGGAGCTACGTTACAAGACCACAATAAGTTGGTCTCAAAGGAGGTAAAAGGAAGAGTAATATTCATTTGACTAAAAAAGAAGTCGTATGCATAGAAAAATGGGCATTCTCTAGCAATTCGGGTAGAAAAACAAACCCTTTCTTCAGAATTGGGAGATACAAGCTCATAATTCTTTTCATCACTACCATTACTACAAATCTTATTAAACTGCCTAAGCTGCTAACAAAACTCAGAGTGAACCAATGAAACACACAGAAGAACCATAGAATCCACCCAATCAGCCATGCCTTCAGGGACTTGGGAAGATGTCTCAACAATATTTTTGCGAGAAGACATGAGGTCAACTAGTCCTACAGCAAGAAAGAAGAAAACAGATTACCAACCAAAACATCTCGGGCAAAGTCAAAATCAACTCATAGCAGAGCATGACTCAAGCATACAAACAAGTAAAAGGAAAACCCCAAGACAAGGTCCAGGGGCATCCTTTGGAGGCAGTGACAGAGTAAGGACTCAGAAAAAATCTACAAAACTAACATCCCAACAAAACTCTCAGCAAAGAAAAGCCCTTTTCCAAAAGGCAACATCCTGAGAGGAAAAAGATAAAGTCAAAACAAAGTCATCAAAAGAGCAACAAAAATAGCAGTTCAATCAGAAAGCAAAAAAAAACACGCCAAGCGGAGGACATCAAAGACGCAACCTTTTTTCAAAAGAATCAAATGAAGCCATTACCTTAGAAAGCTACAAAACCAAATAGAAAGGCCAGAAACATGCATCACAGCAACAATTGGGCACAACGACGTGAAAAGGTTCAAACTTTCCAACATACATTCAAACGAAAAATGAAAGCTTTACCAAAGAACCAAAGGCAAAGCAACGAAAGAAGTAAAGAAGAAGAAAGTAGAACCAACCCGGAAAAAGGAGAAAGCGTCAAAGAAGTTGAAGACGGAAGATAGAATCTGGAATCGCCTTTCAGAACAAAGAAAGCACCAACAGCGTCGCAAAGGAAACGCGAAACAAGAAGACAGATAGAAAAGGAGGGGAAGTTACAGAAAAAAGGAAAACCATTTTTTGAGTGTAAAATTCAAAACAAAAGAGGCAAGAGAAATAGGGCATTAAAATCAATTAATGAGGGTATTAAACCCTCGCACATTTCCAAGACGAGAACCCCAAAATGCAAAAGCGCGCGCTTTAAAGAAACAAAGGGGAAAATTCTTCACATTCAAAAGCTTCAGCAAAGTCGACAAAATGCTTGAGTTCGGCTTCACTAGAGAAGGATCGAAGTCCTAAAACTAAGACTCGACCTCAAAAGAAAGATCGAGCCCGAGCAGGGGCACTGTTCATACCTTGGGTCGAGCTATCCAACCCGAGATGTTTAGCGACGAGACGACCGACCTCTTCAGGTCAGACTATTCGATCTCTTCTCAAAGAGCTCGGCCAAATCACCAGGAAAGCCGAAAAAAGGGCCCAGATAGAGGAACACGACCCAAATCCAAAGACAGCCCAAGCCTATAGAGATAAGGGCTGTTCCCATGAAGATAAAGATGACTTCACTCAAAGATAAGATAAGATAAGATAACTATCTTATCACCTGAAAGGTCATCCTCTACTATTAGAAATACACTGGAGCACCCAGGTATAACTCATACTCTGATTCTACTAAAAACCTGCTTAATACCCTTGCTAACTTAAGCATCGGAGTCCCTTACAGGTACCACCACCCTCCGGTGATAAAGGATCAGTAGCATTGCCAGTCCAATAAGTCGGACGCGACTGCTCCGGCCACCATCCACACGTCGGACACGTTATCACCGACCAATACAGAAGATCTCTTCTGAGATCGACCTACAGTTTCAAGTAACCCTCGGAACAGCACCCATGTCTACCACCTTTTATGTCAATTAGGTAATGTAAACAAATTTCAAAGTGTATCATTGATTGATGTGTGAATTTCATATTTCACTTGGTTCATTAAATTTTCTTGCACATCAATCAATGTCCACTAATCCAATTCACAATTGCTTGATTCTTGCTTGAGTATTTTTATGCTTCTTTATTGCTTGTTATTTGCCTTAACCAACAAGTTTATTTTAAAGTATTTCAAGCACACTAAAATAAGTGAAGTGCTTGCCCCTTTTGTGTAGTTGTGACACACTTGTTTTCAACAACGTCACACACTAATTCACTCACTACATTTTAGTGATTCCTTTCTTTTGCATTACTTGTCTTCTTATCTTGTTTCCTATTTTCAAGATAAGTCACCATAAGCAAAAAAGGAAAAGGAAAGAACATGTAGCAACCGGTTGATCCAGCAGCTGAAGGTGGCAATCCGAAAAGTCACTGTACCCCCTGCTCAACTTTGAATGCACTGAGGATGGTGCAAACTTTTAAGTGTCGGGAGGTCGTCCGACCAATCGGCGATTTTTGGGTGACAATTTCTGATCCTAACACTTTCGCATTTTAATTTTTTCTGTTATTTTTAGGTCTTTTAGAATTTTTAGTTGCATTTCCTTGGTTTGCATATATATATAATAAGATTAGTCAAAATAATGAAATTTTCCAAGAAAACTCCTCTT
>NC_029792.2:80206088-80248526 GCF_000816755.2 Arachis ipaensis
CTTAGGTCTTTGTGTTTGGTGTCCGTGCTCAGGAAGCTTCTCCTGAAGTAGAAGCTTATGATCCTTATCAACCTACCATGGAGGAGGTGAATTACATGGGAGAACGCTATGGAAACACCTACAATCCTTCATGGAGGAACCACCCAAATCTTTCATGGAAAGATCAATAGAAACCTCAGCAAGGTTTCAACAACAGTTAAGGTGGAAGGAACCATAACAGGTTCTACAACAGACCACCATTCCCATCTTCTCAAGGAAATATGGAAACCTCTAAGCAGAGCCTTTCTAACTTAGTCACTCTGGTTTTCAGCCTCTCTAAGACCACTCACAGTTTCATCAATGAAACAAGGTCCTCCATTAGAAACTTGGAGGGGCAAGTTGGTCAACTGAGAAATAGGATCCCTGAGATTCCTCTTGAAACTCTTCCCAATAATACTGAGGTAAATTCTAGAAAAGAGTGCAAGTCCATAACCATGAAGGTAAAGGCCGAATATGGAGAAGATGAGGTGGCATTGAACGCCAGTGAAGGACATATCACTGGTGTTCAACGCCCAATCTGGCAGCAAGCCTGGTACTGAACGCCAGTGAGGAACCTCTCACTGGGCGTTGGCAGCAGAGCTGGCGTTAAACGCCAGCCAGGGAGCACTGGCTAGGTATTCAACGCCCAACCATCCAAGCTTTCTGGCGTTGAACGCCAGTGAAGAACCCTCACTGGGCGTTCAATGCCCAACCAGGCAGGCTTTCTGGCGTTGAATGCCAGTGAGGAACCCCTCACTAGGCGTTCAACACCCAACCATGCAGCCATTCTGACCCTGAACGCTAGTGAGGAACCCCTCACTGGGCGTTCAACGGCCACACACCCAGGGAAGCTGGCGTTGAATGCCAGCAAAGACATCCCTGCTGGGTGTTCAACGCCC
Organism: Arachis ipaensis; assembly: GCF_000816755.2. NCBI lineage: Eukaryota > Viridiplantae > Streptophyta > Magnoliopsida > Fabales > Fabaceae > Arachis > Arachis ipaensis. The sequence continues at coordinate 80,207,006 of NC_029792.2, forward strand.
AAAATGCTAGAGGGACTGGCGTTTAACGCCAGTAAGGGTGGACAGTAAGGGCATTCAATGCTCAAAGAGCTAACAGAGCTAGCGTTAAATGCCAGTAAAAGAACACCCTTTGAGTGCCTAAGTCCCACTCAAGGACCCTCTATCTCAGAACCAAAGGAAACCATAAAGACCATAGAGGTTCGCTTGAATACACTTTTGCAGTGCATGAGTTCTGATGACTACTCATCCTCTAATGAGGATGAAAACACTAGAGAAGAGCAAGTTGCTCGATACCTTGGAGCTCTTATGAAGCTGAATGCCAAGTTATTTGGTACAAAGCCTCGGGAGGAAGAACCTTTACTGCTTTCTAAAGAACTCCATGCTTTATTCCAGCAGAGGCTACCTTAGAAGCTTCCAGATCCTGGATGCTTTCTGATTCCTTGCACCATAGGCACGATGACCTTTGAAAAGGCTCTATGTGACCTAGGGTCAAGTATAAACCTCATGCCATACTATGTAATGGAGAAGCTGGGCATCCTTGAGGTACAAGCTGTAAACATCTCATTAGAGATGGCAGATGAGACAATGAAAAAGCTATATGGCTTAGTAGAGGATGTCTTAGTGAAAGTTCAAAACCACTACATCCCTGCAAACTTCATAGTCTTGGACATTGGAGAGGATGAGGATGACTCTGTCATCCTTGGATGACCCTTCCTAGCCACTGCCAATGCTATCATGGAAGTGGCTAAGGGAGAATTGACCCTACAAATAGGGGAGGATCACATCTTGTTCAAGATGCCTCATCACAATTCTCCCTCTAAATGAGAGATAACTGTGACACACCTAGTGTTCCAATCCTCTCTTTCTGTGCAGAGCTTTACAAACCCCCAAATACCAATTCTACATTTGGTGTTGGGCATCCACCAACAAGCTCTAAGCACAAAAGTACTAAGAAGAAAGTACCTAAAGGCTGGAGGGACAAGAAAGTTCCAACTGAAGGCCTCTCACCTGGCATGAGAGTTGTCTTCACCAAGAATCCAGTATTACCACATACAGTGAGTCGTGTCCTGTCTCTAGAGCATGTAGAGCTCATTATGAGAAGACAGGAAGAAAATTTACTGTAAGGGGAAAAATCTGAGCCCATACTCACCTCCACAAGGAGCTAACCGTCAAGCTAGTGATGTTATAGGAGCACTTATCGTGAGGCAACCCAACCTTAAATTAATTATTATTTCCTTTTATTTTATTTTTCTTGCATTTTAGAGTCATGATCATATGCAGCATTCATAACAGAGACAGAATTTCACAGCAGTAAAAATAGAACACTATAGATGGAGTGTTAAAGTTGAACCCCTGCCAAGGTATCCCTGCTGGGTGTTCAGCGCCCCTCATGGGCAGTATTGCTGGTGTTGAATGCCAGCCAGGGAGCAGTCCCTAGACGTTTAAGCGCCAGTGCAGAGAAGCAGGGAATCTGGATTCCCTAGCCTCTTAGGACCCATGGGTCCCATAGCATATTTTCACCTGCCCCACTTACTTTCACACTTTTCCATACACACCTCCCTATAAACCCTAGCGCAATCACATCTATTTCACTTTCCCACACCATCATAACTCCCACCAACCCCCATCCACTTCAAAATCAAATTTCTCACCCAAAACCCACCCTATGGCCGAACCCTACCCTTCCCCACTCCTCTAAATATCCCACTTCATAACCCTTCATACACACACCTCTCATACACCATAAAACACCTCATGGCTGAGCCCTCTTTCTCCCTCCATCTCCTTTTATTTTCTTCTTCTTCTACTCTATTCTTCTCTTTTCCTTCTTTTTACTCGAGGACGAGCAAAGTTTTAAGTTTGGTGTCAGAAAAGCATAGCTTTTTTTCTTTCTATTACCATTCATGGCACCCAAGATTGGAGAATCCTCTAGAAAGAGAAAAAGAAAGGCATTAGCCACTCTCTCTGAATCTTGGGAGATGCAGAGATTTATCACCAAAGCTTATCAAGACCACTTCTATGAAGTAGTGGTAGAGAAGAAAGTGATACCTGAGGTCCCTTTCAGGCTCAAGAAGAATGAGTATCCGGAAATCTGAAGAGAGATCCAGAGAAGAGGTTGGGAGTCCTAACCAATCCCATTTAGGATGTTGGGATTCTCATGGTGCGAAAGTTCTTTGCTAATGCATCGGTTACTAAAAACCATGACGCTAGTGTGAACCCAAATCCAAGGAATTGGATCACCATGGTCCAAGAGAGAATCTTAGATTTCAGCCTGAAAAGTGTGATATTGGCGTTCAACTTGCCTCTAATGCAAGGAGATCCTCATCCTTACACTAGGAGAGTCAACTTTGATCAGAGATTGGATCAACTACTCTCAGATATCTGTGTGGAAGGAGCACAGTGGAAAAGGGATTCCCAAGGCAAGCCCATTCAACTAAGAAGGGCTGACCTTAAGCCCATAGCTAGTGGATGGTTGGAATTCATCCAATGTTCCATCATCCCCATTAGCAACCGATTAGAAGTGACTGTTGATAGAGCCATCATGATTTATTGCATCATGATTAGAAGTGAGGTGGAAGTACACGAAGTGATTCCTTAAGAATTGTACAAGGTAGCTAAGAAGCCTCACACCAATGCAAGGTTGGCATTTCCATACCTCATCTGTCATCTATGCAATTCAGCTGGAATTATCATAGAAGGAGATGTCTCCATTGGGGAGGATAAGCCATTCACTAAGAAGAGGATGGAGTAAACTAGAGAGCATACACAAGAGCCTGTGCAACCACTTCAGTATGAGATCCCTGAGATGCCTTAAGGGATGTATTTTCCTCCTCAAAGCTATTGGGATCAATGGTAGACTTCTCTTGGAGAACTGAGCACTAATATGGAGCAATTGAGGGTGGAGCATCATGAGCATTCCATAACCCTCAATGAAATAAGAGAAGATCAAAGAGCCATAAGGAAAGACCAAAGGGCTATGAGGGAAGAGCAACAAAGGAAAAGGAGTGATATAAAAGAGATCAAGCATCACATTTGATCTTCAAGGAGGAGCACTAGCCGCCACCATTAAAGGTGGACTCATTCTCTTTTACTTTCTTTCTTTTTTTGTTTTTCGTTAGGTTTTGTTTATTTTCCTGTTCTAGTTGCATGATCAGTTGCATTGATGTCTTAAAGTTGTAAAATGTTCCGTATATCTCTCACATTGCTGAAAAGAAAATTTTATTTGAAAAGAATTGAGAGATGCATGAATTTCAAGTTTAAAATAAGAATAGTTTAATTATGTTGATGTGGTGGCAATGCTTTTGTTTTCTGAATGTATAAATGAACGTGCATATTTGAAGTTGAAATTTTAGAATGTTGGCTCTTAAAAGAATAAGAAAAAAGGAAAAGTATTATTGGTGATCTAAAAAATCAATAAAATTGATTTTTGAAGCAAGTAAAAGCAGCAAAAAGAAAAAAAAAGCTTGCATGTTAAAAAAAAGGTTGCGAAAAAAATGAGAAAAAAAAAGTTTAGAAAAAGCAAGCAGAAAAAGCCAATAGCTCTTTAAACCAAAAGGCAAGAGCAAAAAGCCAGTAACCCTTTAAACCAAAAGGCAAGGGTAAAAAGGATCCAAGGCTTTGAGCATTAATGGATAGGAGGGCCTAAAGGAATAAAATCCTGGCCTAAGTGGCACAAGCAAGCTGTCCCTAACCATGTGCTTGTGGCGTGAAGGTGTCAAGTGAAAAGCTTGAGACTGAGCCGTTAAAGTTGAGGTCCAAAGCAAAAAGAGTGTGGTTAAACTCTTGACACCTCTATCTGGGGACTCTAGCAAAGCTGAGTCACAATCTGAAAAGGTTCACCCAGTTAAAGTGTCTGTGGCATTATTGTATCCGGTGGTAATACTGGAAAACAAGGTGCTTAAGGTCACGGCCAAGACTCTGAAATCTGTGTTCAAGAATAAAAAAGAACTGAACTATGAGAGTCAATAATATCATCTAGATTCTAAGTTCCTAAGGATGCCAACCATTCTGAGTTTCAATGGATAGTGAGATGCCAAAACTATTCAGAAGCAAAAAGCTACTAAGTCCCGCTCATCTAATTGTAACTAAGCTTCATTGGAAACTTAGAAATTTATTGTATCTTAATTTTCTTTCTATCCTACCATGTTTTTATTTGCTTGGAGACAAGCAACAATTTAAGTTTGGTGTTGTGATGAGCGGATATTTTATACGCTTTTTGGCATCATTTTCATATAGTTTTTAGTATGTTTTGTTTAGTTTTTATTAAGTTTTTATAGGTTTTAGTGTTAAATTCATATTTTTGGATTCTACTATGAGTTTTTGTCTTTTTGTGCAATTTCAGGTAATTTCTGGCTGAAATTGATGAGCTGGAACAGAAGTCTGATTCAAAGACAGAGAAAGCACTACAGATGTTGTTCGGATCTGACCTCCTTGCACTTGGAAGAGCTTTCTTGGAGCTACAGAAGTCCAAATGGAGCATTCTTAATGGCTATAGAAAGCTGACTTCTAGAGCTTTCCAGCAATGTATAATAGCCCATACTTTGCTTCGGATTAGAAGGTGCAAAACCGGCATCCAACGTTAGCTACCTGCCCCCTTCCAGGTGTCCAGTGCCCAAAGAACACCATACACGTTTACCATTGTATTTCCTTTCAGTATGAGTTTCTAAACCTCTAGGTTGAGGGGAGGAGCCCTGTTTAGTCCTATGAATTAATAAAAGTATTACTGTTTCTTCTTCGATTCGTGTTTGATTTATTTCTAAGATGTATACTCGGTGAACAGGATGATCAGTGACAATAAGCTCTATTCATCATACTAAGACGAACATGCCTGACAAACACTCGTGTCTACTTGGGTTCATGTGAATACGTGACTGGAAAGCACGAGCCAACAGCTATGTTTATACATCTCTCATACGGTTAATCCACGACTTCGTTGGGGACTTCTCGAGACACCGGTTCAGCCAATTTCTGGGGAGATTAGGGTCTCTATGGTATAGGCTAGAATTCAAAGAAGCAACATTCTCTGATTCGGAGATTTGATGTTGTCTGTGGCATTTTGAGTAGGATCGCCAAGATAATGAACTGCTGGAGCTTCACCCTTCGTCAGATTGGATGACCACGGCCAATAGCGTTCAATCTGTAGCAGAGGAGATCAATGACTACGGCCTATGGCATTGATCACATACAGCCTACCATAGAAGAAGTCATTCACAAGAAGAGAAGACAGTGATACCAGAGTTAATTCAGAAAGGCAAAGCAACTCCAATCCTCAAATATATCCTTAAAGTATTAGCACCCTATTATAAAAATCCTAAACTCCATAATCCAACAACCTTCTGATTTCGCCTGACTAAGACCTGCAAGATAACCATAGCTTGCTTCAAGCCAACAATCCTCGTGGGATCGACCCTGACTCACTCAGGTATTACTTGGACGACCCAGTGCACTTGCTGGTACAGCTGTATGAAGTGTAGGGATTCGTGCTACCAGAGGGGTAGTTGTAGTTTGGGGAATGGAATCTGAATTGAATAGGAATTAAAGAAGAAGAAAGGGGGTAGATGAGGGTAACGGTTAGAAAGGGTTGGCAGCAGGGATTTGGGGAGAGGGGAATAAAGTCTGATTAGGGGAAGGGGTAGTAGTAGAAGTGGGGCCCACCATCTTTTTCCATTCAAAATTTGAATCCCCTTCGAACGGGTCTTCGAAGAGGAAAAATAAAGGGTTCGACTTTCACTAGTAAATTCTCAACAACTCCAAGAGAAAATTTAATTGAACGGTAGAAAGATCCTAGTGGGTTATATCTCATCAATTTGGAGCTTTTTTATCAAAGAAAGTGGCATGAGATTGATGCTTACTCCAAGATCACATAATGCCCTCTGAATAGTAATATCACTAATGGTGCAAGGAATTAAAAAGCTTTCCGGATCTTGCATCTTCTCAGGGAGATCTTACTGGATAATTGCACTACATTCCTTGGTGAGTACCATGGTTTCACTCTCTTTCCAATTCATCTTGTTGGTCAACAGTTCCTTCATGAATTTAGCACAGAGAGGAATTTGTTCTAAGGCCTCTACAAAAGGAATGTTGATCTATAGCTTCCTGAAGACTTCTAGGAATCTTGAAAATTACTTGTCTTTAGATGCCTTCTGAAGCCTCTGAAGATATGACATTTTTGGTTTGTACTCAGGCATTGGAGACTTCACTTTGTATTGTGATATGAGAATTTATGTTGATCTAGAATTTCATAAAAATAGAATCTCGTTGCAAGCATAGTCTAGACCAACAATTAACTCTCAATCAAACTTTAAATCAAAGAATAGTCACAATTCAAATCAAATAACAAAGACTATTCAAACTCCCGGGTTGTTCTCCCTAGGAATTTCAATGAAGTGTTCAATTGTTGGCTATGAGGGATTGGGGGTTGTGATTGCAAGGAGCAAGAAATTAAAATGCAAGGAAGTGAGTAAGCATGTAAGAGAATTAAACTCAAAGCAAGTAAATCCAAAATGGGAATTCAAGTGGCAAAAAGGACTCTTGGCAAGGATTGGGGAATTGAGGATTCCTATCATAATCATAGACCACAAACATGATAATTGCTAAGAATTAATCCCAATTAGTATATTCTAACATCGAGAATAAGTCAAAAGGGCATAATTGATATCAATCCACAAGTCCTAATCAACTCACTAATTAACTTAGTGAAAGACTAGCGTCAGTGGAGACCAAACCAACTAACAATATTAATCACAATATCGAATGGACATCTATGATTCAAGGTCACCCAATTATCCAATTTCAAGGCAAGAGTGTGAAAAATTATACAAAAACTAGAAGAGACATTTTATCAAACACCTAGCATGCATAAAAGAGAAAATATCATAAATTGAAATAAAAATAAAATCTATACTACCAATTACATGATAATAATAACAAGAATTCAAACAAGCATTAAAGAAATATAAAACATCAAATTTGCATTAAATGAAATTAAAAGTAACAAGAGTGTTCATAAAACCAAAGATGACAAAATTTACAAAATGACAAAAGAAATTAAGAAGATAAAGACAAGAAAGCATAGAAACATAAATAAAACTACATAAAAACAAGGATTAAAGAGAGAAATTAAAAAGAAACTAAGACAAAAACCCTAAATTCTAGAGAGAAAGGAGAGCTTCTCTCTCTAGAAAACTAAGCCAAACATGTAAAAACCTAAACCTAATTGCTTCTCCCTTCATCCTTCTTCACTTTGGCTTGAAATAGCTTCAGAAATGAGTTGGACTGGGTTTTGGAGGCCCAGAATTTGCCCCCAGCCATTTGCAATTAATGAGCTCATGTGCCAGGACTTGTGCGTACGCACAGGTGTGTGCGTACGCACACTTGCTGATTTTCTAACTTGTGCCTATGCAAAAATTGTGTGTGTACGCACACTTAAACTTATGTCTGTAATAGCAAATTGTATATCATTTTGAATCCCCAGACGTTATCTTTCCAATGCCTCTAGAACCGCCTCATTTGGACCTCCGTAGCTCAAGTTATAATCAATTTAGTACCGAGAGGTCAGGATGGACAACTTTACAAATCCTTCATTTCTTGAATTCTTCCACTTTGTATGCTTTCCTTCCACTTTCTCAAGCCATTCTTGCCTTCAAAACCTTAAATCACTCAAACAAACATATCAAGGCATTGATGCACCACTATTTCGTGGTGCATTCTATCTGAATCTAGGGGATTTTATCAGCATTTTCCCACATTTATTTACTAAAATAGCATGGTTTTGTATATTCTCCCTAATTTGTGCTTAAGAGTGAAAACATGCTTTTTAGGCCCTTAAAATGCTAATTTTAATTCACCTTTGATTCCACTAGATGCCTTGATATGTTTGCTAGTGATTTCAGGTTGAAAAGGCTAGGAATGGATCAAAGGAGTGAAGAGAAAAGCATGCAAAGTGGAGAAATCATGGAAAATCAAGGATTTGAGATGCATTCATCGATGCGCACGCGCAGCAAACGTGCACGCATGGAAACAATGGGGTCGCATGGCGACGCATATGCGTACATGACGCGTACGGGTGGATAGCAAAAATGTCAAGCGACGCGTACGCATGACCCACGCGTACGCGTCGATGCTCGCACGTGACCTCATTAAAGTGAAAACGCTGGGGGCGAATTCTGGGCTTCCCATGCCCAAATCCAACTCAGTTTCTGGGCCTATTAGATGCAGAAATCAAGAGGAGTCAAGGGGGGAAAATTCATAATTGAATTTTGGAGGGAATGCTTTAGTTAGTTTCTAGAGAGAGAAGCTCTCTCTTCTCTCTAGAATTAGGATTAGGTTACATAGGATTTCTTAGATCTAGGTTAATTTCATGCTTTGATTTACTTTTCCTCTTCAATCCCTTGTTCTTCTACCTTCTCTTTCTCTAGTTTAGCATTTAATTCTTGTAATTTTTTGCTTTTATGTTGATGCACTCTTGTTCTTCTATTTCTCTTTTAATGCAATTCATGTTTTGTGTTCCTTTATTGTTGATTTGAATTGTTGTTGTTTACTTCCTTGCAATTAGTAGTTGTAGATTTATATTTCTTGAAATTCGATTTTACTTTCCTTTTATGCCTTCCAAGTGTTTGACAAAATACTTGGAAGGATGTTAGAATAGATTTTTCTCCTCTTGGCTTTGGTTGAGTAATTGGAGACTCTTGAGTTATCAAAATCTTTTGTTGATTGATAATTGAAAGTTGCTAGTTGATTTGAATTCCACTAACTCTAGTCTTTCCTTAGGAGTTGACTAGGACTTGTGGACTCAAGTTGATTTATCCACTTAACTTTCCTTCATAGTTAGAGGTTGACTAAGTGGGAGCAATGGACAATTCTAATCACAATTGATGATGATAATGAGGATAGGACTTCTAATTCTCATACCTTGCGAAGAGCTTTATTAGTTGTTAGTTACTTTCTTGTCATTTATCTTTCATGTTTCTTATCTAAAACCCCAAAGATATACAATTCATAACCAATAGCAAGAACACTTCCCTGCAATTGCTTTGAGAGATGACCCGAGGTTTGAATACTTCGGTTATTATTTTTAGGGGTTTGTCACTTGTGACAAACAAATTTTTGCATGAGAGGATTATTTGTTGGTTTAGAAACTATACTTGCAACAAGAATTTATTTGTGAAATTCTAAACCACGAAAAATCCACTCATCAGGCATCGAATGGGAGAAAAGTGAATTAAAATTGGCAATTTAAGCATGAGAAGCATGTTTTTCAAAATTAAGCACAATTAGGAAGAAATTCACAAAAGTATGCTATTTCAATGAATAAATGCAAGAAAAGTGAATGAAATCCACCTAATTAAAGCAAATAAATACCAAGAAATGTGGATTCATCACATCCCCACACTTAAACAATAGCATGTCCTCATGGTATACCAAAGGAAGACAAGAAGGGGAATTAATAATTATTCAATGTAACTATCTATATGCAATCTATCTATATGTATGTAACTATTATACCTTATACTATCTAACTATCTATATGTATTTAATTAGTCCAAGTAAATCAATTTCTAAGAAAGCATCTGTATACAACCAAGGGCTAAAGCAATTATAACCAAATCCTATTCATAATTGAATTGAGTCATATAATAGAATTTAACGAACTTGCAAGATAAACAATGATCATAGGTAGGAATATGGAATTGAGTAATTGAACCCTCACCGGATGTGTATATACACTTTAGTCGCTCAAGTGTCTAGGGTCAATCCACTCAATTCTCCTCTAATCATGCTTTCTAAAGTTTGTTCTTCATCTAACCAATCAACACAAATTTAAAGTACATATGCAAAAATCATAAGGTCTTTTCAAGGTTGTGATGAGGCTAAGGTTAAAGGTAAGGATGTATATATGGCTAGGTGAGCTTGCATTTGAATCTTTGATTAACCTAAGTTCTCACTAACACATACATACCCTATACAATTCTAATATCAAACTTAGCTACCCAAAATCTCACTTTTACATATACACACACTCATGAATTTTAATTCAATTCTTCACATATGCATTGACACTTATTGAATTTTTCATTGGGGTAATTTTGTCCCCTTCTCATTATTAATATTTTTTTTCTTTTCTCTATTTTTTTATCTTTTTTTTTAAGAACATAATATATATATACCAACACATCAATGCATATGGTTTCTATAATATTATATGAGTATGCACCCCAAATTTCCAAGATTTTTCAACAAGAATAAAACACCTTTTCATCAACCAAAGTTCTCACATTTTTCCCCACACTTAAACATCACACGCTATCACTAACTTAAGCTACTTGATAAACCCCAATTTTGTGGTTTATCTTGTGCTTATTTTGGGGGATTTTATCACCTTTTCTCACATTTATTCAATGAAATAGCATGATTTTGTAATTCTCCCTTAAATTGTACTTAAGTGTAAAAACATACTTTTTAGGCCCTTAAATTGGTGATTTTAATTCACTTTAATTCCATTCGATGCCTTGATGTGTTTGTTGAGTGATTTCAGGTTCATAAGGCAAGTATTGGATTGAAGAAATGAAGAGAAAAGCATACAAAGTAGAGAATGCATGAGGAAACAAGGATTTGGAGTACATCAACCCACGCGTACACGCAGAAGATGCACACGCATGGAAGTGAAGTTGCATGGCGACGCGTACGCGCACATGACGCGTACACGTGGATAGGAAAATTTCCAAGCGATGCACACACGCGACCCACGCGTACGCGCCGATGCTCGCACGTGACTCACTTAAAGGCAAAACGCTGGGGGCGATTTCTGAGCTGCCCAGGCCCAAATCCAACTTGTTTCTGAGGGTATCTGATGCAGAATTGAAGATTGAGCAAAAGGGGAGCATTTAGTTGTAGAATAGCATCATGTAGTTTAGTTTCTAGAGAGAGAAGCTCCCTCTTCTCTCTAGAATTAGGGTTCTTAGGCTTATTTTCATCTTAGATCTAGGTTTTGATTATTGTTCTCATCTTGTTTTCTTTACAATTTCATGCTTCTACACTTTGATTCTCTTAGTTTTCATGTTAATTTCCCTTTTATGCCACTTTTATGTTAATGAACTCTTGTTGGATTTGGATCTCTTTTAATGCAATTTAATGTTTGATGTTCTTTTATTGTTGATTTGAGTTGTGATCTTACTTTCCTTGCCATTGGTAGTTGGTAGATTTTATTGATTCTTGCAATTTATGATATTTACTTTTATTGCACTCTAGATGTTTGATGAAATGTTTTCTCTAGTTTTTGAGTAGTTTTCTTGACTCTTGGCCTAGGCTAAGGGAATTGAGTGACCTTGAGTCATTGGGTCTCATTGAATTGTGATTTGAACACCCTTGGTGGTCAATTTGATAACCGTTGACTCTAGCCTACTATTAAGTTAATTGGTAGCTAGGTTAGGACTTGTGGATTGATGTTAATCAAGCCATTTGACGTACTTCAAGCCTAGGAGTAGATATTACGTACTTAAGGCTTTTGTAAGTAGACTTAATGAGCTCGGTCCCTCATAATTGTCAATACATGGTTTGTAGACAAGGATGGTGATCTCAATTACCTATATCTAGCCAAGAGTTATTTACCTTACCTTTATTAATTCTTGATTTACTCTTCTTGCCGTTTATTTTATTGCCCCTTTATCAAACCAAACCCCCTTTGTTCCTTCATAGCCAATAATTGACCACTTCATTGCAATTCCATGTGAGACGACCTGGAGTCTAAATACTTCGGTTAATTTTCGTTAGGGTTTGTACTTGTGACAAAACCAAGTTTTTGATGTGAGAATTGTTTGTTGGTTTGGAGCTATGCTTACAACAAAGTAATTCTTTTCTATAAGAAGAAAATCTAGACCACCGAGCAATTCTCTTCATCAAAATGGCACCGTTGCCGAGAAATTGCAATGGTGCTATGTTATTGGCTATTGTATATATTGTGAATAGCTTGAATTTTGGTTTGTTTGTTAGTTTTTGTTAGTGCAGGATTTTGCTCTCTTGTTTCTTATTAGTCTTTTTTTTATTTTCTCTTTCACTATGAATTCTCATCCTTTTGGCTATGAGCATGGTTACAACTATGTTGTAGGAAATGGAAGCTTCAATGGGGATGTGCATCAAGGATTTGGAGATCAAAGGTGGAAGGAGCCCCAAGCTTATGGACAACCTTCTTGGCAACAACCTCCTCCGGCTTCTTATGGGTACAATTCAAATCTTGATGGATACTAATCTAATGAATGTGATGACCCTCATTGTAGTTGTCAACCACAATCATCATATGCATATGAACCCCTCCACCCTCAATATAGCCCTCCACCATACTCACAAGCCTCATATCATCATTCACCTCCACATGATCATAACTAATACACACCATACTGATAAACCCATATTTTATGATATATTTTGTGCTTAATTTAAGTGATTTATTCAATCCTTCACCCACTTATTCATCTAAATTGCATGGTTTTACTTTCTCTTCCCTATTATGTGATATATGTAAAAAATATGTTTCCTATTGGTGCACGAATTGTGAATCACACTTTTCACAACTCGTACCACTTACCAGCAAGTGCACTGGGTCGTCCAAGTAATACCTCACGTGAGTAAGGGTCGAATCCCACAGAGATTGTTGGTTTGAAGCAATCTATGGTTAAGATATGATAAGAGAAGATATAGTTTAAAATTGAGAGGATATGAAAAATTTTTGAGAAAGATAGATTTAATTTTTGAAAAAGATAAAATGGAGGTTTTGAAAAAGATATTGATGAGTTGAAAAAGATAGATTTGTAAAAAAAAAAAATTTTGAAAAGAGTTGGATTGAATTTGCAAAGATGCCTGGTGCTTATGGATTAAAATACATTATTTGTAGTGGTAGGGTTTTTATAAATTATGGAATTTAGAAATCAGGGTTCTTGACATGTTTATGTAAAATCATGCATTGAAACATAAAATTTGAAATTAGAATGGAAAAACGTGTGGAAAAAATGAATTTGGCTCCTCCCTGCCTTCCTGGCGTTTGAACGCCCAAACACTGCCTGTTTTGGGCGTTCAGCGCCCAAATGCTGCTCTCCTGGGCGTTCAACGCCCAGCTGCTGCCATTACTGGCGTTGAACGCCCAGTGGGTGCCCATTTCTGGCGTTAAACGCCCAGATTGCTACCATCATTGGCGTTCAGCGCCCAGTGGATGCCCATTTTGGGCGTTGAACGCCCAAAATGCACTTTTACTGGCGTTTTCTTGCCAGTGAGCTCTTTTTCTCTGTTTTGTGTGCCGAGGTCTTCTGTAAATGATTCCTTACCTTAGTGTCAGTGAACTTTATATAAACAAATAAAAATAAAAATAAAAATAGGGCAGAATGCTTAGAGGATTGTTGCCCCATGGCTGGGTTGCCTCCCAGCAAGCGCTTCTTTATTGTCTTTAGCTGGACCTTGCTGAGCTTTTAATCTAGCTTCAGCCTTGAGCATTCTTGCTCAATGTTGCCTTCAAGATAGTGCTTGATTCTCTGTCCATTGACAATGAACTTCTTATCAGAATCAATATCTTGAAGCTCCACATAACCATATGGTGATACACTTGTAATCACGTATGGTCCCCTCCACCGGGATTTCAGTTTCCCGGGGAATAGCCTGAGTCTAGAGTTAAACAACAGAACCTTCTGTCCTGGTTCAAAGATTCTAGATGACAGTTTTCTGTCATGCCACTTTTTTTATTTTTCTTTATAAAGCTTGGAATTTTCGAAGGCTGTGAATCTGAATTCCTCTAGCTCATTTAGCTGGAGCAATCGTTTTTCTCCTGCTAGTTTGGCATCAAAGTTTAGGAATCTGACAGAAGCAACATTGGAGGACCTTGGTGGCTGTTCGCTCACCTCCGAAATGGCCTCCATATTGAGATCCATGGCAATGCCACAAGATCCTCTGTGCTTCTTCTCTAGGCACACACCTACGGATTATTCCGTCTGCACATCTCTTAAAGAGATAGGGTTCATCCCACAAGTAGTACTTTGCATCAGTAATTAATTTCTTCTTTTGTATCCTGTTGTACTCCTTGGGTATGAACCTTGCAGCTTTATAGTTTGCAATATCGGCAAACCATGGTGCTTCCTGAATGGCAAATAAATGCTCATCAGGAAACGTCTCAGAGATCTCAAGAGAGGGGAGGGGTGTCCCTTCTGCTGGCTCTATCCGGGAAAGATGATCAGCCACTTGGATCTCTGTCCCTTTTCTGTCTCTTATTTCTATATCAAACTCTTGCAGAAGCAATACCCATCTGATGAGCCTGGGTTTTGAATCCTGCTTTGTGAGTAGATATTTAAGAGCAGCATGGTCAGTATACACAATCACTTTTGATCCTACTAAGTATGATTTGAACTTGTCAATGACGTAAACCACTGTAAGTAATTCTTTTTCTGTGGTTGTGTAATTTTTCTGGGCATCATTTAGAACGCGACTGGCATAATAAATGACATGCAGAAGCTTGTCATGCCTCTGTCCCAATACTGCACCAATGGTATGATCACTGGCATCACACATTAGCTCAAATGGTAACGTCCAGTCTGGTGCAGAAATGACTGGTGCTGTGACCAGCTTAGCTTTCAGCGTTTCAAACGCTTGCAGGCACTCTGTGTCAAAAACAAATGGCGTGTCAGCAGCTAGCAGATTGCTTAGAGGTTTTGCGATTTTTGAAAAATCCTTTATAAACCTCCTATAGAATCCTGCATGCCCCAGAAAGCTTCTGATTGCCTTAACATTGGCAGGTGATGGTAATTTTTCAATTACCTCTATTTTTGCTTGATCCACCTCTATTCCCTTGTTTGAGATTTTATGCCCAAGGACAATTCCTTCAGTCACCATGAAGTGACACTTTTCCCAGTTTAAAACTAGGTTGGTTTCTTGGCATCTTTTCAGAACAAGTTTCTGGTGATCAAGACAGGAGCTGAATGAGTCTCCATATACTAAGAAGTCATCCATGAAGACTTCCAGAAATTTTTCCACCATATCAGAGAAAATAGAGAGCATGCATCTCTGGAAGGTTGCAGGCGCATTACATATCCCAAATGGCATCCTTTTATAAGCAAACACTCCGGATGGACATGTGAATGCTGTTTTCTCTTGATCCTGGGGATCTACTGCAATCTGGTTATAGCCTGAGTATCCATCCAAAAAGCAGTAATAATCATGACCTGCTAGTCTTTCTAGCATCTGGTCTATGAATGGTAAAGGAAAATGATCCTTTCTGGTGGCTGTATTGAGTCTTCTATAGTCAATACACATGCGCCACCCTGTAACTGTTCTTGTAGGAACCCGTTCATTTTTTTCATTATGAATCACTGTCATGCCTCCCTTTTTTGGGACGACTTGGATAGGGCTCACCCAGGGGCTATCAGAAATAGGATAAATAATCCCAGCCTCTAGTAGCTTGGTGACCTCCTTCTGCACCACTTCTTTCATGGCTGGATTTAGCCGCCTTTGTGGTTGAACCACTGGTTTAGCATTATCCTCCAATAAGATTTTGTGCATGCATCTAGCTGGGCTTATGCCCTTAAGGTCACCTATGGACCACCCAAGAGCTGTCTTGTGTGTCCTTAGCACCTGAATAAGTGCCTCCTCTTCCTGTGAATTTAAAGCAGAGCTTATGATCACTGGAAAAGTGTTACCTTCTCCCAGAAATGCATATTTCAAGGATGGTGGTAATGGCTTGAGCTTGGGTTTAGGAGGTTTCTCCTCTTCCAGAAGAAATTTCAGAGGCTCTTTCATGTCCTCTGAATCCTCTAAATCAGGCTGAACATCTTTAAAGATGTTTTCCAACTCTGATTCAAGACTCTCAGCCATGTTGATCTCTTCTACCAAAGAGTCAATAAGATCAACTTTCATACAGTGAGGAGAACTCTTTCTGTTTCTCTCCAATCCTTCTTATGACTCAAGATCTCTTTCATGAACTTGGCATAAGAAGGTATTTGCTCAAGTGCTTCTGCAAATGGAATCTTTATTTCAAGAGTCCTGAGATAATCTGTAAAGCGAGTAAATTGCTTATCCTGCTCCTCTTTCCGGAGTTTTTAAGGATAAGGTATCTTGGCTTTATATTCTTCAACCTTAGTTGCTGCAGGTTTATTGCCTACAGAAGTGGTTGAAGAAGCCTTTTTGGAGGGGTTGTTATCAGCATTTGTGTGTGTCTGATCCCTCACTGGCGATTGAGTGCCAGAGTTAGAAGCTGGAGTGAAACTAGACGCCAGCTCCTTGTCTGCTCCTGGCGTCTGAACGCCAGAACTGTGCCCATTTTGGGCGTTCAGCGCCAGGTCTTGCCCATTTTGGGCGTTCAACACCAGATCCTTGCCTATTTTTGGCGTTGAACGCCAGTCCTGCCTTGTTTCTGGCGTTGAACGCCAGTCCTGAGCATGGTCTGGGCGTTCAGCGCCAGCCTTCCACCAATTTTCTGGCGTTTTAGTTCCAAAATTACTTTTCCCTGGGCTCTTACTGTCCTCAGGTGAAATTTGGGTGGTTTGCTCATTTCTTAGCTTTTTGCTGCCTTGAGGTGGGATATTTAATGTTTTCCCACTTCTTAGTTGAATTGCTTGGCATTCTTCTGCTATTTGCCTTGACAACTGCTGCTTTGTTTGCTTAAACTGTTCGTCCATATGTATATTAGCCATCCTTGTCTCTTGTAATCTATCTTTGAATTCGGCTAATTGCTTTGTTAGGAAGTCCAATTGCTGATTGAATTCAGCAGCTTGTTTCACAGGACTGAGTTCAGCAGTTGCTGTTTTAACCCCTTCTTTCATGGAAGGGTCACTGCTTAGGTACAGATGCTGATTCCTGGCAACTGTATCAATGAGCTCTTGAGCCTCTTCAATTGTCTTTCTCATGTGGATAGATCCACCAGCTGAGTAATCAAGAGATATCTGAGCTCCTTCTGCAAGCCCATAATAGAATATGTCTAACTGAACCCACTCTGAAAACATTTCAGAGGGGCATTTTCGTAGCATCTCTCTGTATCTTTCCCAAGCATCATAAAGAGATTCATTATCTCCTTGTTTAAAGCCTTGGATGTCCAGCCTTAGCTGTGTCATCCGTTTTGGGGAAAAGTACTGATTCAGGAATTTTTCTGTCAGCTGTTTCCATGTCTTTATGCTAGCCTTAGGTTGGTTATTCAACCACCTCTTAGCTTGATCTTTTACAGCAAATGAAAACAGTAATAGTCTGTAGACATCCTGATCTATTTCTTTATCATGTTCTGTGTCAGCAATTTGTAAAAATTGTGCCAGAAACTCTGTAGGTTCTTCCTGTGGAAGACCGGAATACTGGCAGCTTTGCTGCACCATGATAATGAGCAGAGGATTCAACTCAAAGCTACTAACTCCAATGGAGGGTGAAAGGTATTTTAAAAAAAAAATAAGGATTCTAAGATTCTAACACAACAATAAAAAGAGACTCTAAACAAAAAAGAGAAAATTTTCCTAATCTAAGCAACAAAATAAACCGTTAGTTATCCAAACTCGAACAATCCCCGGCAACGGCACCAAAAACTTGGTGCACGAATTGTGAATCACACTTTTCACAACTCGTACCACTTACCAGCAAGTGCACTGGGTCGTCCAAGTAATACCTCACGTGAGTAAGGGTCGAATCCCACGGAGATTTTTGGTTTGAAGCAATCTATGGTTATCTTATAAATCTTAGTCAGGAAGTCAATTATGTTTATCAGTTGAATTGCAATTAAACAAGAGAGCATGGATTAAAGGTTACTTGTTATGCAATAATGGAGAATATGACGAATGAACATCTTAGATAGGAACAAGCGTGTTTGAATAGAAAACAGAAATACTTGCATTAATTCATCGAGACACAGCAGAGCTCCTCACCCCCAACAATGGAGTTTAGAGACTCATGCCGTCAAAGAGTACAAAGTTCAGATCTAAAAATGTCATGAGAGATACAAAATAAGTCTCTAAAAGTTGTTTAAATACTAAACTAGTAGCCTAGGTTTACAAAAAATGAGTAAACTATGATGGATGATGCAGAGATCCACTTCTGGGGCCCACTTGGTGTGTGCTGGGGCTGAGATTTAAGCAATTCACGTGCAGAGGCCATTTGTGGAGTTGAACACCAGTTTATGTGCCAGTTTGGGCGTTCAACTCCAGCTTTTGATCCTTTTCTGGCGCTGGACGCCAGAATTGGGCAGAGAACTGGGGTTGAATGCCAGTTTACGTCGTCTATCCTCATGCAAAGTATGGACTATTATATATTGCTGGAAAGCCCTGGATGTCTAATTTCCAACGCAATTGGAAGCATGCCATTTCGAGTTCTGTAGCTCCAGAATATCCACTTTGAGTGTAGGGAGGTCAGAATCCAACAGCATCAGCAGTCCTTTTTCAGCCTGAATCAGATTTTTGCTCAGCTCCTTCAATTTCAGCCAGAAAAATACCTGAAATTACAGAAAAACACAAAACTCATAGTAAAGTCCAGAAATATGAATTTTTCCTAAAAACTAACGAAAATAGACTAAAAACTAACTAGAACATACTCAAAACTATATGAAATTAACCCCAAAAGCGTATAAAACATCCGCTCATCACCTATGCTTTAAAAATAATTATTTTAAATCACCTTTTATTACCATTCGATGCCGTGATTTGTGTGTTGATTATTTTCAGATCTTCTAAGGCAGGAATGACTTAAAAGATGGAAAGAAAACATACAAAAATGGAAGGAAAGCACAAAATGGAGTTTTTGAAGAAACTGGCACCGACGCGAACGCATGGACGACGCGGTTGCATGACCAGCGCAAAAAGGCAGCGACGCGAACGTGTGACTGACGCGGACGCACGCCATGAGTAGAACACAGATGACGCGTACACATGACCGAAGCGAACGCATGACAAGAAAAACTCCAGATGACGCGACCGCGTGACCCACGCGGACGCGTGACAGACGCCACACACCAGAAATTACAGAAAATGCTCCCAGCGATTTCTGCAACCCTTTTTGGCCCAGATCCAAGTCCAGAAAGCACAGATTAGAGGTTATAAAGTGGGAAAATGCATCCATTCATCAGGAGGCATTCGATTATTCACTTTTCATGATATAGATGTAGTTTTTAGAGAGGTTCTCTCCTCTCTCTCTTAGAATTAGAAATTAGGATTTTTCTCACCTTCATGATTGTCTCTTTTTATCAGGTTCAATGTTCCTTTTTATTATTTTCTCAATTTAATTTATGAACTCTTCCATGTTACATATGATTCTCTTAATTAATGTTATTTGAGGTATTTCAATTTATGATTGCTTTCTTTTATTTATGTTACTGTTGCTTCCAATCTGAAGACATTTTTTATTCAAGTAAATTTACTTTTCCCTTTTGGTCTTGGTTAAGTAATTGGTAACTCATGAGTTATCAAACTCAACGTGATTGATAATTATTATCTTTACTAATTGAATTGAACTTCAATAACTCCAGTCTTTTCTTCGGAATTGACTAGGACCTGAGGATCAAACTGATTAGTCCACTTGACCTTCCTTTGCCCTAGTAAAGGCTAACTAAGTGGGATTAAAACTCAATTCTCATCACCATTGATAAGGATAACTAAGATAGGACTTCCAATTCTTCATACCTTGCCAAGAGTTTATTTTACAATTATTTATCTATTTTACTTGTCATTTAAATTATTTGTTCCTTACTTTCAAAACCCTCAATTTACAAAACTCATAACCATTAATATGAACATACCTTCCTGCAGTTCCTTGAGAAGACGACCCGAGGTTTAAATACTTCGGTTATCAATTTTTAAGGGGTTTGTTACTTGTGACAACCAAAACTTTTGTAAGAAAGGTTGATTGCTCGGTTTAGTAACTATACTTGCAACGAGAATTTATTCTGAATTCTAAACCGTCAATCTTCGGTTCTTCAAAAATGGCGCCGTTGCCGGGGAACTGCAAACATGTGCCTTATTATTGGTTATTGTAAATATTTTTCTTTTATTTGTTTATTTGTTTTCTATTTTTCCCTTTTTATTTTTATTAGCTACTATGAATTCTCACCCCTCTTGCTTTGAGTTTGGTTCTAATATTGTTGAAAGGAGTGAAAGCTATAATAGGAATATGCATCAAGGTCTACGCAATCAAAGATGGATAGAGCCAAGAGGACCTGATCACCCCTTTAGGCAACAACACCTTCCAAGATATCATGAACAAAGACCATTCTACAATGCATACCAAGCTGATAGATATGGTGGACCCCCTGGTAGTTACCAACAAACCCCACCTTGTGCTTACAGACCATCCTCTCAACATAGCTTCGAACCACCACACTCACAAGCTCCTTTTCACCATTCGCCACCATATGATCCTTATTTACCCCAATTCCAATCCAATTACTGCCAAAAACCACCACTCCCCTACGTACCATGTCCATATCCATCACCTCCAGAATCACAGGCTCGCCTCAAGAAAAGAGTAGATCAACTTCATACAACCCTTCATCAGCTGGAGCAAGCAATACATCAATTATCTTCCAGACGTTTAGACACTCAAAGAACTCCAATAGCTTTATGTGGAGAATTTAAGGACAAACGTAGCATGAAGGAGACACTAGAAACCCCAGTAGGCAGTAATGAGCATAACTTTGTTCTGGAACAATTGGAGGAAGCTCAAATTATCCAAGAAGAAGAAGTACTGATTGAAGATTTAGGAGATGCTGTACCTCCATGGGAATCCAGAGTTGTGAAAAATTCCGTCAAGGACGTTACAATTGATTCTAAGAAGGATAGTGCACAACCCCCAAAGCAGGTACTTTATGAAAAACTAGACGGAATAACCCAAGACGCAAGTTTCCTTGATGATGATAGTGACGTCGGAATTTTTGCCAGTAAAGAATGTCATAAAAACAGTCGCGTTGTAGATATAGTCTCTAAACCGATAAAAATCCCTTCGTACAAACGTTTTGGTTGTCACAAGTAACAAACCCCTTTGAAATTGATAATCGAGTATTCAAACCTCGGGTCGTCTTCTCAAGGAATTGCAGGGAAGTATGTTCTTATTATTGGTTATGAAGATTGTAAATTGGGGGTTTTGGAAGTTTGGGCAATGCGCACAGGTATATTTTTGAGCAATAAAAATAAATAAATAACTATAAAATAAACTCTTGGCAAGGTATGAGAACCAGAAATCCTGTCCTTGTTATCCTTATCAGATGTGATGAGAATTGGATTTTAATCCCACTTAGTTAAGTCAAGTGGACTAATTAGCTTGATCCTCAAGTCCTAGTCAACTCCTGTGGAGAGACTAGTGTTAGAGCAATCCTAGCTAAAGCAAAATCAGCCAATTTCAACCACTCCTGAGTTTGACAACTCAAGTGTTACCAATTACCTAACCAAAGCCAAAAGGGAAGAAAGTCTACTTGAATGAAAATAATTTGGATAAACACAGAGCATTAATAAATTAAAGAGAGCAATCATAAGTTTGAAATACCTCAAATAACATTAATTCAAAGAGTAATCTGTAACATAGAAGAATTCATAAATAAAATTGGGAAAATAATAAAAATAAAGAACCTGGGATTGAGGGCTACTCCTAAAACTAAGAGAAATCCTAAATCCTAATCCTAAGAGAGAGGACAGAACCTCTCTCTCTAAAAACTACATCTACTCCTAAAATTATGAATTATGAGAGCCTCCTCATGAATGGATGCATTCCCCCACTTTATAGCCTCTAATTTGTGTTTTCTGGGTCGCAAACTGGGTCAAAAACAGTCCAGAATTCGCTGGGTTCGAATTTTGCCACGCTGGATTTCCGTCATTGCGATGCGGCCGCATGGATCACGCGGTCGCGTCACCTAGCGTCAGGGAAACTATAAGACATTATATATCAAATCGAAGCCCCGGACGTTAGCTTTCCAACACAACTGAAACCGCGTCGTTTGGACCTCTGTAGCTAAAGTTATAGCTGTTTGAGTGCAGAGAGGTCAGGCTAGACAGCTTAGCAATTTCTCCAACTTCTTGCATTCCTTCCACTTTTGCATGCTTTCTTCCCATCCTCCAAGCCATTCCTGCCTTATAATATCTGAAAACACTTAACACACATATCAAGGCATCTAATGTTAATAAGAGAGGATTAATAATAAGCAAATATAAGATCAAAGAAGCATGTTTTCAATCAAAACACATAATTAGGAAGGAAATATAAAACCATGCAAATAGTATGAATAAGTGGGTAAAGAGTTAATAAAAACCACTCAATTGAGTACCAGATAGACCATAAAATAGTGGTTTATCAACCTCTCCACACATAAACAATAGCATGTCCTCCTGCTAAGCTCAAGAGAACTATAAAGAAATGAAGAGGAATGGTAGAATGTATGAAATGCAACCTATCTTATATGAATGCAACTACATGCAAAATGTTCCTGCCTACTTGGTTAAAAGTAAACAAATCTTTTAAGAACAAATATGAACTAGATTTCACTAATTCAAATCATAAAAATGAAGTACAAATAGTCTTGCAAGAAGAAAATAGCTCATGAAACCAGGGAACAAGGAATTGAGCATCGAACCCTCACTGGTAGTGTATACACTCTAATCACTCAAGTGTTTTTAGGTTCGATTCTCTCAATTCTCTACTAACCTTGCTTTCTAAGGCTTGCTCTTCATCTAACAATCAACATAAATTTAATGCACAAATACACATATCAAGAGGTCTTTTAAGGGTTGTAATGGGGTTAGGGTTAAGGTAGGATTGTATTTGGCCAAGTGGACTAAAATCTGAATCCTTAATTAACTTAAACTTTCCACCTAACTTAAACAATTCATGTAATCACAGTACAAAATCTAACTATCCATCAACCATGTTTTCCACATATTCATGCATTCTAATTTCAAGTACAATTCATATGCATTGTTTTCAACATTTACTTTGGGGCATTTTGTCCCCTTTTTCTTATTTGCTCTTTTTCCTCTTTTTTTTTTATACATAATTTTTCTTTCTCTTTTATTTTTCTCAATGCATATGATTAAATTATTGGATGCATGAATCATGTCCTAAACATTTTTTTCACATTTTCAGAAAATTCTAACATACTTAATTCTCAAACCAATTGTTTCCAAATTCGCTTCCCCACACTTAATTTATGAGCACTCTCACTAGTCTAAGCTAACTAAGGATTCAAATTAAGGACATTATTGTTTTCTGCTTAGAGTTAATGATGTGCTAAAGTAAGGAACAAAGGGGTATAATAGGCTCAAATTGGTTTGCAAAGGATAATGAAAGGTAAGGCCATATGGGTATGTAAGCTCAGTGAAACAAAGGCCTCAATCATGTAAGTGCATGCATACATTAAACCATGAAAATATAGAATTAAGCAAGACAAAGATCACAATTTTTGAGAGAAAAATACACACTAAAACAAAATTTTTGGTTGATAAAATGCAACCAATTCAAATAGGCTCAAAAAATCTCACAGGTTTTGTGTGTTCGAGCTCTAAACCATGTTCCAATATAATATTTCTTCAAACAAGTGTAACAAAAAATTTTATTCAAATTAGTGAAATACTTTAAAAGGTTTCTTGAAAAAGAAAATATTACTTTAATCAAGTGGTAAAATATGCAAAAATCAAACAAATATGCAAATGCAACAACTAATCTACAAAGAAAATTTAAACATTGGTGTTTGAGACAAGAAAGTACTAACCCATGAAGATCGGTATCGACCTCCCCACACTTAAAGATTGCACCGTCCTCGGTGCATGCTGAGATGTGCAGGTGGATGGGGGTTGTGGTTTCTCAGCTGGGCTCTTTTTTTTGTTCCTTTCCTTGCCGGCGGTTTGGGAGTAGCTTTCTCCTTTCCTTCCTTAGTGGCCATCCTGAAGAAGGGAAGAGAAAGTAAATTAAATTCAAATAGATATATAGCAAGGAAGAGAATGGAAGAGTGGTGATGGATGCACATTAAGATGTAATTGACATTAACACACGCTCTCGAGTACATGTGAAAAGCCAGCAATGAAAAATAGCCAGTGCATCGAAAGATAAGTGGATGCAGGGTGTTTATTGGCATGCCCTAAAAGGGCATGAGTAGCATAGACCAAGCATTACTTGTAATAAATTACCATGTTTGCATTGACAATTATATTCAATTAAAATAGTAAAGGGGGTTTATGAAAAGCAAGCATTAAATAGTATAAAGTATAATAGAGAAGTGCATAATGCCATATGAGCTTTTTCATGCTAGTGGCGCGAGTGCAGCCTCGCGGTCGCACAACTCTCTATTCAAAACTTAGTATTGCCAAAATCCAGGGTGACGCGGTCGCGTGGGGCATGCGATCGCGTGAGTGGCCTTATTTCCAGTACAACGCGGACGCGTGGGGCACGCGTTCGCGTGGGAGGGCTTGGGCTGCCAGCACGAGTCCAGCCCAACTCCAGCACAACTTTTGGCCATGCACCCTTTTTACGCCGATTTCAGGTCACGCGGCCGCGTGGGTGACGCGGTCGCGTGGGAGTCCAGTATTCCCTTGCGACACGGACGCGTCAGCGACGCGGTCGCGTGGGACGAATTGTGCCACTGGCACGCCTCCAGCGCTACTCCTGCGAAACTCTCTGTTCATTTATTTTTTTCTTCACTCCCCTTGCGACGCGGACGTGTCGCTGACGCGATCGCGTGGTCGCTCTTTTTTTTTTTTTAATATGAAAAGATGCAGAATGCAGTGTTAATATGAATGTGATGCAAAACTCCAGGTTCAATATAACAAAATAAAATAAAATTCAAAAACAAATAAAACTAAATAAAAATGAAAAAGGACGATCATACCATGGTGGGTTGTCTCCCACCTAGCACTTTTAGTTAAAGTCCTTAAGTTGGACATTTGATGAGCTTCTTGTTATGGTGGCTTATGCTTGAACTCATCCAGGAATCTCCACCAGTGTTTGTGATTCCAGTAACCTTCGGGGTCCCAAACTAGGCATGTAAAACCCTTGAGCAGCTTCAAAAAGATTCTTAGGCTCCCGGGGTGTTGGATGTCAGAATAGATTCCAGGATCCCAAACTTTACTTTTACACCCGTTTTTGTCTCGATCTGCATTTTTCTAGCGGGTGAAAGGTGATCTGAATTCTCACTGCAGTGACCAAACAGCTTCCTAGACCCATTCAGTTGAGCTTTATACCAACCCTTGCGTTTGAACATAAAGCTTCCAACCATGATGAACCTTGCAGGATAATTCTTACCACTGGCCATCTTCCTCTTACTCTTAATATCACAAAGAGCTCTAAGTTGACCATCCGTCTCCAGTAGCCCATATTCAAGTGGGATTAGAAAGCTATGGGATATGAATTTTACCCACTTGAATCTTGTGAAGGATGATGGCAACTTAGGGGGAGGTGTTTTTAATGAAATTGCAAGCTCCACTCCCTTGTGCTCTTCTCTGATAATTACCACCTCTTTGCAAGATTCTTCAATTTCAACCTCTTCCTCTTGGTAGCTTTCTTCCAATTCAATCTTCTCTTAATTGCTTTCCCAGGGCATGGGAGGTTGTGCTTCTTCTTCTTGAATCTCCATCTCTTGATCAACCTCTTCCAAGTCTTCAACTGTGATATGCCTTGGAGGTTGTACACCTTCCTTAGCATCAATTTTAAATGTCTTGGAAGGGGGTTCTATGACTGGACTTTCCCAAGGAGGTTCTGCATCTCCTAAGTCTTCAACCACTTCTTCTTCTTCTTGAACAATGACAACTTCTTCTACTTGTTCTAGTACGAATTCATTCTCTATCTTGTCCACTGGGGTTTTTGGTATCTCCTTCATGCTATGCTCTTCACTAGACTGTCCACATGGGGCTGTGGCTGATCCTTGTGTATTTAAGCGTCTAGAAGCCCATTGAATCATTGCTTGCCCCAGTTGTTGAACGGTTGCCTAAAATTTAATTAATGTTTCCCTTAGACGATCCTCTGCTTCTCGGGTTGCCGGACTTGGACATGATACAAAAGAAGGTGGTGGTGGTTGGGAGTGATTGGATTGGAATTGGGGTGGTTCTATATATGGTTCATATGGCTCATAAGGTGGTTGGTATGGTGGTTGAGGGTTAGGGTCATATGGAGGTGAATGGCGGAAAGGGGTGATGAGATATTTTGGTGAGAAACGAATCTCTCACAAAACATCACAAAACCAACCGGCAAGTGTACCGGGTCGTATCAAGTAATAAAAACTCACGGGAGTGAGGTCGATCCCACAGGGATTGAAGGATTGAGCAATTTTAGTTGGGCTTGTGAGTTTGGTGGTCCAAAGTTATGTTGAGGAAAGGGTTCGTAGGCGTATGGTGGTGGTTGTTGATAATTAAAAGAGTGCTCACCATAGCCATTGCCTTGATATGCATCACAGAATGGTTGTTGATGGTCCATTGGAGGTGGTTGTTGCCATGAGGGTTGATTAAATCCTTGTGGCTCCTCCCATCTTTGATTCTTCCAACTTTGATGTATATTTTCATTATAGTTTCCATTCCTAACAACAACATTGGAATCAAACTTGAAGCGAGAGGGGTGAGAATTCATAGTAACTAATAAAAATTTAAAAACAAAAATAAAAACAAATTGAAATTAAAAGGTTATTTAAAATTTGAATTTGAA
Organism: Arachis ipaensis; assembly: GCF_000816755.2. Taxonomy (NCBI): domain Eukaryota; kingdom Viridiplantae; phylum Streptophyta; class Magnoliopsida; order Fabales; family Fabaceae; genus Arachis; species Arachis ipaensis. The sequence goes on from NC_029792.2 coordinate 80,233,589, forward strand.
AATTAAATTTCGAATTTGAATTTTAAATTTTTTTTTTTGGAATTTGAAATTTGAAATTTTTTTTTAAATTTGAATTTTTTTTAAAAATTTTTAAATTTAAATTTTGAAATTTGACTTTTGAAATAAGATAAGATAAGACAAAAATTTTAAAATAAAAATCAATAACCTCTTAATTTAATAAAAAGCAAAAATAAAAATAAAAACAAATAAACAAGCAAAAATAAAATATTTACAATAACCAATAATAAGGCGCACGTTTGTAATTCCCCAGCAACGGCGCCATTTTTACTAATTGAATTGAACTTCAATAACTCCAGTCTTTTCTTCGGAATTGACTAGGACCTGAGGATCAAACTGATTAGTCCACTTGACCTTCCTTTGCCCTAGTAAAGACTAACTAAGTGGGATTAAAACTCAATTCTCATCACCATTGATAAGGATAACTAAGATAGGACTTCCAATTCTTCATACCTTGCCAAGAGTTTATTTTACAGTTATTTATCTATTTTACTTGTCATTTAAATTATTTGTTCCTTACTTTCAAAACCCTCAATTTACAAAACTCATAACCATTAATATGAACATACCTTCCTGCAGTTCCTTGAGAAGACGACCCGAGGTTTAAATACTTTGGTTATCAATTTTTAAGGGGTTTGTTACTTGTGACAACCAAAACTTTTGTAAGAAAGATTGATTGCTCGCTTTAGTAACTATACTTGCAACGAGAATTTATTCTGAATTTTAAACCGTCAATCTTCAGTTCTTCAAAAATGGTGCCGTTGCCGGGGAACTGCAAACATGTGCCTTATTATTGGTTATTGTAAATATTTTTCTTTTATTTGTTTATTTGTTTTCTATTTTTCCCTTTTTATTTTTATTAGCTACTATGAATTCTCACCCCTCTTGCTTTGAGTTTGGTTCTAATATTGTTGAAAGGAGTGAAAGCTATAACAGGAATATGCATCAAGGTCTATGCAATCAAAGATGGATGGAGCCAAGAGGACCTGATCACCCCTTTAGGCAACAACACCTTCCAAGATATCATGAACAAAGACCATTCTACAATGCATACCAAGCTGATAGATATGGTGGACCCCCTGGTAGTTACCAACAAACCCCACCTTGTGCTTACAGACCATCCTCTCAACATAGCTTCGAACCACCACACTCACAAGCTCCTTTTCACCATTCGCCACCATATGATCCTTATTTACCCCAATTCCAATCCAATTACTGCCAAAAACCACCACTCCCCTACGTACCATGTCCATATCCATCACCTCCAGAATCATAGGCTCGCCTCAAGGAAATAGTAGATCAACTTCATACAACCCTTCATCAGCTGGAGCAAGCAATACATCAATTATCTTCCAGACGTTTAGACACTCAAGGAACTCCAATAGCTTTATGTGGAGAATCTAAGGACAAACGTAGCATGAAGGAGACACTAGAAACCCCAGTAGGCAGTAATGAGCATAACTTTGTTCTGGAACAATTGGAGGAAGCTCAAATTATCCAAGAAGAAGAAGTACTGATTGAAGATTTAGGAGATGCTAAACCTCCATGGGAATCCAGAGTTGTGAAAAATTCCGTCAAGGACGTTACAATTGATTCTAAGGAGGATAGTGCACAACCCCCAAAGCAGGTACTTTATGAAGAACTAGACGGAATAACCCAAGACGCAAGTTTCCTTGATGATGATAGTGACGTCGGGATTTTTGCTAGTAAAGAATGTCATAAAAACAGTCGCGTTGTAGATATAGTCTCTAAACCGACAAAAATTCCTTCGTACAAACGTTTTGGTTGTCATAAGTAACAAACCCCTTTGAAATTGATAACCGAGTATTCCAACCTCGGGTCGTCTTCTCAAGGAATTGCAGGGAAGTATGTTCTTATTATTGGTTATGAAGATTGTAAATTGGGGGTTTTGGAAGTTTGGGCAATGCGCACAGGTATATTTTTGAGCAATAAAAATAAATAAATAACTGTAAAATAAACTCTTGGCAAGGTATGAGAACCGGAAATTCTGTCCTTATTATCCTTATCAGATGTGATGAGAATTGGATTTTAATCCCACTTAGTTAAGTCAAGTGGACTAATTAGCTTGATTCTCAAGTCCTAGTCAACTCCTGTGGAGATACTAGTGTTAGAGCAATCCTAGCTAAAGCAAAATCGGCCAATTTCAATCACTCCTGAGTTTGACAACTCAAGTGTTACCAATTACCTAACCAAAGCCAAAAGGGAAGAAAGTCTACTTGAATGAAAATAATTTGGATAAACACAGAGCATTAATAAATTAAAGAGAGCAATCATAAGTCTGAAATACCTCAAATAACATTAATTCAAAGAGTAATCTGTAACATAGAAGAATTCATAAATAAAATTGGGAAAATAATAAAAATAAAGAACCTGGGATTGAGAGCTACTCCTAAAACTAAGAGAAATCCTAAATCCTAATCCTAAGAGAGAGATGAGAGAACCTCTCTCTCTAAAAACTACATCTACTTCTATAATTATGAATTATGAGAGCCTCCTCATGAATGGATGCATTCCCCCACTTTATAGCCTCTAATTTGTGTTTTCTAGGCCGTAAACTGGGTCAAAAATAGTCCAGAATTTGCTGGGTTCGAATTTTGCCACGCTGGATTTTCGTCATTGCGACGTGGCCGCATGGATCACGCGGTCGCGTTGCCCACCGTCAGGGAAACTATAACATATTATATATCAAATCGAAGCCCCAGACGTTAGCTTTCCAAAGCAACTAGAACCGCGTCGTTTGGACCTTTGTAGCTAAAGTTATAGCCGTTTGAGTGCTGAGAGGTCAGGCTGGACAGCTTAGCAATTTCTCCAACTTCTTGCATTCCTTCCACTTTTGCATGCTTTCTTCCCATCCTCCAAGCTATTCCTGCCTTATAATATCTGAAAACACTTAACACATATATCAAGGCATCTAATGGTAATAAGAGAAGATTAATAATAAGCAAATATAAGATCAAAGAAGCATGTTTTCAATCAAAACACATAATTAGGAAGGAAATATAAAACCATGCAAATAGTATGAATAAGTGGGTAAAGAGTTAATAAAAACCACTCAATTGAGTACCAGATAGACCATAAAATAGTGATGAGAAGGTAGATTTTTCTCAACCTCCGACTTATGACTTAAGTGATGAGGAAGACATAAAAGACTTTGGTCAGGATGTGGTTGCAGTTGAAGCACCTTACAGAGAAGTGGAGAAATTCACAGAAGCATACAAGGGAGTAAGGCTTACAGAACCACTGGAAACACCCACCCCAAGGCCATTACCACCTAATACAAGCTTCAAGTGGGTACAATCCTTAACCTTTATCTTCACTTTTCCACTTGAATACGGTTTGCTTGAAACAGATGGCCAGCTTAGAGCTCTCTGCGGCTTTAAGAGTAAGAGGGAAATGGCTCGTACTCAGAGCTGGTGTGCAAGTTTCAATAAGGTTCCACGCTTCAATTCAAAGTGCAAGGATTGGTATCAAGTTCAATTGAACGGGTCTCGGAAGATGTTTGGTCATCTTGGTGAGAATACAACTTCTAAACCGCCCGGATGGAAGAATTTAGATCAAGACAAAGGCGGATTTAAAAGCATAGTTTGGGATCCTGGAATCTATTCTGACATTCGTCATCCTGGGAACCTGAGAATCTGTTTGAAGCTGCTCAAAAGCTTTACATGCCTAGTTTGGGACCCCGGAGGCTGTTGGCATTCCAAACATTGGTGGAGATTTCTGGATGAATTTAAGCATAAGCCACCATAAAAGGAAGCTCATCCAATGTCCAACTTAAGGACTTTAACTAAAAGTGCTAGGTGGGAGACAACCCACCATGGTATGGTCGTTTCTTTTTCAATTTTTATTTCGTACTGTTTGATTTTATGTTATATTATTGAACCTGGATGTTATTCATAGCATTTGCATTAGCATTGCATACTGCATAATTGCATACCTGCATATAAAAAAAAGGGAAGGCGTGCGACGCGACCGCACCGCTAACGCATTCGCGTCAGTTGCGGAAACCACCTCCCACGCGTCTGCGTCAATCACGCGAACGCGTGATCTGGAAATCGGCGTAAAAATCCAACGCCCAGAAATCTAGGCTGGAATCGTGCGGCTGGTGTACGTTTAGCACAACACGGCTCACACGTTCACGTCCATCACGCGAATGCGTCATTTGCAAAATCCCCATCCCACGCGAAGGCGTGAGCGACGCGTCCGCGTCGCATGGATTGCACAACACCCTACAAGGAGACAAAGAGTTGCGCTGAAACGACGCTGGAATTGTGCGTTTAGCACAATTTCTTGCGACGCGGTCGCCTGCCTCACGCGACCGCGTCATTCATCCTTTTACCCATTCCATGCGATCGCGTCACTCACGCGATCGCGTCAACCCCATTCCACCCTAGCCACGCGATCGCGTGCCCCACGCGTTCGCGTGGATTCAAATTCACTAACCCCAGTGACGCAAAACCCTATTCCCATCGTGCCCCACTCTCCTTCCCCAACCCCCTCTGTTCTTTATTCCCCTCCCTGTACCCCAACCCTAACCCAGCACCACCAGACCATCCCTGCCGCCGCCACGGTTCGCCGCCGCGCCGCCCTACGTCACCGCCGCATTGCCGCCAACACCACCCCACTCCCACCACCTCTCTTAGTTCCATACTAGTGCCTCTAACCACCAGGTTCCGCCGAACGCCACTTTTCTTTCATTCGTAGTTATTCACTTATTTTTCAGTTTATATTTAAAATTAGGTTAGTTAGAGATGTATGTTGTAGTGGATTCTAGGTGGTTAGGTAGACTAGGATGTGGTTAGTGGATTTAGGCCTGATAATTGCATTGTTCGTGCTTCTTGTTTTATCAATTTCACAATTCTGATTTTGCTGTGATGTTAATACTGTTCATATGCTGTTCTTTACTGTTTCATGCTGCTTTTTACATTGCTTTTTCATGTTCATATTCCGTATATGTAATTGCAGCTTTATTTTAATATATATGAACTATTCTGCTTGCTGTTTATTACCCGGGAACATCCAATTTTAGCCAGAATGCTGCCCAATTTTCTGTAAATTGTTTGGATTTTCATTCATATTTTAGTTTTGGCAATTTGAATTTAGCATTCCTTATCTTTTCCCAAACCACTTCATGAATGCACGGGCCAGCATTCTTATTCCTTTCGATTTCCTGGTTAATAAATTATACTTTCGATTTCTCTTCCCTATTATGTGATATATGTGAAAAATATGTTTCCTATGCTTTAAAAATAATTATTTTAAATCACCTTTTATTACCATTCAATGTCGTGATTTATGTGTTGAGTATTTTCAGATCTCCTAAGGCAGGAATGACTTAAAAGATGGAAAGAAAACATAAAAAAATGGAAGGAAAGCTCAAAATGGAGTTTTTGAAGAAATTGGCAGCGAGGCAAACGCATGGACGACGCGGTCGCATGACCAGCGCAAAAAGGCAGCGACGCGAACGTGTGACTGACGCGGATGCGCGCCATGAGCAGAACACAGATGACGCGTACGCATGACCGAAGTGAACGCATGACAAGGAAAACTCCAGATGACGCGACCGCGTGACCCACGCGGACGCGTGACAGACGCCACGCACCAGAAATTACAGAAAATGCTCCCAGCGATTTCTGCAACCCTTTTTGGCCCATATCCAAGTCTAGAAAGCACAGATTAGAGGTTATAAAGTGGGGGAATGCATCCATTCATCAGGAGGCATTCGATTATTCACTTTTCATGATTTAGATGTAGTTTTTAGAGAGAGGTTCTCTCCTCTCTCTCTTAGGATTAGAAATTAGGATTTTTCTCACCTTCATGATTGGCTCTTTTTATCAGGTTCAATGTTCCTTTTAATTATTTTCTCAATTTAATTTATGAACTCTTCCATGTTACATATGATTCTCTTAATTAATGTTATTTGAGGTATTTCAGTTTATGATTGCTTTCTTTTATTTATGTTACTGTTGCTTCCAATCTGAAGACATTTTTTATTCAAGTAAATTTACTTTTCCCTTTTGGTCTTGGTTAAGTAATTGGTAACTCATGAGTTATCAAACTCAACGTGATTGATAATTATTATCCTTACTAATTGAATTGAACTTCAATAACTCCAGTCTTTTCTTCGGAATTGACTAGGACCTGAGGATCAAACTGATTAGTCCACTTGACCTTCCTTTGCCCTAGTAAAGGCTAACTAAGTGGGATTAAAACTCAATTCTCATCACCTTTGATAAGGATAACTAAGATAGGACTTCCAATTCTTCATACCTTGCCAAGAGTTTATTTTACAGTTATTTATCTATTTTACTTGTCATTTAAATTATTTGTTCCTTACTTTTAAAACCCCCAATTTACAAAACTCATAACCATTAATAAGAACATACCTTCCTGCAGTTCCTTGCGAAGACGACCCGAGGTTTAAATACTTTGGTTATCAATTTTTAAGGGGTTTGTTACTTGTGACAACCAAAACTTTTGTAAGAAAGGTTGATTGCTCGGTTTAGAAACTATACTTGCAACGAGAATTTATTCTGAATTCTAAACCGTCAATCTTCAGTTCTTCACATACCAACCACCATATGAACCATATCTAGAGCCACCTCCACTCCAACACAAATACTTTCAAGAGCCACAAATTCCATATACACCACCTCAAGACTTTTACCAATATGAACCACCTTCCAACTACAAAGCCTTTCCCTCAAACAATGAACCCTCTCTTACACCACCGCCTCCCGATGAAGCCCTCATGCTAGAACTAAGAGATCTTGAATCTTATATCTTAAGGCGACAAGAGGAGGATAAAAAGAAGTTTGAGGAGTTAAGAGCTAAGATGGCTACCATGGTAGAAGCCGTTGGCAACATATACTCATCCTGCCTAAGCTTATGCGATCAAGGCACTCCCATTGTTGAATGTGGAGAAGCACCTAAAGAGCTTAGTGAGGGGGTGAACTTGAAGCACCAAGGTGAAGAAGAGGAGTTAAAGCAAGAAGTGCAACAAGAGGAGGAGGTCGATATTATTGAACAAGAGGAAGTAGTGGTTGGCGCCTTAGGATATGTTGAGTACATAGAGGGATCACAAATTGAAGACCCTTCTTCCATGGAGTTTAAAGTTGATGTTGAGGAGGAGAGTGCACAACCTCCAAGGCACGATGTGATTGAAGAATTGGAAGAAGTGTCCCAAGTAATAGGCCCTCCTATCTATGATGATTCCGCATCAACATATGATCCTTTTGAGCTTGATGAGCCCTTCCCCACCATGCTTGGGATTAATGAGGAGGTAGACTTCACTAAACCTCTTATTTATGATTTGAGTGATGTGGAAGAGATAGAAGAATTTGGTGAAGAAGAATATGAACTTGAGGAAGCTTGGCAAGAGATAGAGCTTGAAGCACCTTGCCAAGTGGTGGAAGAGGATGGATGGGAGTGGAACGTGCTTTGTCAAGATCGTTGGAAACTCCTCTACCTAGGTTGCCATCTAACCCTTCATTTGAGTGGGTGAAACTTCTAACTCTTAGCTCCCACTTGAATTTGGCTTGCTTGAAAAGGATGGCCAACTTAGGGCACTTTGTGGAATCAAGCGTAAGAGGAGGATGTTTAGTGGTTGGCGTTGTAAGTCTAGGCTCATTATGGTGGGAAGCTCAAAATTGAGGAGCATGGATTGGTGTGGTGCTCAATTGAATGGGTCTAGGAGGATAGTTTGGTGCCTTCATGAGAATTCGGCTTCTCTACCACTCGGAGAGGATTACCATGATCAATTTGAAGACGGGGGTGAAAACAAAGTGTGGGATCCCAGATTACAAAAAGAGGATCAACTTTGGGAGCCCATGGATTGTGAAGAACTCCATCAAAGCTTGGAGTTATTAACTTTGAATGATGAAGCACAATGGAAGTCCAAGCATTGGTGGATGTTAAAGGATGGATTCAAGCACAAGCCACCTTGATGAAGAGCTCCCCATAAGTCCAACTTAAGGACAATAAACAAAAGTGCTAGGTGGGAGACACCCCACCATGGTAACATCTTTCCTTTTTCCTCTTTGTAAATATTGGTAATTTGGGTTTATTTCATGTTTTGTTTAGTTACTTGAGTTTATTTGGGAGTCTAGTAGGTTAAATAAGGTTTTATGATGTTTTGGTAGCTGTTTGGAGGTTTGGAATGCTTGGTTTGGTACAAAAACATGGAAAAATTTTGAAAAACAAAGCACCATCCACGCATATGCGTGACCCAAGTATTCTTGACCATCCACGCACACGCGTCATGCATACGTACGCGCGGATTGCATATTTTCACCCCCAAGCCATTTTTCCCGAGAGTTGCGTGAACAGTGCGCGCGCACTGTGCCTTTCGCGCAAAGCTGGTCACGCGTATGCGCACCTCACGCGTACGCGTCGCTCTCGAAATAACCTATCAACGCACACGCGTGCTGCACACATACGCATCGTGCCCATTTCATCATTCCACGCGCACGCGCCACTGACGCGTATGCGTGGCCTGCCCTGCATCAACCATCTTCCTTTCATCTCTTCTTTTCATTTCTTTCCTTCTCTCTCTTCTCTTCCTTTCTTTCCACCCTTCAAACATCATCTAACACTACCAAACACCATGTAACACCATTTCTTTTAGTTAGTTAGTTAGTCTAATTTTTGTTTAACTTTTGTTTTCTGTTATAAGTGTTGGATTACTGATCTTGTTTACTGTTTACTACTGCTGATTGCTAATAGGATGTTATCTTAACATTAATTTTGTTTATATTCATTGTTGGCTTCTTGTTGAGACTATAATTGGTTACTTGGTTTGGAACTTTTCATGCTTAATGTTTGTGAATGCCAAGTACATGTTACATTGCCTTTAAGCTTCTTAACTCTTTTGAATTGCATGTTTTGGCCGCCATGCATTCATCATCCATCGCTAGGCAATTGTATAGTATGATTGCATTTTTTTTAGGTGATGCTGTTTGTGATTTACCTTTATTTACATCGCCTATTTCATGCATTGAGATTTTTGGAATTGTGGAATTGGATCGAAAGCTTACCTAGTGACATATTTTTGAGCTTTCTAAGCTTTGTGGACCATGCTTGCTATGTGATTGATTTTAACTCTTACATCTCTTTTTCTAAGTTCCATAGCATCCATGTCTTCCACGTCTTCCACACTTAGGTGTTGCAACAACTTTAATATGTGTCATTGTTTGATGTGTGAGCTCTCCATACCATTTTGTTCACCAAGTTACTTACACATCAATCAATGTCCATTAATTATCCAATTTCACAATTGCTTGACTTTTGGCTTGAATGCTTTCATGCTTCTTTATTGCTTGTTTGGTTGTCTTAGCCTACAAGTTTAAAGCATCTCAAGCACACTAGATTGAGTGAAGTGTATGCTTTCTTTTGTATAATTGTGACATAGCTTTTAAAGCTAGTATGTTTTTCTAAACCGCAGGCAACTTAGAATGCACACACCTATTTTTCATTAATGTCACACTGCTTCGCTTACTCCATTCTAGTGGGTTAACTTATTCCAACAATTTACGCTTTCTTGCTTTTTATTTTCTCATCTTACGGTGTTATTCTCTATTTTTCATGACTGATGCATCATAAGCAAAAATGGAAGCGGAAAAAAGAACACGCAGCACCGGTTGAACCACCAGCTGAAGGTGGAAACTAGGAGAGTCGCCGTACCCCCTTGCTCATCTTTGAGTGCACCGAGGACGGTGCAAACTTTTAAGTGTGGGGAGGTCGTCCGACCATTTGGCGTCTTTGGGTGACAAGTTTCTAATCCCAACACTTTTGCATTTTACTCTTAGGTCTTGTAGGATTTTTAGTTGCATATTATTATTTTGCATATATATACATAATACGCTTAGTCAAAATAATGAGATTTTTCAAGAAATTTATCTATAGGGCACCCCAATTGATTGAAAAAAAAATTAGAACTTGCTTGAATTACATATATTGTGGAACATGATTTTTGAGCTAAGAACACAAGCATGTGAGATTTGAGCCTAATTGTGTGGTTACATCATATAACCACTTATTTTCATTCTTATGTGCATCATTCTCTTCCTATGATTGTAATCCTTGATTTATTTGATTCTTTATGTCAATTATTTTCTGTCTACATGCATTTACATGATTGAGGCCATTGTTTCAAATAGCTTACTTCCCCAAATAGCCTACCTTTTATCTTCCATTATTAGCCAATTTTGAGCCTATGCTTAACCCACTTGTTCTTAATTTTAGCACATTACAAGCCTAAAACGAAAAATAATAAATGTCCTTAATTTGGATCTTTGATTAGCTTAGGCTAATGAGAATGTTCATTATTTGGTTTGGGAGAGTTGGGAACATTGGGTAGAGATAAAAGTATATTTTGTATTTGTGTTGAAAATCTTGGGAATTGGGTACATACTCATGTGTTAATTAAATGTAAAGCCATATGCATTGATGTTCTTGTATATATTTTAGTGTAAAAAGAAAAAAATGAAAAGATAAAAAAAATAAATAGAAAAAGAAAGAAAAAGAATTGCAATAAAAAGGGGACAAAAATACCCCAAAGTGAAGTTCAATAATAATCAATGCATATGTGTGGTGATCAAAAGAGAATGCATGAGTGTGTAAAAATGTAAAGAATGGGTAGTTAGGTTTGTTTAGAATTGTATAGGTTGTCATAGGTTAGGTGGGAAGTTTAAGTTAATCAAAGATTCAAATTTCAAGCTCACTTGAGCATATGCATCCTACCTTAACCCTAGCCCCATTACAACCTATGGGAAAGTCCTCATGATATTTGTATGCATGCATGAAATAATTGTTGATTGTTAGATAAAAAATAAATCTTGGAAAGCATGATAAGGGGAGAATTGAGTGAATACACTTGAGTGACTAGAGCAGATACACTTCCGGTGAGGGTTCGATTGCTCAATTACGTGTTTCCACCCATGATCATCTTTTCTTGTATGTTTGTAAAATCTTTCAATGATTCAATTCAATTGTGGGTTTGCTTTGATTGCTATTGCCTTAGTCCTTGTACTTGTATATGTAGTCTTGGGAATTGATTTATTTTGACCAAGTAGATGCATTCATGTAGATAGATTGCATATAGGTAGCTGCATTTAGGTAGTTTACATTGAATAAATGTTGATACCCTTTGCTTCTTTCTTTATTTTAGCATGAGGACATGCTTAGTTTAACTGTGGGGAGGTTTGATAAACCCCAATTTTGTGGTTTATCTTGTGCTTATTTTGATGGATTTTATCACCTTTTCTCACATTTATTCAATGAAATATCATGGTTTTGTAATTCTCCCTTAAATTGTGCTTAAGTGTAAAAACATGCTTTTTAGGCCCTTAAATTAGTGATTTTAATTCACTTTAATTCCATTCGATGCCTTGATGTGTTTGTTGAGTGATTTCAGGTTCATAAGGCAAGTATTGGATTGAAGAAATGAAGAGAAAAGCATACAAAGTAGAGAATGCATGAGGAAACAAGGATTTGGAGTACATCAACCCACGCGCACACGCAGAAGATGCACACGCATGGAAGTGAAGTTGCATGGCGACGCATACGCGCACATGACGCGTACGCGTGGATAGGAAAATTGCCAAGCGACGCACACGCGCAACCCACGCGTACGCGCCGATGCTCGCACGTGACTCACTTAAAGACAAAACGCTGGGGCAATTTCTGAGCTGCCCAGACCCAAATCCAACTTGTTTCTGAGGGTATCTGAGCAGAATTGAAGATTGAGCAAAAGGGGAGCACTTAGTTGTAGAATAGCATCATGTAGTTTAGTTTCTAGAGAGAGAAGCTCCCTCTTCTCTCTAGAATTAGGGTTTTTAGGCTTATTTCCATCTTAGATCTAGGTTTTGATTATTGTTCTCATCTTGTTTTCTTTACAATTTCATGCTTCTACACTTTGATTCTCTTAGTTTTCATGTTAATTTCCATTTTATCCCTCTTTTATGTTAATGAACTCTTGTTGGATTTGGATCTCTTTTAATGCAATTTAATGTTTGATGTTCTTTTATTGTTGATTTGAGTTGTGATCTTACTTTCCTTGCCATTGGTAGTTGGTAGATTTTATTGATTCTTGCAATTTATGATGTTTACTTTTATTGCACTCTAGATGTTTGATGAAATGTTTTCTCTAGTTTTTGAGTAGTTTTCTTGACTCTTGGCCTAGGCTAAAGGAATTGAGTGACCTTGAGTCATTGGGTCTCATTGAATTGGTGATTTGAACACCCTTGGTGGTCAATTTGATAACCATTGACTCTAGCCTACTATTAAGTTAATTGGTAGCTAGGCTAGGACTTATGGATTGATGTTAATCAAGCCATTTGACGTACTTCAAGCCTAGGAGTAGATATTACGTACTTAAGGCTTTTGTAAGTAGACTTAATGAGCTCGGTCCCTCATAATTGTCAATACATGGTTTGTAGACAAGGATGGTGATCTCAATTACCTATGTCTAGCCAAGAGTTCTTTACCTTGCCTTTATTAATTATTGATTTACTCTTCTTGCCATTTATTTTATTGCCCCTTTATCAAACCAAACCCCCTTTGTTCCTTCATAGCCAATAATTGACCACTTCATTTCAATTCCTTGTGCGACGACCCGGAGTCTAAATACTTCAGTTAATTTTCATTGGGGTTTGTACTTGTGACAAAACTAAGTTTTTGATGTGAGAATTATTTGTTGGTTTGGAGCTATGTTTACAATGAAGTAATTCTTTTCTATAAGAAGAAAATCTAGACCACCGAGCAATTCTCTTCATCACTACTCAAAGATTCAAATAAAGGACATTTCATTGTTTTTCGCTTAAGGTTAATGATGTGGCAAAATAAAGAACAAAAAGGGGGAATTCATAGGGTCAAAGTGGCAAACAAAGGTGAATAATGGATATATAATTAAACAAACCAAATATTACAATCATAGAGAAAAACAACACACAAGAATGAAATAAGTGGTCAAATGGTGTAACCACACAATAAGGCTCAAAAACTCACAAGTTGTATATTTTTTAACTCAAAAACCATATTCCACAATATATAAATCATGCAAGTTTCAAAGGATTTCAACTCAATTTAATTCGAATTTTTAATGCCCTATATAAAGAGTAAGTTTCTTGGAAATTTTATTAAATTGACTAACATTTATTCTATATATGTATATAGTGTGATTGGATGGAAAAAGTTAAAAATCCTAAGTTTAATTCCTATTTCAATCAAACCAAAATAGCAAGTGTATAGGAAATCAAACTAGGTGCAATCATCACACCATCCCAATCACAATCACAACTAAAAGCTAAAAAAAAGGAAACCTAAAAACATGCTTTACTATAATATAATACTAGGTTATATATGGTGCACAAAATTGTGATCCCTGGTAATGGCTCCAAAAACTTGGTGCTCTAATCTTAATTCATAATTTGTCACAACTTCGATACAACTAACCAGCAAGTGCACTGGGTCGTCCAAGTAATAAAACCATACGTGAGTAAGGGTCGATCCCACAGAGATTGTTGGTATGAAGCAAGCTATGGTCATCTTGTAAATCTCAGTCAGGCGGATATCAAATGATTATAGTATTTTCGAATAATAATAATAAATAACAGAAAATAAAGATAAAAATACTTATGTATATCATTGGTGAGAATTTCAGATAAGCGTATAGAGATGCTTTCATTCCTCTGACTCTCTGCTTTCCCGCTGCCTTCATCCAATCAGTCTTACTCCTTTCCATGGCAAGCTTTCTGTAAGGGCATCACCGTTGTCAATGGCTACATCCCATCCTCTCTGTGAAAATGGTCCAAATGCTATGTCACGGCACGGCTAATCATCTGGAGGTTCTCGATCCTACTGGAATAGGATTTACTATCCTTTTGCGTCTGTCACTACGCCCAGCACTCGCGAGTTTGAAGTTCGTCACAGCCATCCCTTCCCAGATCCTACTCGGAATACCACAGACAAGGTTTAGACTTTCCGGATCTCAGGAATCGCCATCCATGGGTTCTAACTTATACCACGAAGACACTAATAACGTGGACTCGGTCCCCTGTATTAGATATCCAAGAGATATTCATTCTAGCTTGTTTGCAGGTAGAACGGAAGTGTTTGTCAGGCACGCGTTCATAAGTGAGAATGATGATGAGCGTCACATAATTATCACATTCATCATGTTCTTGAGAATGAATGGATATCTTAGAAGCGGAACAAGTTGAATTGAATAGAAAACAGTAGTACTTTGCATTAAATCATGAGGAACAGCAGAGCTCCACACCTTAATCTATGGAGTGCAGAAACTTTACCGTTGAAAATACATAAGTGATGAAGGTTCAGGCATGGCCGAATGGCCAGCCCCCAAACATGATCAATATGATCTAAAGTTGAACTAAAAATCATAAGATGTCTAAAAGACTAGTAAAAAGTTCTATTTATACTAAACTAGTTACTAGGGTTTACAGAGATAAGTAATTGATGCATAAATCCACTTCCGGGGCCCACTTGGTGTGTGCTTGGGTTGAGCTTGAAGTTTACACGTGCAGAGGCTTCTTCTGGAGTTGAACGCCAAGTTGTAACGTGTTTTTGGCGTTCAACTCTGGTTCGTGACATGTTTCTGGCGTTTAACTCCAGACTGCAGCGTAGAACTGGCATTCAACGCCCTTTTGCGTCATCTAAACTCGGCCAAAGTATGGACTATTATATAGTGCTGGAAAGCCCTGGATGTCTACTTTCCAACGCAATTAAAAGGGCGCCATTTCGAGTTTTGTAACTCCAGAAAATCCACTTTGAGTGCAGGGAGGTCAGAATCCAACAGCATCAGCAGTCCTTCTTCAACCTCTGAATCTGATTTTTGCTCAAGTCCCTCAATTTCAGCCAGAAAATACCTGAAATCACAGAAAAA